>NC_069103.1:12327398-12639722 GCF_947172395.1 Bicyclus anynana | reverse complement strand
TTTGTGAAAATCCCACGCGGACGAAGTCGCGGGCGTCCGCTAGTAAAAGATAAAAGATAAAACGTGGACAAGGGAACACTTATCTCTCTCACTCACTGGGGATGGTATGGGATCTCTCTATATCTTATGCGATTTCTATCAATGACCCTTGTCAGTGGCAAGTCCAGTGGCTTAGAAGTTTTTTCTTTATCGAACATTTTCCTTCATCGAGATGTTTTCTTTGGCGTTGCGAAATAACAGAGTTCCTAGTGGCAGTTTGATACTGTTACTGTCGCGTAACGTAAACGCGAGTTTCTAAGGAATTGAAACAGCGCCATCTAGTGGCACTACTGCACAACTGTCTCAATTCCATATAAATTTCCGTTAACGTCAACGTGATAGTAATAGTATGAAAATATTGAAAACTCCCACTAGGCACTATATTGTGGTCACAGAGTAACCAGAATGAATCTTTACAAGCAACGCACTGAAGCCGGAAAATCCCATAAAAAAAAAACTAACGTCACATGTCTCCTTGACAACCGCATATACAAACTTTTTTCATAATTTGTATTTCTAAATTATTAAAATAACCAATAAAAAATACTCCATCTTATTTCTTTAGCTTTTGTGAACATTTTTTATAATATTTAAAAACTTAAGACGCCATTTTTCTTGAATAATATTGAAAATTACTGATGTGACAGTTCGTGTCGTACTGACTCGAGAATGTATTACTTTTTGAATTTCGTATTTGGAGCGGCTACGACACCGTCGTGTTCCGTACGCTCCATCTGTATATTATTGATTAATCTGTGATTGTGGTTATTGATAGAGTATCATTTTAATAGGTCCAGCCGTTTCAGAGATAAGGCTTAACAAACATTATTGTTTAAAAAAAAAAATACCGTGTATATACTTTGTGAAAAGCTGTTAATTTAAAATGACAAACAGACAATTTAATTTGATTTATTTGTATATTGTATATTATTACGGACTTTTACTTATTACGGACTAGCGGACTAACTTCTCCCGTTTTCTCAACATTTCCCTTCACTGCTCTGCTCCTATTGATCGTAGCGTGATAAAAAGTATACTATAATCTGCCCAGGAGTATGTAGAATAATTGTACTAAGTTTCGTTAAAATCCGTCGAGTAGTTTTTGTTTCTATAAAGAACATACAGACAGACAGACAGACAGACAAAAATTTTACTGATTGCATTTTTGGCATCAGTATCGACCTCCTGATATTTCATGTACAGAATTGACCTCTCTACAGATTTATTATAAGTATAGATAAAGTCGAGGGCGTCCGCTAGTTAGAAATGAAATCCTAAATTGATTGAATTGAGAATCGAACCCAGGACCTCTTGAGAACCATAGATCCAACAACTGTGCCAGAGCGGTCGTCGAATAGATGCAAAGAACAAGCAACAGGCCATTTATTTCGCCCGATCTACTTTATCTGCAGCGGTGCCCATTGGTTTTCTGGCGGTCGCAGATTTATAACGTGAAGGGATCCGATTTATTTCCTTTGCGTTTGCTTTTAGTGGCGAATGGTGTTTTGTCCGTGATATCGTGAGAATAAGTAGACGTATGAATTTAAAATAGCCCAGTGAATATGTGAGTGTGGGTTCGAATCCGATCCGGGGCATGGACCTCCAAGTTTTCAGTTGTATGCATTTTAAGAAATTAAACATCACGTGTCTTGAACGGTGAAGGAAACGATAAGGAAACCTGCATACCAGAGAATTTTCTTAATTTTCTGCGTGTGTGAAGTCTGCCAATCCGCATTGGGTCAGCGTGGTGGACTATTGGCCTAACCCCTCTAATTCTGAAAGGAAACTCGAGCTCAGGAGTGAGTCGAATATGGGTTGATGATGATGATGAATTTAATAAAAACATTGTATAAATAGCATAAATGGGTTTTAAATGTGGTCGTAGATTTATAACACATAGATAGTGTGTAGCCACAGGATTCGTAAGCCGTTTTATGTGCCCCAAAATGGTAGCCCTTGACGCATCGCTACGCTACGTTATGTACGTTTGTGTGCGTGTCGGCAAAGGTAATTAGCTTAGCTCTTGCGCTCACGTAGATAGGTACAGAAGCGGCTTACGGATAGAGTGAAAAATCGTTAGGTGTTGCGAGTTTATAGGTTACTAGCTACCGCTGATGCAGCACGTTTCATCCGCGTGGTTTCCGTTCCCGTAAGAATACGGGGATAATATATAGCTTGTAACCTTCCTCTGTAAATGGGCTATTTAACACTGAAAGATTTTTTCAAATCGGACCAGTAGTTCCTGAGTAGCGCGTTCAAGCAAACAAACAAACTCTTCAGCTTTATAATATTTGTCCTTGGCCTTTCGGCCTTGGCTAGTTACCACCCTACCGACAAAGACTGTACCGCCAAGCGATTTAGTGTTTCGGTACGATGTCGTGTAGAATTACCGAAAGGGGTGTGGATTTTCATCCTACTCCTAACAAGTTAACCCGCTTCCATTTTAGATTGCATCATCACTTACCAACAAGTGAAATTGTAGTCAAGAGCTAACTTGTAAAGAATAAAAAAAATATGGTATTTTATAAAAAAATATAAGGAAAATGCCCGTATTGGTCAATATAGTCGATTCCAGTTTGAGGCTGTTTTCAATATCCAAAAAAAAACAAACCATTTTCCAAATGCATTTTCACGCGGTTTTCAAAGGTCGATTAGGCAAACGAGTAGCTTTGACCAACACACTCGAATAGGTTTTGTTGTACAGCGATAGTACGAAAACAAATATCTAAATGAAAACGAATTTCACAGGGATAAAGTTATTTTTCAACAGAACATCGTGTAGTCAAAAGCAAAGAATAACAATTTATAAAAAGACGTAAAATAGGAAAATGTCCTTATATAATCAGTTAAGTTTAATTATTTAAATATTTATTTATACACTTATTATGTACACCACAAAACAAAGAAACAAACAAATAAGAGAGAAAATTAGAAGTAGGATACAAAAAGACGGCTTTATCGCTTCATAGCGATCTATTTTAGGTAACGGTATGCCTAAGAAAATGTTAGAGTGAATATTGGATAAAAATATGGATAACAGAATGTATGTACATACATACATACATACGAATAATTACACACTAATACACATATAAAAATCGATCTACACAATCAGAAAAAAAACTAATGCAGATAATAAATAATGTAATAGATGTTTTAAACAAAAAGGACATTTTAATATATAAAATATTTTTCATTTAAAACTTATTTAATTTCCTAATTGTAGAACCTAATAAAGTAATATCCGAAAGGAAATTAAACATGAAAGGAAAAACGGAGGCGGTGGAAAAACTTTACGCTCCCGTAAAATTCGGTCTAGCTCGAAGAAAATACCAAGAAAATATAAAGACCGGGTTTTTTCATAAACTAAAGGTGTCAAGCCAAAGGAGAATTTGTTATTCAAACCTTTGTTGAATAATTTAAGGGGTCATTCTGTTCGGGGGAGAATTTATACTGCGAGGAGTTTTTACAGTTTTAGGGACCTCGCGTACTAAGCGGCCAGGATCTAGAGTAATCGTTGGTCGATCGCGACCACGATCCATCGGAAAGCGGCCAAATCTGTGGTTCCCAAAGTTTTTTCTCATAGAGCACTCTCAAAATAATTTTGCTGGTTCTGGTGGACCCCTGTTACATTACTAACTAAAATCTTTTTTTTCGAACCAGTGGTCATATAGTTAATAGTCACTATAAACTGACAGACCTGACGTATGATATACGTGCTTGTAAACTGAAAAAAATGGTTTAAATTTTTGATTTTTTATAACTATCTTGGCTCAATAAACAGCCACCACGAATTAACAGTTTTCTAAAAATAAAAAGTTAAATAATTGAAATATGTACCTAAAGTCAATAAAGATAAGTTTGTCAATCGAAAAAGTGATTCCAGCCAAATATTTTACTAAAATAAATTATACTTTTTGATATACCTATGAATCAATGGTCTAAACTGTTCAACCGATTTTAGGGAATATGGTTAAACAATTCGTAATGATAGGCCCGGGTGACATAGGCTATATAAATTGTATCGAAATTTCATATGACGGACTTTAAATCTCTGATTCTAACCACGAAACAAATTAAAGTTAATGTAGTGAAGACAAATACAATCAATCTTTCATTGCGTTGTTGGGACGAAAGACATGGAACTACTTCATGAAGTAAATGCTATCACCTTGATTGGTCGTTGTGGCTATTGGTCGCAGTCGTGGCAGCTACTGGTGGCGGTCGTTGCGGCTACTGGTCGTGATCGTTGCGGCTGCTGGTCTCGGTACTGGCCGCGTAGTGTGCTTGGTGCCTTACGCGATTCTCCTAAATTACTTTAACGATCCTGCCATTGTAATATCTTTCTGAATTGACCCGTAAAATAAATCAGGTGCAAGGCAAATGGGATTTTTCTTTTTATCGCATCAATCAGCTACTTGTATTTTTTTTTTGCTAGCGATCTTCTCGTGGTTTTAACCGCGTGTCTGTGGTTTAATTAAAAATATTGAGTAAAACCTTTCTACTTTCGGATGACTCCTTTGGCTTTGGATAAAGTTAGCAAAATGTGCTTGTAAAAAACGGTGGTTAAATTATTAACCGCCTTTATTTTTTTAATATATTAATATACGGCGGCTTTTCGAACTATGTGGTCTGCACATTGGCACTTCAACTTCGCGACTCGCTGAGCTATATCAGTGACTTTGGTTCGTCTGCGGATCTCCTCATTTCTGATTCGATCACGCAGAGAAACCCCAAGCTCTATCGCCCGCTAAGTGAATTTGAGCCTTTTTATGAGGGCCACATTTAGCGACCAGGTCTCGGATCCATAAGTCATCACTGGCAACGCGCACTGTTAATGCTAGTCACCATCAAATAAGTCCTGCCTGCAGCGCTAACAGCAGGACATCCGATAAAACTGATCGTGTGTTGGTCGCGATCGGCATGATGTCATGCACACGATCATGTTTTATCGAATGTTGGATATTTGCGAGGATGTTTTACGTAAAGTGACATTACAGGACCAGGCGAGCAGAACGAACGAGACGGGCGCCGCTTAGCCGAAATGCGACAATCAAATTACCCTAATACCGCGGAATGGTGTAATAAAACCCATAACCTCGATGGCTGTAATGAGCGAATGTAATAAGCCCTGTCGTGGCCTAGTTTTTTTTACCTGTTATTCATTTTTACAACGTTATGTTTGAATTTAGCTATAAATGAAGTTTTTAACATACCCCGTCACAATGCCGTACCTATACTAATAGCATTAACAACTGAGTCTTAGGGCCATAAATCATTTCTCTATATCTATCTCGCTTGCACTTATGGGTCTTATGGAGCCGTCTAGTGAAGGGTGTAACAATGAAAGACATATTATCGATAAGTAAAGTTTATTATCGTATCTTGTTCACAAAATTAAAAAAATTAACAATATTTGATTTAATATAATACATATTTCATATTATATAATTATTAACTAAATAAAATTAATCTTCATCTGAGTCTTCATCATCAGAATCTTCGTCTTCTGCCAAATTTATTATATATTAGTATCCATAGTGCGCAACGAGTAACACATGAATGTATTTATTTAATTGCAGTAAACACATTTATAGCAAAAAAAATACGCAATGCAATTACATTAGAAACCGACCAATCAGAATCGTCCAAATCATTATTGACTCATCATTAGCACGTGCGCAGGTAGCCGTTTATCGATAATTAGGGTGCGCAGGTAGGCGCGCTGCACATTCCTATCTTTTTTGACTTTTATGACCGGACGACTCAGATGATAATGCGCATACTATAATCAATTTTAATGTGAAACATCAGCCGAACGTAAAACCGATTACTGGCGTGGTGACGCATGCCGTGGCGACGCGTCGCCATCGCTTTATGATGGTATATATGTTCAGTCTATATGTAGGAGTGTGTGGTATGGCGACTCGTCGCCATGCGCTATCGACTGTGGGATTCTCTCCCACTCAATCCGGCGTTAAGCCATCTCTCTCGCTACACTGAGCTCGGATACCTATAGCGTATATTCCGTATCATTATGACATATTTAGTTCTTATCTCAATCTGTTTTTTTCTGCATATTAAGTACTTTTACAGAATAATGTCGATGTTTCACATCTGCCAGGCGTCCCGCGACGGCTCACATTTTTTTTTGTAGTGTTTACTAAATAATAAAGTATATTTGTAAACTTTGACCCCTCATAATATTTTTTGGGAACTTATGAGGACTTTTCACTGTGTCATTGTATAAACGTTGACCTATCTTAGAAATTTATGAAACTAGCGGACCCTACCCTACTCCCACCCTACCATACCCCTACTGAATCCTACCCCTTCCCTACTCCTACCCCACCTCTACCCTACACTAAGCCCCTATCCGTTAGTGTCATAGAGGAATTAGAAAATGGAGATGCATCGCACTCAATTTCACGAACAAAATTGTCTGTCGTTTTTTGAGGGGGACGAGGTAAACTTACACATCGAAAATATTTAACACCATTAAAAATATTCTATGTCCATACACTACACACAACTATAAATTTGACTCGCAATACACACACGCGTTTTTCTTACACAGACTAACAAACACATTGCTTAGACTATCCACAGAATATATACATAGAATATTATGAGAATTTTATGAGAATTTTATGAGAATAAATATTATCTTAAACCTTTGAATATTCGATTACTGATCGATGTTTGGCTGTGTCGTCAAAAGAATCGATTTTTTTTTATAAATTGTTTTTATTACAAACTTGATAAAATTAAGGTAAATACTTTCAAATGAAACGTTACTCCATCTTTTACTAAACTACAAGATTTTGGCCGTTTTTAATGCCATTTAACTAAGCAAACAGGCATTTTTAAGGAGCTCTTTACACGACGAAAACGATTACAACTATGAAACATCGATTTTATAGCAACAGTTTTTATAAACGCGTTAGATAATAGATTTTTGATCTTTGCCAGAGGTGTAACGGTTAGCAAGGCAGGTCCTGTTATTTAAATGGTCTAAGATTGGTGTGAACAATATAATTTGTTTATTTTTGAATTTCACTCGTTTGTACAAACAGACGGGACTATTTTATATGTACCTAGTAGGTAATTTAGAAGGTAATACCACCTATATAATGTTCGTTATACTACCGGCATCACTCTGCTTTTATTACTGTGTTTCACTACCTCTATAATAAACGTAAAGTTTGCAGCTAAAACTCAACTACTGCTGTTGATTAATGGGAATCATAAAAAACTATAAAATCTTTAACGAAAGGTTAAATTTATTCAAAATAAATATAAAGCCTTGTTTAAATACTTGGAAATTTTACACAAAAGTGTACAGTAAACATTATATTTACCTAATTATTTTACGACAATCTTTTTTTATAAGACTTATTACCGTCACGTATTTTTTTTCATTTCTCAAGACACTAATTGATATCGTAAACAAAACAAACGAACTCATATGCTTAAAATTAGCATTATATCATTATTTTAATTTCAAGATAAATTATAATATTGTGATTCTTAATTTTACGCAACTTCATTATACAAAGTTGATGCTACCTGAAAAATTAACATATTTTAAGTAGTATTGGTAAAATCATGACACTTCGTAGTCGGGTAAATAATAACAATTAAAACAAATATAAGTAATAGCTATTATCTACAATGACAAAAATATAATCTTATCTAAATCTTATAAATAAATATTATAAATTTTAATAAAAATTATATTATCACTAATTAAAATAAACCCAAAAGTAAATCTAATGTAAATAAATTAAATATCTACACATACTGTGCATTTTGTGAACACGAACAAAATACAATTATTTTTTTAAGTACACATTATTTTAATTTTGTATATTTATGCCTTTATATTCTTAAGCCTCGTATTCATTAGCATACAATGCTTCGTAATTTATAAATCTTGATTATCATTAAATCTTCATTACTAAGAAGCTGTTCAATAGAAAGTTAGTATAACATTCTTGGAATAATGAATACGTGGCTTAAATTATTATTAAATGTTAATATTAATATGCCTTTTGTAAATATGTGAATGCTTTCACCACACGCACAAATTATATTTATATAAGTATGAATTGCATGTATTTATGAATTATCTAATATAAATATCTTTTCTTCACTCTATCGCACGCTTGAACGGATGGACTGTCCGTCTGTGTCAAGTAAGGATTGGTTTGATATTTTCTCGTAGATTTTGTATTGCTAGAGGATTTTAATAATTTTTTGTAGCATAAAATGTGATATTTTAATTTTCTCATGCGCTATAATAAATTATAACTAACTACAACAGTTAATGGTGTTTTATTTGGTTTGTAGAGGTCATGATAAGTAAAAGGAACATTAACTAATCAATCTTTATGCGAGCGTTCTTGGCCATTCATTAAAACCACCATTAATTTTTATCCTAATATTGTATTCCACAGATTTATCTAGATTATCAAGGTAAGGAATGGTATATGTAATAATCTAGGCATAAGTACGTTATAATAAAGTGGTAGGTAAAGTGGTCGAATATGAATTTTAAAATATTTAATGTTCAAATGAATTCCTTTCTTTTAAATAACAAGGAAAGGAAAAAACCCTAACAAAACAATTTTTTTGGTATGTTTAATTATTGAAATATTGAATGAAAATGAACCGGAATTTCGTGCAAATTACAAGGGCAGAGTAAGCTATTTTTTAGTTTGTTTTTCAATAAAATCTGAAATAAGAATTAATTATTATTCGAAAAATATTTCACTCTATGCGGAAGAAGTCGGTAGTCTGCCTTAAGCTGTAGGTATTACTTATAGTATAAACGTACTTCGTTATTTGTCACAAAATTTTTCAATTTAATATTAATGTGATTAGTCTCAATTTGACTCGATGTATTTGGATGTGTTGATCACAATTTACAACGCAACTCATAGTGCTATCATACTATCATGTTTGTGAATGTACTTTTTATTTTGCTCGTTCTATATAAAAAAATATGCTTGATGAGAATTTTTGTCGTCTTATTATTTAAGTATGATGATTTTGTAGTATACCGCTAATAAATATTGCATATTTATTAATTAATACTTAATATTATAGATAATTTAAAGGTTTATTGTGATTTATTTATAACGAACTTCTCAAGATAGCAGGAATGCAAACTGTCTTGCAAAGTTAGCATTCCAGCATGAACGAGGGTTGGGTCTAAATCTTATTTAATAAAGTTCATGTATAATGTGGTTCGAATGCTGCTTTGGTTCAATACTGTAGTAGTTGGCATTACCACGTTCGCTGCGGAACGAGGTCAATTGACCTCGTAAAAGTTACGAGGTCGATACACCTCGTTCCGCACCACAGAAAGTTTTAGTACGAGGTCAAAAAACCTCGTTCCGCACTAGGGGAAAGTATCGTTTTTCCGGTCAAACAAAAGAATATCAGTCAAGCGTTAACCCGCTCAAGCGTTTAGTTATCAAACATATATGCTGTATACAAACGACACACAGATGTGTAATATATGTATTTCAAAGCATCATATTATATGTATAGTATATTTGTATGCTGCTTTTGTTTGGCGGCTTCGCTCGCGCTAATTTCGGGGTAACATCATCCCTAGAGGATACCCCAAAAAGATTTCCAAAAAAAGTAAAACTGGTAATTTTCGTTGGTAACAAAGAATCTGTGTACCGATTTTTAACTTACTACCTTGAAAATTACGAAAAGTCCCATATAAAATTTTACCCCTTTTCTAAGGGGTTGGGGCGGATTTTCAAAAAAAAAACTATGAACGGTTTTTTTAGCTTTCTACCTCGAAAATTGCGGAATCCTCCATAAAAACTTCCACCCCCCATTTTAGGGAAGTTGGGGGGGGGGGGGGTTTAGAAAGAGGCAAAAGTAGCTCAAATCACTCTGCATCCTTTCAACTTTCTTCACTTAAAACATCACGTCAATTCATCGCTCCATTTTGCCGTAAAAGACGGACAAACAAACAGACAGACACATTTCACATTTATAATATTAGTATATGGATGTATATCAAAGCAGCATTAATCTGTATAATATATGTGTATATAAACAACATAAATCTGTACAATACACCACTGTATAGACAAAAGCAATTTACCGGATGACCGCAGGCCATAAATTTGGCATCACGCAAACCTTGGCACTGCATCCTAATGCCGTAATGAAGGTCTGTCCCTTAATCAAAGTGTGTGTGTGATTTATGACCCACCGCATGGGAGTAACTATTAGGCTCTGTTCACATTATGCGCCTATTTCTGGCCTTAAGCTTAAGTACAGAGATTTTTGCTTAAATGTAAACGCAAACTATATGATTCTTTTTTTTTTAAATTTATTTTGTACCAATATTAGTAACACACAAAAGTAAAAAGAAAACCAGTGGACAAGGAAACACTTATCTCTATAAGAGATCTCTGCCAGTGACCCTTGGCAGTGGGAGAGATTTTAAACAAAAGAAATGGATAGGTACAACAGAAAAAAAGTGAGGAAACATATTATACTTAATAAATATATAATAAAAGTAAATAATATTAAATACATTAAAAATAACACTAATAAATAAATTAAAATAAATATATATATTATAACAGTACATATCAATACTATATTTAAATAAATACATATATACATACATACATATAATATAACGATTTATGATGATAAAGAAAGAAGAAAGATTCTCAGGCACTCGTACGAAATGAATTGCGCACAGCAAAAATTTCAAATGCCCTTCCGGCGTTTGTGTTTCCTGACACTTATACAGAGTGTCCCGTAAATATTACGACATACTTTACAGGGTGATAGCTGACATAGGCCTACTATAGTAACGCAATATATGTTAGTCGAAATTTTACGGTTTTTAAGTTATATTGGTTTTTGTACAAAACACAACCATTTCTGCCTTCAATGCAGTTTAGTATATCACGTACCATGTGCTGGAAAATTACTTTAGCGTTGATTTTATGATTGGTAATTATTTTTGAATAGTTTTTTCAGCCAATAAAACTTTGGCTTTTTTCTTCTACAAAGCTTTTTTTTTCCAAAAAACGGGCATAATTATTTTTTTATGTTCAACGATTTTTATTACATGTACTTTTAACGGTTACGTTAAAAAAATATATACTACGTCTAACTTAAAAACATGCACATTTAAACACTTAATCACAATTGCTGTTCTCTTCACTGTCCCTCGTCTTCATCACCAGACCCTTAATACAGTCACAACCCATATAGGTGGAAAGTACTTATCAATACAAATTAATCAAGCCCAAACAAAAGGTGACTGCTGAAAATCCTTGACGAGTTCCACCGCCTGTGTTTCGGCTCCATCATCAGACCAACTCCAAACCTTCATAAAGTTGTAGTGGTTTAAAATACCTTAAGGAAACACTAACAAACGCACTAGCCGTCTCTACAACTTTCGAAATTTCTCCAGGATGCCATCATCAGATCCTGACATGAAAAAAATGGGACCACCCTGAAAGTAAAAAAGAAACCTTCAAAACAAAAAAGAATTTTCAAAATCGGTCCATAATTGACGGAATTATCGCTGGACATACATAAAAAAAAACATACATACAGCCGAACGTAGAACCTCCTCCTTTTTGGAAGTCGGTTAAAATGCCTATTCAGTTAGTCTGTACACCATAGAAGTAGGTGCGAGAGGATTACCAGCAAAATCTCTGTATAACTTGTTAAAAGACCTTAGCCTCTCTAGAAGTGCAGCTAGTTCTATATTGGAACGGGTATCCAAAGCTGCTCTAATAAGATTTACCATACTCGACTAGGCAGGGAGAACAACACGAGCAGAGGGAAGTGTTAATCGATTGCCAAGTAATTCCTTAACCCTACATCCTGTAGTCACAAGTTCAGGATTCTGCTCGGTTTTTCTCTCTACCATGCGATGGATCCGGCACCCGTTGAATCCATGGAATGCTAAGATATTCGTCTCTCAACTATTCGCTAGTCAATTATTCTTCTTTGTATTAAGCAAGTTTGTTGTTTAGTGTAATATTAAAGTATTTTTAAAGTAATATCTAATAACTAAGCTAAGCCAGGTAACTAAAGGTTGCGTAGTGCTCGTATATTATTAAAAATGGCTGTATACAAGCAAAGCAGTAATCATGATACAATGTATAATAACAAATAACCGCAGTATCAAAGTAAAACTTCGTGTTCGATCTAATTAACGTTTTCATTATTTCATGCCTTAATGGAAAGTAATTACGTATACCTTCTTATTATGTTGCGAATTCGCGTGGCGAAATTTGATCGTGGAAAAACCGTAAAAGGAAAATGTAACATTTTCTTACCAATACAATGTATACCGTTTTTATATCGATTCATTCGTAGTTACAATATGATTGTTTTTTTTTCATAATCTGCTTGGCGACGAATAAAATAAAATTTATTGAATACAATGTAAAATGAAAATGCAGTTTTCTTCAAAATAGATCAGCCCCTGTAGCCAAGTAGCACGTCGATTCTCTTTCTACGATCGCAAACGCTTCGAAAAGTAGAAAACTGTATGGGAATGACAGATCGATCACATGACCTGTCGATAGCAAATGTCATTCCCATACATTTTTCTACTTCTCGAAGCGTCTGCGATCGTAGAAAGAGAATCACTTCACAACAGGGGCTGGATAACAAAGTATTTTGCAATTGCCATTTGAATATTGTCGAGATAGGTGGGAAAGCGAAGAAGTTATCACGCTTTCAGATAAGTGTAAGGTGCGTTTAGTTGATATAATAACTAAAAACTATAAGGTTAAAAAGTTCTAGAATATCTCACTTAAGGGAATGGGATGGTGTAATAAATTAGTTATACACTATTTTAGTATTTGGAGGAAGTCCGCTCTCGTCGGCGGTCGGAATACAACTGACTTCCCCAATAAATTTATTGGCTTACAAGCAGGTAGTTCTACAAATTCTACAGGTACCCTCATATTCTTTATAACATAATTATGGTGTCCATCGACTTGTCCGCGATTGTGTCTGAATGAATTTCTCTTTGCAGATGACAATCGTCCATTGATGCCTGGCTATGAAGTTGACCACGTTCAGAATCTGACCACGCTGCCCGAGGAGGAGGCAGTGGTGGCCATGATGGGCTGGCCCCGTGCGGGAGAGATCACCCGAGCGCAGCTTAGAGTTAAGGAGAGCAAGGAATTTAAGGTAAATGTTGTTGGAAAAAAGATTTTTATACCGCTTAGGCCTACTTCGGACTACTTTAGCATTATAGTCGATTACGAACGATTTTCTGGCGGTAAATCCAAAAATTGTTCGAACTCGACTAAAATACTAAAGTAATCCGAACTAGTAGATTATACTGCCTGTGGTGTGCACTTCATAGATGCAAAAAGGCTATGCATACCCCGAGGATTCATTACGTCCCTGAATTGCAGGAGGAATTTCCCATTTTGTGAAATTTATACCTGCAGTGTATAGTTAAAAAATCTTTGTACAGTAAGGTAGAGAAATCATGTAATACAAAGTCCCATTAGTGCGTTGCGTTCGGTTGCGACCTCACAGCGTCGCAACCACGTCGTTTTCCGTATATTTTAAATGACATGCCACAAGCGTTTTGCTGTCGCAGCGACTTCTTAACGCTCGGTGCTACGACGAACAGTGTTTCACTTGTTTCGATCCAGTGTTGAGACAGACTGGGTGCGTGCGCTTTCCTCTTGCACAACGATATTTTGTGTCATCGCAACGCAGGTACAACGTACAATGCATTGACACGTTGCGACGATGCAACGCACTAATGAGGAATCTTAAACAAACAAACGTACTTACAGATACAACCCTAACGGTTGGAGGATTGTATCTGTAAGTGTGTGTTTAATTTTGCTCTTTCTCTTTATTGTCCTCGTTTATTTCTAATGTTGTTAATTAATTTACTTAGTTGACGATTAAAATTATTTCAATGTGAATGCTTCGAGTAAATCATTTAAATCAAACAAATTTAATTTATTTAAAGAACTTATTGATCGTATTCGGTTTATATTATTGGTTTAAGCTAACCGACCTCTTTAAATATTTAATTAAATATGTTGTAATTCTCCATTAGTTGTACATGAGTAATTTACTAAATATTTATTTCCAGAACACTGTAGATAAATTAGTGCAAAGAGCAAATGCATCAATCATAATCGGCACGTCATCATGGAAAGAACAGTTCTCGGAGGCTTTGACGGCGAATCCTGGTAATTAGCTTCTCAACATCATTGTCATCTTTAACAACCCATAATCAGCTCACTGATGAGCATGATCCTCCTCTCAGAATGAGGTTAGGATTCATAATTCATCACGCTAACCAAATGCGGATTGGCAGACTTCACAATCGTAGAGACAAGAAATGAAAATTCTCTGGTATGCAGGTTTCCTGATGATGTTTTTTCTTCACCGTTTGAGACACGTGATATTTAATTTCTTAAAATGCACATAACTGAAAAGCCCTACGTTAAAGGTCATCTCCACTGGGCTATTACGGCTAGTTTCATTACAGCTTCATTATATTATTAACTGCAAAAATTTTATATCATAGTTTTAGAAATAAAGGGCCCGAGTGCTATCTCACCTATATCTATACTAATATTATAAAGCAGAAGAGTTTGTTTGCTTTTTTGTTTGCTTAAACGTCCTAATCTCAAGAACTACTGGTCCGATTTAAAAAAATCTTTCATTGTTAGATAGCCCATTTATCGAGGAAAACTATAAGCTATATATTATCTCCTTATTCCTACGGGAACGGGAACCACGCGTGTAAAACCGCGCGGCGTCAGCTAGTTAATAATAACATACAAACAACAACATAACATACAATAATAAAAGTATGTGTTATTTAGATAACCCAGACGAGCCGCCTTCAGTGTCGGACTACGTGCTCCATGTTGTGACGGTCTTCTGGAAGATATTATTTGCTTTAATTCCACCCACAGGCAAGTATTCATTACAATTGAGAGTATTATGATTTTATTGTCAATTCTGACCTTTTCGTATAACAAAATTTAACTATTAAAATGAGCATAAATTGAATAAAATTATAAAATTAAAATAAATTAAAACTAATACTTAAAAATACTTATCAAAACTAGAGTGCCCATCACGCAGGCAGTATTCTCGCGTTGAATTGCGATTGAAATTCTTTGCGCGAGAAAGCTTCCCGCCCGAGGGTCGCCTGATGCCTCTCTCTTTACTAATCTCCTTGTGGAGAGTCTGGGCGCTAGAGTATTTATTTGTAGCTGCTCCAAAAGATATCGTTCTGTAAAAACTCTGGTTAATATGAAGTTTTCTTTATTACTGCTTTCCTCATAGTTCTCCATAAGATTCTCCTTTGAGTAACTTAAATAAAAGATATAAATCTTGTAAAAGCAAGTTCAATTTTGAATTCTACAAGCAAGCCCTATCCTAGGATTTAGCAATTTATCCATTCAAATCCGGCTCGAAGGACCACTTTGTAAGGACCAATAACACACAGATTTCACTTTAAAACGGCCTATATGGAAACTTAAGTGGAGACAAACTGAGAGAAAGACAAGCAGCTCGCGTAAAATTCGTTGGTTTTCAAAAAGTCGAAAAGTGACATGTTATGCTGTCATTACATACGTTCCGTTTCTGCCCTTTATTTTTAAAATACAGAATACATACAAATAACCACGATCCACGTGGACAACAGACAGTATTAACTTATTGTATCCAACATATGAAAAAAAATATAAAATTCTAAAGGATGTGGCAGCTATTTCGACATCTTGAACGGGCATATTACTTTGTACATGACGGCATGGCGTGTCATTCTATTTAAGGACGTGTGAATGTTATGTGTGCCCTGCTAATTGATGTTTTGTTCATACACTAAAGATTAAATAAAATAAGAGATTTATAAGGGAAATAGTCTACATTTTTAAAGTTAAGGTGTTCTCGTGATTCAGCTAAATAAGTTATATTATTCAGCTTAAGTGCATACTCCAGGTACCACTGTCTAAAGAACAATACGGCGACTTTAACTTATGTTTGTTGACAGATATTGGCGGCGGCTACCTCTGCTTCGTAGTGTCAATCATCTGCATAGGTCTGGTCACTGCAGTTATCGGCGACGTGGCCTCACACTTCGGCTGCACCCTGGGCATTAAGGACTCAGTCACTGCCATCATATTCGTTGCCCTGGGGACGAGTATACCTGGTAAGTTTGCTGTTTGATATTGGCAAGAGCTTTCTGTGCTTCGTAGTGTCAATCATCTGCATCGGTTTGGTCACTGCAGTCATCGGCGACGTGGCCTCGCACTTCGGCTGCACCCTGGGCATTAAGGACTCAGTCACTGCCATCATATTCGTTGCCCTGGGGACGAGTATACCTGGTAAGTTTGCTGTTTGATATTGGCAAGAGCTTTCTGTGCTTCGTAGTGTCAATCATCTGCATCGGTTTGGTCACTGCAGTCATCGGCGACGTGGCCTCACACTTCGGCTGCACCCTGGGCATTAAGGACTCAGTCACTGCCATCATATTCGTTGCCCTGGGGACGAGTATACCTGGTAAGTTTGCTGATTGAGATTGGGAGGCGTTACTTGTGCTTCGTAGTGTCAATCATCTGCATAAGTCTGGTCACTAACAGTCATTACATGAAATTTCTTGGCACCGGCTATAAAATGTCAAGGACAATATGCAATTTACGGAATTTTGTTTAAATCTTTGGATCATCTAAAGGTTTTCATTTCTTTATTTTTAAATTTTCCAACAACGACGTTTACGCCAGACCTCGTCAGGGTGGTTGAAGTAAATTATGTAGTAAAAAAATCTTTGAAGCCTAACCGCTTGTACTATTATGATAGGCCTCCATAGATACGCATCAAACGAATTGTAGTATACTTTGTATACAAGTGCGTCCACTGTTCCGCATCGTACGGATCGCATTTATCTATCGTAAAATTAAAAATCCGTTTGATGCGATGCGTCCGATACGATGCGGATATGTGGACGTTTACGTTTACTGGTACTTGTCCTATGCTATTATGTATTTTGTGGTCTAACCTAGACAACTCGTAGATAAAGTTAGTAGTAGGTATGTAGTTACGACAGTTTATTAATTGCCAACATCAATCATGACACGGCACTAAGAGCTTATCCTCTGCGACTATGATTTATAATGGCATTAAAATAGAGTGGATCGCTCAAATGAACGAAAAATTGCACGCTCCGGGAAAAGAATCACTTATTGTTGAAATATCTCTTTGTCACGGAAAAAAAGCTTATCTTTTAAACATTCTTCTTGGAAATTTCAAATGATTTACGGCGTTCGGTGTATTGTTTGCAACATTTTATGCGTTTGTCTTGTTATAATTAATTTGGCATCACATTGTCATGATCACAGTTAGCATCAATATTAAACTAGGTATTTATGTGGACTGTCATGTCGCAAGCACGAGTGATTTTTGTGACACAATAAAAAGCACGAGTGATACAATGGCTAATTACGTACAGTGGCATACAATATTTTTTCTACGACCATGATAATCATCACCATTAGATAGACCATCTGCCTATACCATCAACTAGAGTATATAAAATATCCAGACACCATAGCAGACTAGCATGCGGATACGTCTTTCCTATGAACTATATTAAATACTCTTTCCAGACACCTTCGCGAGCAAAGTGGCAGCCATACAAGACAAGCACGCGGACGCGTCCGTGGGCAACGTCACCGGCTCCAACGCTGTCAACGTATTCCTGGGCATTGGAGTCGCGTGGACTGTAGCTGCGATAGTCCACTGGAGTAAAAACGAAAAGTTTCACGTGGAGCCTGGCAAGTGAGTATAGAGCTTTCTATACGCTTTAAATTAGTTGATGCGAAGAAAGCTTGGCTTCTTTGGGTACATGCAGAGAGGAGCTCAGTTTTCACTTCCAAAGGTGATATTGCCCAAAATAATGGGCAAAAGAAGAGCACACGTCTGCCAGTGACGACAATAGTCGATTGAGTATATATAGATAGCGCTTTCTAAACGATTTGTATTAGTTGAAGCGAAAAAGCTTGACTTCTGTCGGCACATGCAGAGAGGAGCCCAATTTTCACTTCCAAAGGTGATATTGCCCAAAATATTGGGCAAAAGCACTGAGCACACGTCTGCCAATGACGACAATGGTCGATATAAGAGATATCCGCTGGGCTAGGGTGTCCTCAGCTAAAAGAACTTCTGTCGGCACATGCAGAGAGGAGCCCAGTTTTCACTTCCAAATGTGATATTGCCCAAAATATTGGGCAAAAGGACAATGGTTGGTCGATATAAGGGAGTAGACTGGACTAGGGTATTCGCAGCTAAAAGAAACGGCTACAAATAGGAAGGCTTTTCACGTGACCCCCAAATTTTGGTTCGAGGATGGCACACGATGATGATGATAACTTGACGGATGTCCTATTCGTAGGTACTTATTAGCAATCAAGGATCGATTTCAGAAGGTTGGAACTTGTAAATCAATCAGACAATTAATTTTATTCTCTCTTTCAACAATCCAATATTGTTTTAAAGCTTATTAAAATTTTACGTGATCTTAAATTTCGTTTTTGTCTTATAAAATTATCGCTTCCTATAAATAGTATAACCGGATTGCCAATTCGTTGCCGGCCTTTGAGGTATTTCTTTAACCATCCCTTTAACTTTATTGCAACTTAAAAGAGAGCTACAATTTGTATGTTATTGTTTTTTATTGAATGACAAGTTAGCCCTTGATTGCGATCTCACCTGATGTTAAGTGACGATGCAGTCTAAGATGGAAGTGTGTTAACTTGGAAGAGGTACAAGTTTTACGCATGCCTCTGACGATTTCTACACTGTACTTTGTTGCCAGTGAGTGATAACCACTGCCAAAGCCTACCACTAGTCAAAATTGTGGTTATCTTTAATTATTTTATTTGCAGCTTAGCGTTCAGCGTCACCATGTTCTGTTCAGAAGCTATCGTAGCCGTCATAGTGCTCGTGATACGGAGGAGAAAGTCCGTCGGTGGTGAGCTGGGGGGTCCTCGTGGTGTCAAGATCGTTACATCCATCTTCTTTTTCTCTTTATGGCTCATATATCTCACCATGTCCACTTTAGAAGCTTATGATTTTATTGAAGGGTTTTAAATCTATTGAAAGATAGTTTTAAGATTGTCTACATTCGATTGTGGTATTAAGAGTTACAACGCCCGGAATTCATAGTAATAACTTTTTTTTTTAATCGTAAGTACTTAAATCTGAAATGGGGATGGCTGTAGGTATATACCAAGTTAGCGGAACTGAAGATCTAAATAGTCCATTCAGTTAGACAAAATTTGTAAAATTATAAATTAATAAAGAAGTTAAAATAAAATTTGAAAAATTGAAAATTTAATTCATGATGCAATTTGTCTCTTGTTTAAATTTAATTCATGAATAACAATAATTATTTTAATTGTAGGAATAATTATTTTGTCTTATCAAAATATATTTTTAAAATTTCGGGCGTTATTCTTTCAACTCTTTGCAAAATACATATTTGATACTTTAACTAAGTGTAAGCATCAAATATATTGTGGGAAACCGCAGATCGAATTAAATCAGGATAAGTATTAAATTGGATAAAAGAACAATGGAAATGTTCTATGAAGATAGAACATTTCAAAAGATAGATATTTTATTAGTGTTTTAGAATATAAAGTAGAAGGTACTATAATCTGTTTTTATTTGAGCATCCAACCATGATGTATAGTTTGACTACATTTAGGAGTCTGTTGGCCTTTTGATGTAGCTGTGAATTAGATTGTGTGAAACCTTAGATTAAACCTTAGATTATCTAGTATTCTATACTCTATGAAATCTATAGTAAAGACAGACTGTTACAGTAGACAGACAGGAAACGGAAAGGAAAAGGGTTGGTATATAAAGCAAAGGAACTACAGACTTATTACTGACTTGCTCGAACCTTACCACTACATCCAAAGCTAAACGGACTATCCGACATGGATTGACAATACCAGCCCCTATTTATTTAGTTTTCGAAACGTTTGCGATCGTAGAAAGAGAATCCACGGCCACTTGACTACAAAGGCACTACATATAGACCTAACCAACAATAAATTGAAGGTAGGTAAACCATTCAAATGAATGTTATAATTAAACCAAGCGAATGAAATGCTACACTTCCCTACAAAATAAATACAAATCAGACAACAGAACCACATGAAAAGAACCAATAGTTGACTCTAGTGATAACATTGATAATGTTAATGTTCGAACAAAACCTTTACTAGAAATGGGCATTCTCCTTTGCTGATCAGATCTTAAATTAAAAATTTCCTTCGAATTTGGAATTCATCCACAAATAAGGATTTTTCTGTAAAATTATCAACCCATTATTATCAATCAATCAATTTATTGATAATAACGGGTTGATACTTGATTTCAGTTTAGGTGAAATTACATTAAAAAAAAAAAACAAAAAAAATGCTGGTTATAGATAAAAGCAGCACTTTGTTTTTGGCGTTCTACGCCAACAGTAGTAATGGTATTTAAGAGTAGCAGCATCCATTTGTATGAGTGAGATTTATGCCTTTTTACTCGTTGTTTTTTCAGGTTCATAAAAATAATTAACTGCCTTCCATGAAGCATGGAATCCTAGTGTGGAAGTAAATATTCAATTATAACTTTAAATATACTGGTTCTTTAAAGATTATTGTTTTCTTTTTAAAGAAATATCATTAGCCGTGTTAGTGTCTTATTATATTAATTTAAAAATGATATTATTATTTATCTGAGTAAGAAAAAACCATTTATTTTGACAAGTAAGGGTAAGGTACCTTAAATTTAACATTTTGGTAAGCATTAGTTTAGTTGAGAAACTTAAACTTGAATATTTATGTTCAAACGTTATCCTATGGATGGTACTCGTAGTTGGAAGCTCAAATAAAAATGGGAAATAATGTTTCCAGCAAGAAAATTGAGGCAAATGTGCTCAAATGTACAGGTGTAGAAGTCCATTAAAGTTTTTTCCTTCTTCCTCTAGGCGTTTCTCTTTCACATTTTCTGATATCATTACGTGTATATAGCCTTGAAGGCTGTGGTATAAAGGTCTAATTAGAATACAAAATGAAATATATAAATATAATTATATTATATAACTAAATGTTTTAAGTATACAATAATTTAGTAGAAGTAGTCCATTTTTAAGAATATTTGTTTAATATTTAGAAAAGAGAGTTTTGTTTTGTACAAACGAATTGTTTTTAAACATATACAATCAAATATAAGTAGTTTTGCAGCATACTTTTCTTAAGTATACAATTTTTCTTTTCTAAGCCGTTTAATTAAACAATATACATGCATAATGCTTACTTTTTTTGAAGCAAACTACTCGTAACGGTAAGTTGTAACGTTACGTGTTAGTATATTTGTACTAGAATTAATTATTTTTTGTTTAACAAATCGTTCATACAAAATGAAACTATGTAAAAGATAGGTACATAATATTTTGAATGCTATCTCATTTTAGGTACCAATGTATACATTAAATATTACACTAAATTTGACTTTCTTTTGCATATTAAAATTATCACAAATTAAGATAATTATATATTTACATAATTGATGCAAATAAACAAGACAGTCTGTTTATACCTACATTACCTAAAATCACTCCTATGTATGGTGTATATGCACAGTATAGTTAGTTACCTACATTTATGTCACATTACAGGCGTAAGGCAGCATTGTAGAATTCGTACCTAGCGAGTTGTCTATGTTGAGTTAAGCAGATAAACGTGATCTTAAGGTTCAATTTACACTGCCGCAGAATGAAATAGACCGTCGATTACGTCTCAATTCGAGAGAATGCTTGAGAATTCTTGCGATTGCGCTTTGAGAGACAAGCCTCACATCCCGCTGATTCCACAGACGGCACTGATAGTTGCTTGGGAAATAAACGAGAATGCAAGATTATTTAAAGATTTGCTGGATGTTTTGTCCAAAAATTCATTTGCATTTCATACCGCGGCGGTGTAGTATTGCCTAGAATTAAAAATGAAAAATACAACAATATAATATTAATTATGATTAATTATTTCCTAATTGAATGCAAAGACTTTGTTTACTCCTAAATAGAGTACACTTTCGTTTACTAAAGTTACGTAGCTTCAAAATATTATGCCGTAGTTTATAAATAACAAAGCCATTTGCGTAGGTGACAAGGAAAGCGTTGTCGATAGACATAATTAAAATTATTTATAGTGAGGCCATGTGACGTTATGTGTTTACGTATACCTAGTGTTTTTGTATATAAGTGTAATAGATATAATTAACGTATGCTATAGCTACCGAGTTTTATATTAAGCGAAAATGACATTATAATATGGCGTGTGTTCATTTTTTAGGATTTTCTAATCATTAGTGTCGTCCTACCCTGTAGATTTTAATATATTTTTTAATATGATACAACGATGGAGTATGCCCGACTAGTTGAGAACCCATACGGACCCTTAGTCATGAGCGTTCTTGCAACGCGGCACGATCCAAACGATTTTTGGACATCGCTCATGACTAAGGGCCCCGTATGGGGTCATAACTAGTCAGGCAAACTCCGATGTTGTATCACGGAAGTGTTTTATAATCAATTAATATGAATAACACTCACGATAGTTTAAATTCTATTTTTTTTTTTTAGATTTTTTAAACCAATTATAATTTTATCACCAATTTGCCAATTTCTATATATTTTTTATCAGTTCAATCGTTAAGTCAATTTAGATTCGTTTTTTGTGGCGACAGCTTCCACTTACTTACGGTGTTCTGGAAATTAATTATGTTATTCACGAGAATCTCACAAATCTGAACTACCGATTCGACTGTTCTGTGAATTCTTTTAAAATTATTATTTTATAATACTATTATCGTACATTGCGTGTACTTTCATTGTATATTTGTATTACATACATGTGTGATTTCATGGAGTGTTCTCAGAATTAGTTTTGTTGTTTGCGAGAATCTCTCAATTAATCTGTGTCCTAATTTTAACAAAAATAATCATTGTAAGATAATGTATGATTTTAAAGTTGCTAAAATGGTTTTTAATTGTTCCAATATTACCCATGATATAAAACATACGTACATTTTAGTAACAAATATTATAAAATCCTTTTCACTGAGAGCACCTTTATAATTTATTAAGTTAGTAAAAATAATTATCTCTAAAATAATTATATTTTATTTGTTATCATTATTTTGTTATAATATAAGAATAAATTAACCAATTTCTAATACTACCTAATGATTCTTGAAATTTGAATATGTACATTATTTTTTGAGAATATACAACCTCATGTTGTAAATGTTTAACTTATATAAGGAGAGTTTTTTGAATGTCAGTGACAGTTTCTTTCTATTTAGCTAAGAGGTAACATGTAGTAGCAAGAACTTTGCAATTTTACAAATACTGAGCTTTTCTAAATCAGCTAAGTTCTGGCAATGACAGCCTCTTAGACTTACGAGTATACTTTATAAACATAGGTTAAGATTTAAACCGCAATTTTCTTCAAAGTATAATGGACCTATTCGCTACTACTTAAAGTTCTTTTTACTTTGAAGAAAATTGAGATTCTAATTCTTAATCCGTGTTTATAAATATGGCCGAAAGTGTTAATAGCATTGAGATTGATGCCTATCAAGATACTGT
The DNA here is from genome assembly GCF_947172395.1 of Bicyclus anynana. Lineage (NCBI taxonomy): Eukaryota > Metazoa > Arthropoda > Insecta > Lepidoptera > Nymphalidae > Bicyclus > Bicyclus anynana. The sequence continues at coordinate 12,615,970 of NC_069103.1, read as the reverse complement.
CACTGGCAATTAAATAACTATCCTCGTGTGAGTTACCTTTAATTATTAATTTATTTAGCGTTTAGAAGTGTCTCCTAGAAATTTTCAATACATATACTATTTCCTATTTCAATAAACTGCCTAATAAAATATAATAGATAATAATAATGATGAATTTAGGTACCTGCATAAATAAAAGAAGAGATCATACGCTTTATAATGTATAGAAATATGAAAATTAGATGAAATTTAGATGAAATCACCATCTAGAACATAGTCAAACCACCGTTAGAATAAAGTTATTTATATCACAACAGCTTAGAGTATTTTATTTATTTTAATAATATTTTTCTTTTCGATAAATCGATTTATGTAATTAAAATATTTTCGATTGGCCAACTTCAGTCAATTAGTTTTGTTTTAAATTTTTTAGTTGTATGTTATAGGCAATTTTTCATTTTTTAGTTTAAAGTTACATTTGCAGCACGTACCGTTCCTCACCTAACTTTCTAAGTAAGTATTCATATAATTTCTAACTCTTCTCGAAAATACTATTTTATAAAATCTTACTCTGAATATTTGACGTTTACCACTTTTGCATGTTCCGGAAAATATTGTGTATTTACCTTGTTTCTACTAAATATATAAATTTTTGAATATATTTCTCTGTGTAGCTTTGATAATGAGTGATTTCTGAATACAATATCTGACACTGAATTGTGGTACTACAATTATTTTTATGTTAGAATGATAATGGTAAATAAAAAAATAGAACTAGAAACGTTCAAACGAACTATAACGGCAAATAACCCTCAGGCGTCGCTTCTATTATTTAGAACACGCAACAATAGCTGAAAGGAATGCAAAGAAAAACACTCCTATTCACTACTATTGCAAAATATTTCTTACCTATACGAGTATAAAAAAGAAACGAAAAGTGAACGATAAAACTATAAAACTATTACTCTAACAAAACGACTTACTAAAACATAGCAATAGATACTTATAACCGATTTCCTAACTTTCCTCCAACTCGACCGATAAGACGACAATATTTTTGGAGGGACAATAAGGTGGAAAGGCGAAATAAAAAAAATTGCTAGCCCATATTGGTACCAAATAGCACAGGACAGGGACAATTGGACATAATTCTGGAGTTCTTGCGTTATAAATACAAACTACTAATGTGCTAACATATATTTAAGTTTTACTAACCAAATTAATTGAGTTTACTGACGTAAAATCATACCGAACTCCGTAAAATTTATGAAAGAAATCAAAGGCTTTTTTATTTTCATTTTATTTATACATTCGAAATACACAATACACAATTCGAAACAGACTTGTATTAGCTAAGAGGGTTATATCCGTTGTAGTTCACAGTCTACCGCAAACTCTACAATTATTTGAAAATTATTAAATTATATTCATTATAATAATTTACAAGGGTGTTTTATAGAACCTGTTTTATTCTAAAGATATGCCAACACAATTCAGTAGAGGGTACAGCAAAACATATTTTGTAAAGACTTCTTTCCATTAAAGCTGTGCAAATTAATAACGATAGCTTGGAATTTTTAGAACAGACTGACAGAACAGACAGACAGATCAATGACAGACGGACAGATCAAAGCTAGTGCAGCAAAAATTATATGAATCAAATAAACGATCCAACTTATTCATACTTACCAAATGAACACTTTAACGACCTAAAAAGTGAGTGAAAAGCCCTTGAATGATGAATTAACGAATGATACTGCATTCGTTAATTCATCAATAACATCACGTTCGACTGAAATGAGTGAGAAACATACGATTATTCCTAATATCTTTGGCAAAATCTACAGCGTGATTATAAAAAAAACAAATGCCGAAGACTTACAGAGGATTTTATTGACAAACGAGGATGATCAAACCATACAAATAAAGTATAAAAATTCATTGATTACTTTAACGACACTGAATTCTCAAATCATATGAATAGGTAATCAAAAAAAATATTACCTAGAATTAATCGGGAATTATTTAAAAACACAATGAAATAATTACTATAATTGACTTAACTTAAAACTTACTTAATTAATTAAGTCTCAACTACTGATGTAAAAGTATTAGTAGATACAATTTTTAAATCATCTAAGTAATTGTTATTATATTTGCACAGCTTTTATGGACTTCTATATATTCGCCTTTCTATATAAATATATAGCTTTTTCACAAACGGACTGTCTGTCCTTGTCTGGTTTGGACCAAATTCTTTTTTGAAATTATTTACCACTTAGTATTTCTAATACTTTCTCTATCACTCTTTCTATGAGGTTTTAAATGTTTTAACTATCTCTATCAATAGCGATTTTTAAATTTTCTAACTCTTCACATATTGAAATGCTTTTTTATTATTATATATTCTACACTGTTGTACTTTTAAGATAGAGTTTCCTATGAATCAGGTGTTAAAGATATTGCCATACGAGTTATTTTGCGCCGCTTTACTTAAATCGTGCTTATTTTTGATGAATCTAGTTTTTGATATACCTAATATATTCTAGTCATGTCCTATAAAATTGTCTTCACTATAACTAAGATGGCATACTTAAAGTAGATAGTCTTTCAACAAAATTTGGATTTCAAAGTCTTTAAAATTATAATTTTAGGCTTTACCGCCATTACAGTTGCAATAACGTCTAAAGTTCTCGTTGCAGAGGCAATGTTGCCAATATTCAAGAAGTTCTCAGTGGCAACATGAAGTTGGAAAGTCTATAGTGGTTATCCTTTTTTTTTCGTCTCTCACACGTCAGTTGCCTCGTTGCCTGTTACGCCTATATTCGAATGTAACTGCGAGGGAATAGATTGGCTATGTTTGCGCAGATTCTAGTGTACTATAATATATACTATATTCTGATTCTTATATATATTATGGGGCGTTAGCGGCGGTCCAGCTATAACTATAAAACAACCGTTTTGATATTTGAAGAATTGGTAGTAGGCATAGTTCAATCGTTCTATTTTACTGCATACAAAATATATAATGTATACCTACTCGTAGTAAAGACTCAAAGCTAAAACCTTTTATTTTATTTCATGTACATTTGCAAAATACATTTCTATATTAATTAATTTATATCATGCCGTCCGCTTTTAGGTAAATTAAACTACAATCAGTACACATCGAACTAGATTTATAGATAAAGCACTATTTTTTAGGATTTATTTTCCAAAGCAAACCAATAAATTTATTATTATTTTAATTACTGTATTAACAGTTTAAGCTTAAGTTTTATCTGCTAATGTTTAAATTGTTTTCAAAAGAATAAATATTTTATTAATTTGTTTACTATCTGAACTGCACTTAGGTACAAATATATCTGAAATTTAATGTATGTATTTTTGTTATATATATATGAATATATTTGGTTTGAGCGCTGTTCGCGGAGTGAATTAGCTAACCATTACTACAACTTAATGTTTGCGCATTGCGTCCAATTCGAATCAGAGCCAAAGTCTACAAGCTATATCTATTGATTGCAGTGTGAAAACGTGAAATGGTTATACAAATCGATTCTATTTTGATGTGATACATCTATCGGCACGCATTGGCAGTGACATTGCCTCTGTTGCTGTAACGGCAAACAACATAACGCCGACATGCCGTAAAGGCAAACGGCATGACGTTGTCTTGCCGTGATGCTCCGATTACGCTGCCGATAGATTACCTTGTGACTCGGCAAACGTTGCTCTGCCATATATTTCTTCTTTAATACTAAAATTGCGATAATAAATGAGAGATGGGGCTAGGAAGGTATTATGCATCGATAGGTCAAAAATTAATTTACTATGGCTACATACACTACCCAAATATACAAACAAAACCATTAACACCTTCGCTGCGGCACTGATATTTCTAAACTTTCCTCTGGTGCGGTACGAAGTCCATCGACCTCGTAACTCTTGAATACACTGTAACCTCGTATAAAGACGCACGAGGTCAATTGACCTCGTATCGCAGCGAATGTGATAAAATTGGTGGAGCCGCGAAAGAGTGCTAACACAAACACCCGTACATGGGATTTTTATATATTTGATGTAAGGATAGAACGCAAAGGAAACTCTGAAAAGCTTTTAACTATTCCAACAGCTGTTCTAAACAGCTAGGCTCCGTATAGTATATAAATAGTGTCAAAGTTTTCCACAGTATCGCGTATACAAGGACATCTCTCCTTATTTTGTTGGGTTTTAATTTAAAAATATTGCCGCGTTTAGTATTAACTTATCACATTGTAATTATATGGTAGCCATCATCAGGTAAAAGTAGAAGGTAGTTCGAAAAAAATTATAGATTGGCATGAATGTTGAGAATACATATGTATGAATAAAGATCTGTATTTGTAAAAAAAAATGTGCAGTCTCCATGGATCCTACTACTGCAATAAAATTTACTGATGTTTCTTGCATTTTTATGCTTAATGCCAAAAGTTTCATTATATTTGTTAATTTAATGTAATTAAAGAATTTGTGTTTACAAAGTTAAAGATGTCATTATTGTTTGTTTAATAAAAATACTATTTCAAGACTAGCATGAAGAAAACGATTTTTAAAATCTATTAACATCCAATTACAAAATAAATTATAATATTATATTATATGTACGTATACAATTATTGTATTTATAAATTGAATGCAATAGAACTAAGAAAACGATGGAGTAAAAAATGTAATTAATATTATAAAACTATTTGGTTATTTTATAATTAATTTGTACAATAAAGTTATCAAATAATTTTATAGAGTGTAAATAAAATATGTATAAAACATAAATAAACAATGCAATTGTTCCGTATATCTGCACACTAATATGATGTTATAATACTCGTATTATGAATGATATTTATTTATTATTACAATTGTTTTTTCTATATATGCACAATAATACAAGCAAGCAACTACATAAATAATAAATAATTTGTTATATGTCTAACCATGAAATTTAAATTTTATCGTTTTATATTAAACTGTAATATCTTTACGGATATAAAACCCATATCGCAGCCTCACGACACGATCTCCAACCCCATTCACGAGTCAAATGACAAACTTACTAGGATATACGAGTAACATTCAGACCGTAATGTATTCTGTGCCAGCGCTGCGTATTGAATACGTTGCGCTGAGTTGCTTGATATTCTCATTTTGTAACATTTCTTTGAGCTCGAGCCAGAACGTGACGCCATAACCAGACGTGCGTCTGAAATTGAGAAGCACCAATTAATGTATCTCCCATTTGGATAAAACACGTAACTAAAAGCTATACTTTTATAAAAGATAGCACCCTGATGCTTCACCTGCGTATCTCCCATTCCTATGGGAATACGGGGATAAAAAAATAACGTATGTTACTCGCTAATGTACCTTTCCATTGGTTAGTAAAATTTTTAAATCGATCTAGGACTTTTGGAGCTGATTCGTAACTAAATCAAACAATCAAATCACATCTTTTTAAAATATTACTTTAGAAGTAGCATTTTTATTGCTTACTTCACTATACAAGTTAAGTTAATGAAAAAATGTATCGTCTGTGTGACCCTATTATTTATCAACAATAAACCATTGTTTATAATATAAGTTAAATATTTTCAGTTGTACTAAAATTTAATAAGCATATTATAGAGGACACTCTTAGAATCTAATAAATAAATAAAATAAAAATTCTCTATACATTTTCCTGTTCCTCCTAAATAGGTAGTTGTACTTCGTACCTCTTAGTGATAAATTTCGAATTCCTATCAAAAGTTTCCAATTTTTGTTATAGAAAAAAATCATATTGCTTAATTATAAATTGTAAAATCTATCCTTGATGTTGTATGTGTGTTGTAATTATTAAAGGAAAGGCACGCCAATCAAACGTTGTAGTTATTTTGATAATTATTATTGTTATTTATATGAATTAAAGTGTTTGTTAAGTACTTACTACGGAGTTTTATTTATAGTCTACTCTATTGCTTTTTTGTTTTTATAGATTATTATGAAAAGTCTTCCTTATAAAAGGCGGTTTCAGACTAGCGGTTTTTTTCTGTGCGTTACGTACTGCACGTCCGTTTTGGCAACACATTTACACCCGCTACTTTTCGCGTTTGTTAAACCCTGATTCTCGCTGTTTCCAGCGTGTTTGCTTGAACCGGTAGTGGTAACTGAGCATTAACATGGATTCTGACGAGCTTAAGTTAAGTTTATTTTTTTAAAAATGAATATTAGCCATATCTTTTAAATATGACCAATATTCCCATTTCCCACCAACTAGTCGGAAAAGACTGTGCTAGGAGTGGGTACGACAATAGACCAACGGGGCGGGGATCGAACCACCGCCCTCGGTGATGAGTCCAACCGCTCTTACCGTTGAGCTATTGATTAAGTTGACCAGTATAAGCGAGTCAATGCTCGTACGAGTTGCGCATATACGCGATTGCACGCGCTTTCAAAAACGAGCTCATACGCGGGTAAGGAACGCTAGTCTGAAAACGCTCTAAATGCAAAAAAAATGGCGAACCGACAACGAAGTGACAATGCAATCTTGATGGTAGTGGGCTATCTTTAAAGCGCTTTGGGCCTAGAAGAGCAGAAGGCATCGCACCGATATAATAGGTAAGTATAACCGCGGTACGAATTAAAAAAATATTTGTGGTATTGCGAAAATGCGAAAGTAAGTCTATCTGTCTGTCTATTACCTTTTTACGGCTAAACAGCTGAACCGATCAAAATGAATTTTGGTATTATGATAAATGGGACCTTGGAGTAGAATGTAGGCTATTTTTATCCCTAAAATAAAAAGTAAATTTTGTATGGAAAGACGTCCAGTTTTAGAGAATTACGAACATTACGATATGTATAGTTATTTAAGAATTTTTGAAATACAACACGAAAATCGGGTTTGTTGAACGTTTTTATGACAGTCTATCATTTGTCAAGTTGTTTTCATGGTAATAGATACATTAATTATTATTATTATCAATAGAATGTGTAATGTAAAGGTGATGAAAATTCAACCCCTAAAGGGTTTTCTTTCGTTTCGTTTCCTTTCCTTTTTTTTCGTTTCACACACAAATTATGAGCAGACGAAGTCGCAGGCTTAGTATATTATAAAAAGTAAGTATTCCAGTCCTACGAAAAAGGTATACATATAGAAATAAGGCAATTTTCGTATAGAAACGCTCAATCTTGTTGCTTCGTGACTTGCTCTTAAATATATTGCGGAAATCGAAACTTTTCCAAACGTACTTATATCCTTTAAACTTAAATTACAACTGCTTTTTAAATATGACCTTTATTTGTACGTATGTAAAGTGCGGAATTGAATGCGTATTAGATAATGTGGTTTCAAAAGACCAACAAATTACTAGAGTGTTGCGATTTCATTACTAGAAGTAGACTTGCTTTCAATTCTTGTATGTTTTTATATAAAGTACGGAGGAGGAGGAGGAGGAGGATACCTTAAGAGGTATAAGGTATGGACTTGATTGGCTTCTTTATTTAGTGGTTGAGAAAAATGTTAAGCTTACGCAAGCCGAGTTATTACTGAAATTTGAGTCTTGTAGGTACAGATACATTGACCTCTTATAATAAAAGGACGCATAATCATGTAGAAAAGGACATATCCCAAAACGGGCCTTTATTATTTATAATTTACTAGCTGACGCCGTGTGGTTCCCGTTCCCGTAGGAATACGGGAATAATATAGCCTATAGCCTTCCTCGATAAATGGGCTATCTAACACTGAAAGAATTTTTCAAAATGGACCAGTAGTTCCTGAAATCAGCGCGTTCAATCAAACGAACAAACAAACTCTTCAGCTTTATAATATTAGTATAGATAAGCAGGTCAATAGTATTTTTTACGGATAGAGTATACAAATTGCTGTTAAGAAAACAACTTTCAGATGTTTACAGAAGTCATCTATTGGTGAATGAATTTTTCATGGTATGGTTTAGCTGACAAAGCATAAAAACCCAAAATCTCAAAATCAACCTCACATTCGCAATTATAATATATAAGTATAGATATTAAATAAAAAACGGCGTAAAATGAAATACATTATTTATTTTTATCAGTATATTGAACAATAACACCAACAGAACTTTGAATAGCATTATCCCGAACGCCGAAAATCGGTATTTACATGTAAAATAAGGTGTGTTTGTTTAGGTAAAATACATAATCAAGTGTTGGATACGTCGAAGGCCTTTATACCGAGTTTTCCGTATAACAAGATTGAAGACAATTCCGAGGGTAAGCAATTTCTAGGAATGACGAAACAAGCCCAGTACGAGACGACCTTGTTCTATAATGCTATTGTTTGCAAAAGTTTTCACACTGTGTTTGTACATACGTCCCGTTGCTATATAATAATACTAGCAAATGCCTGCCACTTCGTCCTTGTGAAATTCGATGTACAATTTCAACCCTTTCGCCCCTTCAATTTATATTTTCGCATGTTTTATGCTAGGCCAGTGTACAACTGAGCGAGTTTTATTTGCTTGGCTGAAATGCCCAGCCGAAGCCACGGTCAGAGGCCCTATCACAAACCCCCGGCTGATGGCCGGTGTACAAATGAGCGCGCGGCTGGAGGCCGCGCATTTTATGTGCTTGAGTAGAGTGCCCAGCCGAAGTCACTTACGGTCTTATCACAAACCCCCGGCCGAAGGCCAGCGTATAATTGAGTGCGCGGCCAGAGGCTGCGCGTTTTGTGTGTTTGGATAAAGTGCCTAGCCGAAGCCACGAAGAAAAGAATCTTCCAAATCGGTTCAGGCATCTTCGAGTACCTAATCGATGAACATTCACAAACAACTTTTCAACCCTTTAGGGGTTCAATTTTTTATCCCTATTGCATTTCACATTCTATCGATAGTCAATGTATGGTTGATAATCTGTTTTTTTTTTTTTAATTTTATTCCTTTTCAACCAACTTTTGAATCAAAAATGAGGAGATCCGCAGAAGAACCAAAGTTACTGACATAGCTCAGCGAATCGCGAAGCTGAATTGGCAATGGGCAGGCCACATAGTTTGAAGGGCCGATGGACGTTGGGGTTGCAAGGTGTTGGAATAGCGGGTTGCTGGGAGCCGCTGGATGCTGGAGACTCGGGACCGTTTTGTTTGGAAATCAATGCAAGAGGAATTTGTGCAGCAGTGGACGTCCATCGGCTGTTAACTCAGACCAATTATTGTATAGGTCCTGCCTCGCTAGACGTTACTTTTCTGTCAAAGTATATGATCAACGATCTAATGCGATTGTAAAAACTGTATCTATAGTATCGATGTTAAATAGTTGTAATCGTGTTCGTCGGTTAAAGACCTCCGTAAAAATACCTTTTTGTGTAATTGAATGGTGTAAAAAACGGGCAAAAACTTCTAGTTTATTATAAGATGTATACCAAATCTAAGCTCGTTTTCTTCAGAAAATAACAGACAATTTTGTTCGTGACTATGAGTACGATACAGGTCCTTCTATAATTGGTCTGAGGCTGTTAATGATGATGAGAAATAGATTAAAAATATGCAATAAAAATCAGGCACATTCTTTATTATCAAGATCTGTAGTACAGAGCTGTGAAACGTCGTCGTGTTCAATCTATTTTTTGCAGCTACTAAAAAAGTTATACAAACTAAGCTAAATCAAGTCTTAATCAGATTGCTTCCATCGCTATAGCGCTGCAATTATTTCAGACGAAGAATTTAATCTTATACATCTAGGTCACTGAACAAAATCTCTCTTAATACATTTGGATAATTGAATAAAAAATGTAGAATGCTTCTTTTTTTTAATTAAAACCGTCTATTAAACTACTTGGGTTAATTTTTCATTTAGAGTTAATAATTACTTTTGTGTTAATGATAATAGTCCAATCGTACAGGGCTTTAACTTGAAATCAGAATCAGAATACAGCTAAAAAAAAATATGGGGGTAACTTAGTTACTTACTTTTTTATATTGTTACTGAGATAAATTTTGAATATTTTTTATTTCGATTTTATTGGATTTCCCAAAAGTCTAAAATAAAATCCCGTATTATAAAATATCCAAACTTGACAAAGGTTGTACATCTCGTTTAATTAAATTAAGGTATTGTGAAATATACTACGCTTTTAAATTCCCTTGAAAAATGTTACAAATAACATTTTATTTATTTTTTTATTCTTTACCAGTTAGCGTTTGACCACAATCTCACCTGATAGTAAGTGATGATGCAATCTAAGATGGAAGCGGGCTAACTTGTTAGGAGTAGGGTGAAAATCCACACCTCTTTCGGTTTCTACACGACATCGCAACAGTAAATCCCAGTAAATCTTTGCCAAAAGGGTGGTAATTACCCACGGCCAAAGCCTCCCACTAGTCAGACGTGGGCCAATTAAGAAAACCGTAATCGGTCCAGCTGGGGATCGAACCCAGAACATCCGTCTTGTAAATCCACAACTCATATAACTCCGCCACGGAGACCGTCAATATGGACAATAAGGATTTTTTTAATTAGTTTCATAATTCATGTACATTAACAGTGGTATTGAAAGGCGCTGTGGGGGCGCCCTCAGGGGATCGTTCACCACTTGAGTGTTGAATTTGAACTCTATGTGTTTAAGAATTCACACCTAGCGGGAATGGTCCCCTAGGGGTGCCCCTGCGACGTCTATTAATTCCACTGTAAAACACTGCAAAATTTGATAACATGCAATGCTTAACTTTAAGACTACATGCTACCCTTTACTTTTAGAAACTTTCCAGTACTGCCTCGGGGAGTAAAGTTTGTTATTTCGTAGCTTCGTAGACAGTTTCTTAGAATGTAGCACCTTCGTAGACGGCCCGTTGGTTCCTACTATGTAGAAGCGTAGCCATGTTTTTTTTAATTATATTTGGGTGAGTATTAAGGTTATAGCACAAATGCGTTTGTGTATATGTCAAGTTAGATTGTAAATACGTTACTTTATAATCTCACTCGTGAAATTATCTATCTGAATCTACTGTCATATTGTGAACTCAAAAAACTGATTACAATTTAACGTGTTATTTTTCGGTATATTATAATGTCAGCTAACAACATTATTTAAGAAATTTTATCATGGCAACATGTTTTTAACTCACACCCTGACAGTTAGTCAGTGATCTTCGCATAAGTAGCGTTCGTTTATGGCGTTTTTAAAGCAATTTAAGGATATTTTTTGTTTTATGCTTCTCTGTCTACGATTTAATTATACCCTTAGTAAGAACTACTCAATATCGCGATACAAACTACTTAAACTGCCATCTATCGGCACATCGCTCTAAATTAAAAATAATCGATACACCTCGTCGAATGGTCGATTATACAACATGTGTGTCTAGTGCCTACTCTGGTCTAGTAACCTTGTGCGCGCCACGCCACGCTGACCAGATGAGATACAAATTGCCCGCGGATGTGTATTGTGAGGGCTAATGAAAGTGTAGATTATACAACAATATACACAATACGAGAGACATGCAATCAGCGGTTAGTCAACATGAATATACTTTTATCAGGAAGCGGAAGCTCATTTGGGGTTGTTTTACTTGATGATGTGTTTTACGGATGAAAAGTATTAGATAAGTAGAGATTCCATGATATTATCAATGTCGAGATTTACTGTACATTATGGTTAAGATCGAATGTCTGTATGATATAAATGTATACAAGAGAAATTGGACTTTAATTCAATATCTTTATGTAATGTAAGCCTTTTACATATTCTACTCCAATATTATGTTATTTTAAGTTTTCAAAAACAAAAACAAAAAGTAGTAGATCCAATTAGGTTCAAGCCTGCGAGGCAGATTCCAGTTTGTTTTCACAATTTTGTTTATTTGCCGAAGTCGGGAATATTTGCAGAATATACGATTGGGTAACTTGGGCCGGGGAGCTACTTGAGTATGGAAATGTGGCTGTTGAATACCTTATACAGGCTCTTGAAGAAAATTCTCTACAGTTTTCGTCATAACGATTATTATTAATTTGACTATAAACGAGATGGTTCAAAATTGTATGGAGCTCAGGATCAGTCATTGTACCCTGGCGGAAATAAAAGAAAATATATTTTTTAAATGAATGATTTGACGTTTGCTGTCATGTCATCCATCTTGATATAACTCAAAAACATGTAAGCCATCTTGATATAACTCAAAAACTTGGGTTTCAATTTTATTTCCGGTTCGGGGCATGCACGTCCCCCACTTTTCTGTTGTGTGCATTTTAAGAAATACAATATCACGAGTCTCAAACGGTGAAGGAGAAACATCGTGAGGAAACCTGCATACCGGAGAATTTTCTTAATTCTCTGCGTGTGTGAAGTCTGCCAATCCAAATTGGGTGGACCAACCCCTAACCCCTTTCATTCTGAGAGGAGACTCGAGCTCAGCTGTGAGCCAAATATGGGTTGATAATGATGATGTAACTAGCGCGTTGAAACTATGTCGAGTTGTGCGTTCAGGAAGTGTAAAAACGAATATATACATGAATATAATATAATGTACCTAAGTAAACACAAAAATGTGCAAGTGTGCACTCAGTGGAACAGCTTAATTCGGATAATTTTAGCGGTGATTTTGTAGGCACGTAACATATCTATGGTGTAGGTATACAAAAGGATTGGGTAGGCACGTTACTATAAAAATTTAAGGTTTCCTTTGTTATTGTTTCAATTAGTTCATGTTGTTATGAAAATGTATATATCTATATAAAAAAAAATATGTTCCTTTGTCTTCTCTATTAAACACTAGCAGACGACACGCGGTTTTACTCGCGCAGTTAATAGCTAATCTCTGGATTTACTGAACTGATTTAAACATTATTTTTCCACTAGAAAGCTACGATATCGATCGTGAGGGCTATTGGCTATATATATTATTCGCTTATGTTGACGAGAACTACGTGGGAGTGAAACCACGAATTAATTACGCGAGTGAAACCGCGAGCTACGCGGGTGAAACCGCGAACTACGCAGATGAAACCGTGAACTACGCGGGTGAAACCGCTAACTACGCGGGTGAAACCGCGAACTATGCGGGTGAAACCGCGAACTACGCGGATGAAACCGCAAGGCGTCTGGTGGTGTTTAATAAAGAAGACAAAGAAACATTATTTTTCATAACTACCACAAACTTTACCTCTTTATAATATTAGCATATTCCATTAAGTTTTAATGTGAATAAAAAAAACATATTTACTGCAACGTATGGCTAACAGTATTTAAATACATGCTCAAAATGTACGTATTCGAAACGAAATGTTAATTCTGCTAAGCCACCTTTTTGTTCTTTGTATTACGAATAAAGGCCTTAAATTCAGGGATTTACATAAAAAGAAACCGTTGTACGCTTTCCTACATTCAATTTAACTTTACAATGTACCCTCATTTGAAAGATGTAAATCTACTCCAATATGGCTACTGGCAATTTTGTTGCTCTATTTGAAACGACTTCAGTACCACTATTTTTAACGAGGTTTTTAAAACAACAGTGTACGTTTTGAATTAGTCGGTTGGTTATTTAACGTTAAAGTTGGTTAACATTAAGTTAACCATTCTTTTCATCGATGTTTTATTTTTATAAAAATCAATGTACTTACCTATTAAGTTTTAATTTTGTTCTTAATTAATAATAGTTTACATTATTAAAATTTCGTTGGTTTAAATAGGATTTTGAACTGTGTACGTGGCGGCACCTGAACTGGGTCCTGAAAATCAGTGCTGCATACTTTTTTTGAATAGGAAGTATGTAGCAAAATGCTGAGTTAGGGCCTTTTTCTAGGTTATGCCACATATTGCAGGGCGTTCTTTTGTTGCTCTAGCTATTAGCTATATATTTAAAATATAATATGTGGCACTGCCTAAAAATAAAGATATTTCTTACTTTCTTTCCATTAGCAGGATTTTTGTTGGTCAGGTAACAAAAATCCTGCTAATGGTTAACTTAATGAAAATAATTCGGCGATATTACGATATCGTTAAATAAAGTAAAGGAATTTGTGTTATTTCTGCCTTACCCAGTTGTAAGGGTGTTCTAAATTAACCGAGTATTGCTTCAGCTGAAATACGAGCTCGGAATTCGTTTCTTAATTAGCCTTAATTAGATTTCGCAGGAATTGTGAGCGCCGAGCCGTGAGACGCGCGTTGTGTTTTATTTTCACTTGGATACGGAATTAGATATCAAAATTTTATATAATTTATATAAGACTTCAACCCATATTCTGCTCACTACTGAGCTTGAGTCTCCTCTCGGAATGAGAGGGGTTAGGCCAGTAGTCCACCACGTTGGCCCAATGCGGATTGGCAGACTTCCCACACGCAGAGAATTGAGAAAATTATCTGGTATGCAGGTTTCCTCACAATGGTTTTCCTTCACCGTTTGAGACACGTGATATTTAATTTCTTATAATGCACACAACTGAAAAGTTGGAGGTGCATGACGGGTTCGAAACTATGCCCTCCGCAATCGGAGGCAGAGGTCATATATATTCTAACTATTCATGTATAAAATTGTGATCATCTGACAGCCAGTTTCTTCATGTAAAGCTAAAGTAACAGTAAAAGTAGTAAGTAGTAAAGACGACTTTATTTTTCCGTGATTAAGACTGTCACTTTTGCTTTATGACGTTACTTTGACTGTTACTTCGATGAAGAAACTGGCCGTTAGGCGTTATTTAAGGCGCCATCTTCAGCATTGCGACTCGTCAAGATAGGTCGGTAACTTTGTTCTCATTTCAGATTGGATTAGGCAGATATACTCAGTGCACACATATTTGACTTCCTTACGATTATACGTAGGTAAACCAAAAGTCCCTACCAAAAGTAAACAATACACCAAACTAAGGCAAACAAATAATGTAAACAGTAGGACTGGATGTTCGCGCTTTGTAAACAAGCAACCTAATTGACTTTGCCCTTTTTGCCCGGGAAGTAAACACTGAACCCTTATCTGAAAGTAAGAAAGTTTCAGAGTTAAAACGTTGAGACAGTAAAACTTAGAAGTAATAGTAGTAAACACATTCACAGCGTTATGAGGTCTAAAAGACCGCTTGCAGGTATTTCTTTTAATGGCGTCCACAAATCGTCCGATATGTACGATGCGAATCCTTACGCCATTAGGCGCCAACCTCAGACCAATTATTGTATAGGCCTCCTGCCTCGCTAGACGTTACTTTTCTGTCAAAGTATATGATCAACGATCTAATGCGAATATAAAAACTGTCTCTATAGTATCGATGTCAAATAGTTGTAATCGTGTTCGTCGGTTAAAGAGATCCGTAATAATACCTTTTTGTGTTAATTGAATTGTGTTAAAAACAGGCAAAAACTTCTATTTTAGTATAAGATATATACCAAATCTAAGCTCGTTTTCTTCAGAAAATGACAGACAATTTTGTTCGTGCCTATGAGTATGATACAGGTCCTTCTAAAATTGGTCTGAGGCGCCAACGAATCGTGTTTTTTCATCACTGTGTGTGGCAAGCCAGTATTCGTAAGGTTCTTTGTGTATGACTAAACGAATATTTAAATTCTTTGCTTCCAACTTAAAGTTTCATTACATTACAACAAAAACTGTCAATTAAGTCTCTAACGCACTGAAGTAAAAAATATTCTCTCCTTGTACTGTGAGTTAGATTTAATTTTTCGAAAACATTGTGAAGAAACCTGCAGTCAGCGTGGTGGACTATTGGCCTCCTCATTCTGAGTGGAGATTTGAGCTCAGCAGTAAGCCGAATATGGAACAGTCCAATATGCTGGGATCAAATCTATGTACTCTCTTCGTTGAATACCTTTTACAGTTAAGCTACTGAGACTTAATTATACTGTAACAAATAAATGGTTAAAAATCAAAGTACAGTTTCTCCAATAGTTTGTTTCTAGTACTCGTAACTAGTAGGTACACAACAAAACAGTTTTTCAAAGTTATTAACTACGTTTAAGTTAATTTTTAAACTCTCTTATGTAGTTCTAAAGCAGGCCGCTAATTTCCACTGGATTTCCCACTCTATGCTTTTAGCGTGCAAAGTTGAAAAACTACGGAACGTGTAAGGGTATTTATACATTGGCGACTATTTGTTTCAAGACTTTTTGTTTTATTACTGCTAGTTGGTTGCTTACGACATTTTAGTCGATATTTATTTATGAGAGCTATTCTTTTATGTAAGTACTTTCATAACTGTAATTATTGCTGTTATAGTTTTAAAACTATAAATTGTTCTACAACACTTCGAAATATTCTACTTCTGTGGATCTATTGATAATATAATAATAAACTTCCGTAAAATATAGTTGTATTTAAAAGACTATAGCTTTGCAAGTTCGTTGATGACACTCCCATGATATGCGGGAGACTGGGGGTAGGACTGTGTGTGATGTCGTACGCGTGGGCATCGCTACCCCCCGGCTCACGCGGACCGTCAGGAGTGTTACGAATAAATTTGCCAAGCTATAGTCCCTCGATTGTAGAGCTAATTAGGTTTAATTGTTAATAAACTACGTTAACTTTTGTATAATAACAACTGAAAGAACGGCACCTGAATAATGAAAATGCCCTGGTAGATTTGTTACCTTACGCGCCATGTTGTATGAATAAGTTTAATCATCAGATTATTCCTAAAACATAGTGTAATCAAACTGCGTCTGCTGCGGCAGATAGAAACAATTGTGATATAGTAAGCTTGTTTAAGGTTTCATACCAAATTAGAACCCTTATAAAATATTTGTTGACCATCTGCTAATTTATTAGAATTCTAGAAAAAACTCACGTTTAAATTCAAAATATGTTTGTGCTTGCAGATGTCGCGGTGCGTCACAGTCGCCAGTGTGTCGGCGGCTTTATGTAAAAGATGAAAAACTCGGAACTGCATTTAATATCGGGGTTTTCGCTCCAGTTAATGGGGCGGGAAATTTAAAAGCTCACTTCGAGTGTATTTCTAAAGGAGAAACTACATTTTCAAATACGTACACGTGGTTTAGTTCTTTACCAACATTACCGCAGCGTAGTTTCTTATTTTTTCAGATTTATATAATTAGAACCTCATTATACAAAATTCATCATCATCGTCAATATCAACTTATTTTGACGGTCCGCTACAGCGCCAGACCTCCATTCATATAGGACAGATATGAGCTTAGATCCACCATGTTGATCTAATACAAGTTGGTGGTCTTAGGGTGAAAACAATCACTATCAGATGCTTAATGATAATGACCGGAACGACAAGGAATCCATGACCCTATCAGTATTTAGTCGCTTTACCGTTGAGGTTATTAGTAAGTTACTTTAATTGCATGTGTTATGATCATCATAATTAACAACCCATATTCGGCTCACTGTTGAGCACGAGTCTCCTGTCAGAATGAGAGGGTATAGGCCACCGCACTGGCCCAATGCGGATTAGCAGACTTCACACAAGCAGAGAATTTAGAAAAATCTGTGGTATGCAGGTTTCCTTACGATGGTTTTCCTTCGTCATTTGAGACACGTGATATTTAATGTCACATTTAAACATGCATATAATTAAAAAGTTGGAGGTAGAGGCATGCCTCGTACTGGATTCGAACCTAACGCCTTCCGAATCGAAGGCAGAAGTCCTATCCACTAGGCTTTCACGTCACTTATATTTGTTATAATATGTTTAGATCATGAACAGTCCACCAACACTTTACCTTTTCGGTACAGAAAAGAAGAAGGTAGCGAATTATTATATTAATTAATATTTATTATTATTAGGTATTAATGTAATAACTCATCTGTTTATGATGCCAGCTTTATCGCCCATTAAAATAAAGGACCGGTTACACCATGTAACAAAAAACGAGAGACCTAATACGGTACTAGTATTACTTATAATCAGTAATTTATAAAGTACAAAATTATGGGATGTTATAAAATGATTCAGTTATAAGTAACCAGAAGATTCAGTTACAAAATTTAGCTAATTGTAAGTAATTGAATGTTTTTCATGCCGTTTCCACAGGTACGTTAATCTAAGGATAAAGCAAATTTTTAGGTTTTTTTTTTTAAATTTAAAAGCTAGAAAAGAAAATAAATTTCTTTTCTTAGTCAATATTATAGTCAGACTAGTAGACGTCCACAATTTATGCACAAGGAAACCTCTGACTCTTCTAACTTCTAGGAAAAGACTTTCACGCAACGGCCTTTCCTTTCCGTGTGCTTAGTGGAAGTTTAGCCAAAGCAATCGACGGTGGCGCCGTCGAGTAAATCAAATACACGCTATCTAACGCGGTTTCTGTCACCAGTCTGTTAAATAAACATTACAATTATATAAATCCTTTCACACTGACTTAATGTTACAAAAGACAACTTCAAACTAAGATTAATACAAATAAAATATTGTTCCTCATAAATCACTATCGGCAAAAAGCACATGAATATCCGTCAATAGTTTTCGAGTTTATAGCGGGCGTACAGACAGGTGCGGCCGGGAAATTTATTTTATAATAAATTAAAAACTATGAGATGGTTAAAAATGGTTGAGTTATAAGTAAGTATAACCAGAAGATTCAGCTACAAAATTAAACGATGCTTAGAAGTTATGCTTATAAGTTAATAAGTATCTAAGTATAACCAAATGCTACATAATTAAGCTTTGATTAAGGAAATTGTGGCACCGGCCTCGAGTTCAGGTTGCTCAGGTGTCCTTGGCTTTCACTCAGCGCAAATTGAGAGTAAAGCTCACCAGAATGTCTATGTTACACGTAAATAAAATTACGGCGGCGGCTCGTGACATGAAAAGTTACTTTAGAGTCGGCAAGTTCAAGATAACTGTGTTTGTTATATTCGTTGAAGTATTTTACGTATCAGAGTACTTGGGAGTACCAACGCTTGTTTCTGTCGTGATTGCATTTTGAAATTCTAATAGTAATTTTAAGTAAACTTATTTTTATTATGATGTATTCTACAATACAATTTTTTTATTTATCTCTAGGGTGCTACTGAAAATATCTTGGAAAATATTCCATAGTTCTATAAATTCTTGAATCATATTGTTTTTTAAAGATATTTTCTAATTAGACGTTTTTTAAAAATTATAACATTCTATTTTTCCTTATTTCATCTCTTTTTATTTTTATTTTTAAACAAAATGGGCTCGGAGTCAGAGGCCCTATTTACAGGCGAATGGTTCGAATGTCATGAAGGGATCATACAAGCAATAGGTACCAGCGGTGAAGGGTTCATGCAAGCCGATTCCCGCCGGGTTACCTTTAAAAATCCATGCATTTTCATTTTTGTACTGTATTAGATATATGAGAAACCGGAGTTCGTATCACGCTGTATGAATTTCCTTTTCTTTGGGATGGCTTACCTTCATCTAAATTCCATCCTTCGCTACTGATAGGTATTATATACCTACTGTACTGCAAAGAATGAAAAAGTAAACAGAGGTTCTCCAGCAAGTTCAAAGGAAGAAGTTCGAATACCTGGATCATATAATACGAAACTCTAAACATGACCTGCACAGCTTCTTATCCAGGGAATGATAAAGGGATAACGAAGGTCTGGTAGACGTACATCTTGGCTCAAAAACTTACGCCAATGTTTCAACACCAAATCCCTGTTTTGGGTAGCTGTGAATAAAGTTAATTTAGCCTTAATAGTAAAGGAGCCGAAGAGGGGATTTTTGCAGTTACTCGAGCGCGGCAGATAAACATAAGGGACTATACCTTACACTTTGTCGAGTACTTCCACCGAGTATGAGCCCTTAATATTGGTGGGTACGTTTAGGGCAACCAAAAAAAAAAACTAACTTCATAAATACTCAACCAGCACCTCAGATTAAGATAAGGTAGGTGAGTTGATAGCTAAAAACTGCACATTTCGAAAATCTGACGATTTGAGCGTAACGTAATGGAATGGGAGGGTTTCAAAGTTACAAAATTAAACCTTTATATTTTAGTGCTCGAGGTACGAGTGCGATTAATTTTTTACTTATTTTTAAGGAAATAATCTCCTAATTAATCGCTAAAATTTTCTTACAATTTCAGTAAGCCAAAGTAATAAAAATTGTTTTTAAAGTCTGTAGTTTTTTTTTTCCACCGCTAAAAGCGGAAAAAGTAAATAACCATTTATTCTTCCTATAATTTAATCTACCAAATATAATCGGTCTCAATGACGCTCGAGTAACTGCAAATTTAGCATCCCGGGCTCCCCTACTATAATGATTGTCAACTTCCGATATGAGATAAAGAAGAAGAAAAAGGTAACTGCCAGACGATTTACTTTCACATTTATATTAGTATGAATGCGTGTCATTTATCACGTTTTTGTGAGGCTTAAAATGCCTCGTATTTAACAAAACCGAGGAACAGAAACGAGACGGGCCAATTAAGCGTCAGATAAAATGAAAAATAATTTACAGCGCAACTAAATTGTGTTTGGCTTCGAGATTAAAATCAGGCTGCAGCGCAATTAGGACACCTATGTTTTTATTTCCGCTTTCAGAAATTTACACTGAAATGATCCTCACTGCCATCCAGGGAACTTTGATACTTTAAAAGAAAGGCCACCAATGGCGTGCATAGGGTTTTTAACTAGGGTATGCACTAAAAATTGCCGTGATAGCCCAGTGGTTATTTTTTTATTCTTTACAAGTTAGCCCTTGACTACAATCTCACCGGATGGTAAGTGATGATGTAATCTAAGATGGAAGTGGGCTAACTTGTTAGGAGGAGGATGAAAATCCACACCCCTTTCGGTTTCTACACACCATCATATCGGAACGCTAAATCGCTTGGCGGTACGTCTTTACTGGTAGGGTGGTAACTAGCCACGGCCGAAGCCTCCCACCAGCCAGTCCTGGACCAATTAAGAAAATCACAATCTGCCCAGCTGGGGATCGAACCCAGGTCCTCCGTTTTGTAAATCCACCGCGCATACCACTGCGCCACGGAGGCCGTCAAAACCTACTAAAGATAAATAAAAGGCTACGTAATAACCATGTTATATACCTTGTAATGTAATAATAACGAAAAACGCATTATCACATTAGTTAATGTACCTCGGCACTTACCCTCTCTCTGTTAGGACAGTATATTATGTAGCTTACACCCACCACGTTAATCCACTGCAAAGTCACCTAATTAGCCTACCTGACTTTTAACAAATATACTGTTTAATAGCTTTTTCTAAATCCGTCTTCTTGGTAATAACTTAATGTTTACCTTATGCGTATTTTAATGTAACTAATTTCCAATAAGAAGAATATTCTCATTTCAACTATACTAAAAGTAAGTAGGTACGCGCGCGGGAGAGCGTCAGCCAAATTAGAGAAAACGGCTGACAAAGCGACAAGGTATCTTTACACGAACCATTTGAGGCTACTGTTGTCTACTTGATAACTCAAAATCTATTAAAATATAATATTATATTAAAATATAATATATAAGGTGGTAAACCATGTTTTCATGTTAAATATATTTTTTATTTTTATTAAATCTAGCTTATCTAGAATACCACAAAACTACAGCTGTAATAGTGATGAATTCAGTCAAATCTTTAGGTTTAATGTATTCTAAGTTCTATAACCTATAGAATTTGGCACCCACTTAGATTAGATTTCTTTTGTTGGCATAACCGACACACATTTGTGGTATTGAATTTGATTCCCATTTTCACATTTATGGTTTGATATAATTATATGTCAGTTCTGCCAAAATCAGTTTAGCCTTTTCAGAGATTAGTCGTACAGATAGACGGACAAACAAGTGATCCTATTAGAATTTGGTTTCCTTTTGAGACAATAATTATTATAATCATTAACGGATCATTTTAAGAAATTAAATATCACGTTTCTCAAACGGTGAAGGAAAACATCATGAGGAAACCTGCACATCAGATAATTTTCTTAATTCTCTGAGTGTGTGAAGTCTGCCAATCCGCATTGGGCCAGCGTGGTGGACTATTGGCCTAACCCCTTCTACTAACATTCTGAGAGGAGACTCGAGCTCAACAATGAGCCGAATATGGGTTGATAATGATGATGATGATTAACGGAAAAAGTTCTTTTTCTGATACTTATATCATAACTTTTTATTTACCAGTATATATGCTATAGATTGTTGTAATCTGTATCATAATTAATATTGAATCGGGGCCAATGCTTTTATCTTTCCATTATAAATAGTTACAACACTATATAAGCCATACTATGTATGATCATACGTCATTGTAAACAACATTACATACAATGTTTACTTATCTGGGACACGCAATCTATTTAAACAAATCTATATACCTACTTAGGCTCTACTGTACTCGGCTAATGAAGGTTTTGCTAGAACTAAAGATTATTCACTATCATCCCTAATAGCCTATTTTAAAGGCTAAGGCCTGTGGCCATGTGGTATATCGATTCTTTTTCTACAAACGAAAACTAGAAAAAATATATGGAAATTACAGATCGGATCGATTACTTGATCACGTGAATAGTTAAATTTTTATATAGTTTTTATATAAAATCTAGGAAACCATGAACTATCTATCAAAGACAACCTAATACAGTTAAATTAAGCTCAGACTAAATACATAAGGACTAGTATCGCACCCAAATTCACGAACAAAATTTTCTGCCATTTTCTAAGGAAAACGAGCTTAGATTTCATACATATCATATACTAAACTAGCAGTTTTTGTTAGTTTTTCACACCATTCAAGTACACAAAAAGGTATTTTTACGGAGGTTTTTAAACGACGGACACGATTGTAAACTATAAAACATCGATTCTATAGAGACAGTGTTTATAATCGCATAAGATCGTTGATCATATACTTTGACAGAAAAACAATGTCTTTATCTAATTAGTCTGAGAAATTAAGCAATCATTTGACATATTATTACTAAATAACTGTTGAAAATATATAAATAACATTACTCGCCTGTTTATATCTGGCAACCCCACAGTTGCAGTTTGAAAGTTGGCACCCTTTACTTTTTCAATTCTTTTAGGTGCATTCTATTATTTTTTAAAATTAACTAATGAGGGAAAAAAATAAGTAAAAAATACATGTAATACTGTTTGGCGACAATTTAACTAGGCAACCTAATGTGAATATTTTCTACCATTTATTTCTTATCCCAATTAAATAACAGATGAGGGTATTTCTTATGTACATAAAATATATTTCCAAAATAACTATCAGGTGGTGATTAGTGATCGATACTGATGCCAAAAATGCAATCAGTAAAATTTTAGCCTGTTTGTGTGTATGTCTGTTCGTTATAGAAACAAAAGCTACTCGATGGATTTTAACGAAACTTGGTATAATTATTCTTCATACTCCTGGGCAGGTTATAGTATACTTTTCATCACGCTACGATCAATAGGTGCAGAGCAGTGAAGGGAAATGTTAGGAAAACGGAAAAAGTTGACGGCCTCCGTGGCGCAGTGATATGCGCGGTGTATTTACAAAACGGAGGTCCTGGGTTCGCTCCCCGGCTGGACAGATTTTCTTAATTAGTCCAGGTCTGGCTGGTGGGAGGCTTCGGCCGTGGCTAGTTACCACCGTACCGGCAAAGACGTACCGCCAAGCGATTTAGCGTACCGGTACGATGTTGTGTAGAAACCAAAAGGGGTGTGGATTTTCATACTCCTCCTAACAAATTAGCCCGCTTCCATCTTAGACTGCATCATCATTTAGTGAGATAGTGAGATTGTAGTCAAGGGCTAACTTGTAAAGAAAAAAAAAAGTTACTCCATTTTTACAGCGATACTACTGTAAGGGGTGGATTAAAGAGGTCTAAGGGTGGACGAAGTCGCAGGCGTCCGCTAGTATTTTATAAACTTGTCAAGAGCGAAACCTTTTCGGTTGTCTCAGGAGTATACGTATAGTCTTATTAAGAGCAGCCAAGTAATGTTTTATCTCACGAAAATGTCAGGTCATTTGTTGTGCCGCAGGATTTATCGCTCACTCTTTGCGACACGGCCGCGCGATATTGCGGTACCGATTTCAACTTTTATGCTTATATTACAGCGTCTTTTAGGAAGTTAATAATGTAAAGGTCTTAAAGTGTTTTTCACATAGCATGGGTTCGTTCCTAATAAGAACAGCCAAAATGTGGAATGACCTTCCGGCGTCTGTGTTTTCTGACACGTAAAATTTGTGTACCTTCAAGGCAAGAGTGAATTGGCATCTTCTAGGCAAGCGCGCTTCATCTTAGACCTCATCATTGCTTTCCATCAGGCTTGATTGTGGTCAAGCGTAAGCCTGTACTACATAAAAAAATGGGTACATTGACAATCGCCTATATGTATGTATGATGTTCATAATACACTATCATCGTGAATCGCGGCAAACTTTCAAGAGTGACGAACTGTCACCCGCATCCTACATGAAACGAACTGTAGCCTGTCGTCGTCTTCAACCCATATTCGGCTCACTGCTGCTGCTCTCAGAATAAGAGGGGTTAGGCCAAAAGTCCACCACGCTGGCCCAATGCGGATTGGCAGACTTCACACACGCAGAGAATTAAGAAAATTCTCACGCAGGTTTCCTCACGATGTTTTCCTTCACCGATTGAGACACGTGATATTTAATTTCTTAAAATGCACACAACTGAAAAGTTGGAGGTGCATGCCCCGGACTGGATTCGAACCACACCATCCGGAATCGGAGGCAGAGGTCACATCCACTGGGCTATGACGGTTCTGTAGCCTGTAATTCTGTGCTATTCTTTCCCGAGCCCGGCGATTTGATGGTGGTAGTAATGGTGTTTTATAATATTTTCCTCAGCATAATGTAAGCTCATGAATAAAGACTTCACCATCACGTAAACATCGAGGAAATCCAGCTACTCGACGTTACGAATACAGTGAGAAGACTTAAACGGACCAAACCATTTGAGTTAGTGTTTAGTGACTAGTGATAGTGTAGTGCTAAGTGCTACATAAAAGATCATGCTAACAAAGTGACCTAAAGACGTAATAGTTAGTGAAAGACTAAGATTAAGTTATCTTAGCATAATAATAATATATTATAAGTTTAGTTTAAAGTTAAATTACTAATTAGTCACATAAGTACGCTAAATCGTAATTTTATGAAGTACCAAATCGGTAAACCTTACAAGAAAGAAAAAAAATAATAATAATTGCATTAATTATTAAGACCAATATTTCCATTTACCTCTAAGTACCTAGTTGGAAAATACTATGTAAGGAGTGGGTACGACATTTTTATATAACCTATTTAAAAGCGAGAGGAATCACGAATTAACGAAAACCAGTTGACGTACAAAGATGAAATTTGGCAGGGAGGTAGTCTATAATTAGTAAAAGTTAAAAACGGACTTTGCGACAGGGTCGGTTTAAGGAGGTCTAAAGGCGGACGAAGTCGTGGGCGTCCGGTAGTAGATAAAATAAATACATCGTCATGTTTTCTTTATTCAAAAGTAAGTTAAGTTTTAAATTAGAAATAGACATTAAAAAGCACTACGCTACTACAAGAAAAAAGGCAAAAAGTTAAAGAAACAGATTTAAATAAAGTTAACATAAAGTTTTAAATTGCGCTACGTTGAAGTTGCGAATTCCTCGCTAGAAGGGTCGCCAGGTAGCCAAACCTAATAGCCGGACACACCAGCCGGTTTGACCGGACATTTGGGTTAAAAAGCCAGACATCTTAAATTTGATCTTTTAACAATAAGACGAGTAAGTCAAATTAAGCTTTTATGATTACCCTAAATCCTGTTTTAGCAGACTCAGATTACAAAAATAAGAAAAGCAATGTAGAACAAAGCTTATGATTCACAATATTTGTCAGGACAACTTAATTAACAAATCAAACTGTAACCAAAATAAGACCCCAGAATGGCAGAGAATGACTTTGAGTGGACTCATGCATTTGTGAACGTTGTGTGTAGGGTTTAAGGATCCTTTGATAGTTAACAAACACTCCCCTTTTCCACTCGAGACACTCTCTCCCTATCCTAAGTAACCCATAAAGAATTACAACAAGAAATGTGGACGGCTCGAACGTCACGAGC
The DNA here is from genome assembly GCF_947172395.1 of Bicyclus anynana. Taxonomy (NCBI): domain Eukaryota; kingdom Metazoa; phylum Arthropoda; class Insecta; order Lepidoptera; family Nymphalidae; genus Bicyclus; species Bicyclus anynana. The sequence continues at coordinate 12,589,976 of NC_069103.1, read as the reverse complement.
ATACTGAAGCCTGAAGCCGACCGGGCAACATCTATATACAATATAATAATTTTTTTTTTTTTTTTTTTTCTTTGTATAAATTAATGTTTTAAATATAATTCTTTGTATAAATAAATGTTCACATTAAAATTATTTTACCACTCAAAGTCGTTGTCACGTAAAACTTTCGCCCGTATACCGACTTTACAGGCAACCAATTTTTATCTTTAATTTCATTATATATTTATGTATATATGTATAGTTTTTACACTTCCTGAACACACATATCGACATTGTAAACGATAATTAGGTATTATTTGTTGAAATAACGTTCGTTGGTTAACCACAGCTAATATTGAGTTGTGTATAAATTTCCTCTTTTGAGTTCCTCATTTTTCATGCTCTAGCAACACATCTAAAAGTATTTAATATCATTGGTAATAAGTCAATAAATGTAAAAAGCCAATCAAAGGTCGGAAAAGTCGGGCACCGTTTATTTTGGCCGGACACACAATCAAGTGTGTCCGACTTTATCCGAACGCCTGGCTACGCTCGCAAGAGGCGCTAAGATAAGTAATCTTCGCCGAAGCAAACAGTAATATTTTACCAACGATGACACGCTCATTCCAGCATTTTCTTTGTTTTCACGGGAAAATTGTATTTGGTTAACGTATTTTCTGTACGTTGCGGTTCTGAAGATACGTCTACAGTTTCTTTGGTTTGGATTTTCTTGATTCATGATACCTACCTACATTATAACTTGTAGGTAAATTCATAGCGTCTTCTGATATTGTTGACGCCAAAATGCATAATAGTAGACAATTTAATTTCTTTTGTTATCGCCGCGTTGCTACGACTTGCGGTACGGACGGCTTCAGTGTGCTCGTGCGTCGTGCCTCGTAGCGTTCGAGCCGTCCACATCTGTTGTTGTGTAATGGGGATGATGACTAGGTTTGAATATATTGATTTTTATGATACATTGGGGTAAATAGGGTCAATGTTAAATAATTTATACATAAAAAGCAAAGATTGTTTGGATATTTGCAAAATAAATGAGATTATAAAATTTCAAAATCTAATAAAAATATTTTATCGTAATTAGATGAAAATTCATACAGTTTTAGCTTCCTTACATTAAATGTGATATTTTTTAATAAATGAACTATAAGCATAAACGCACAAATAACAAAGATATTGGTAATTTTGTTTGAACGCGCATACAAATCTAACGACCATTACATTGCCTATGACGTCATTAATTCGAGCCATTTTGTATGGGGCGTTTTTCAAGGATCCGCGGCAGCGCCGCAAATCTGACTCTTTAAATCCCTGTAGCTCCGAAAGTAATGATCGCAGATACCTTGTTCCTTTTACAAAATTGCTTTACTATTAGTATACTCTTAATTTATATACAATTTAAAAAACTGTCATCATCCCTATTCTTTATGGGTTACTTGGGATAGGCGGGGAGAGTGGCTTAAGTGGAAAAAGGGAGTGTTTGTTATCAGTCAAAGGATCCTTTAACCGTACACACAACATCCACAAGTGCGTGACTTCACTCAAGGTCATTCTCTGCCATTCTAGGGTCTTATTTTGGTTACAGTTTGATTTGTTGATTAAGTTGTCCTGACAAGTGTTGTGAATCATAACCTTTGTTCGAACATTACTTTTCTTATTTTTGGAAATTGGAATAAAGACCCAACTCCGTTGCGGGTTGGCGGGAAAGTACTTAAGTAAGTTAAGTATTGGGACTTGGGAGGTTAAAGTGCATTTACTAATAAAAACATTTTAATAGGTACTCCTTTAGTTTCTGCTTAACTTCAGCTATAATTTTTTTGTAAACTACATTTACCTGTGAAAACCGAACGAAAATCCGTTAATGTCTAATTTAAAAATGTTGTTTATTATTCTGTTATGTTGGCAATTACTTCGTTCGTTCGCTATCAACCTCGGCTCACTGCTGACCTCGAGTCTCCTCTCAGAATCGAAAAAAATAGTCCACCACGCAGGCCCAATGCAGATTGGCAGACTTCACACACGCAGAAAATTAAGAAAATTCTCTGGTAGGTATGCAGGTTTCCTCACGATGTTTACCTTTACCGTTTAAGACACTTGATATTTAATTTCTTATAATCCACACAACTAAAAAGTTGGAGGTGCATATCCATCCGGACCGGATTGAACCCATACCCTCCTTAATCGGAGGCCATACCCACTAGGCTATCACGGCTCTAGTTATACTTGATATCATCATCATCATTATCATATCGGCCGATGGACGTCCACTGCAGGACATAGGCCTTTTGTAGGGACTTCCAAACATCACGATACTGAGCCACCTGCATCCAGCGAATCCCTGCGACTCGCTTGATGTCGTCAGTCCACCTGGTGGGGGGTCGGCCAACACTGCGCTTACTAGTGCGGGGTCGCCATTCCAGCACTTTGGGACCCCAACGTCCATCGGCTCTTCGCACTATGTGCCCCGCCCATTGCCACTTCAGCTTCGCAACTCGTTGAGCTATGTCGGTGACTTTGGTTCTTCTGCGGATCTCCTCATTTCTGATTCGATCACGCAGAGATACTCCTAACATTGCTCGTTCCATCGCCCGCTGTGTAACTCTGAGCCTTCTTATGAGGCCCATAGTTAGCGACCAAGTCTCGGAACCATAGGTCATCACTGGCAACACGCACTGTTCGAAGACTTTTGTCTTCAGGCGCTGAGGAATTTCGGACGAAAAGATGTCGCGAAGTTTCTCGAATGCAGCCCAGCCGAGTTGGATTCGACGGTTCACCTCTTTCTCGAAATTGGACCTACGTAACTGGATCATATGTCTACAATTTCGAGTGCAGCGTTCACAACTATAATTGGGTGGAGCGATACATGAGCATTACACATTATTTTTGTTTTGCCCATGTTCATTTTCAGGCCCACCTGTTGAGAAACGCTGCTGAGGTCATTGAGCATGGTACTAAGGTCATCCAGAGTCTGTGCCATGATGACTACATCGTCCGCGAACCGCAGTTGAGTGATGTACTCGCCATTGATGTTGATGCCAAGTCCGCCCCAGTCCAGAAGCTTAAAGACGTCTTCCAATGCGGCGGTAAATAGCTTCGGAGAGATCATATCTCCCTGACGCACTCCTCGCTGCAACTGGATTGGCCTCGTAGTCTGATCCTGAATACGGACTGACATAGTGGCGTTTTCGTACAAGCACTTCAACGCTTGGATATACCTGTAATCAATTCGGCATCTCTGCAATGACCTTAGCACAGCCCAGGTTTCCACCGAATCGAAGGCTTTCTCATAGTCCACAAACGCTAAACAAAGTGGCTGGTTATACTCGTGAGTCTTCTGTATAACCTGCCGCAGCGTATGGATGTGGTCTATGGTACTAAAGCCTTTTCGGAAACCGACTTGTTCGGGAGGCTGGAACTCGTCAAACCTATTAGCGAGACGATTCGTAATGACTCTCGAGAACAATTTGTATTTATCTGTAATTCTTCAGCAAGGTGTTGTCACCTTTTTTGAAGAACAGAACCACCACGCTCCTATGCCACGCCTCAGGCGTCGTGCCCTCGTGAATGACGGAATTGAACAATATACCGAAGATATCCCGGACGTCAGCCTATACGAGATTAGTGTGGCTCTCAAACACCTGAAGAACAATATGGCGCCAGGTGAGGACGGAATCACAGCACAACTCCTGAAAGCGGGTGGAAAACCGATATCTATACTAATATTATAAAGCGGAAGAGTTTGTTTGTTTGTTTGTTTGTTTGATTGAACGCGCTAATCTCAGGATCTACTGGTCCGATTTGAAAAATACTTTCAGTGATAGATAGCCCATTTATCGAGGAAGGCTATAGGCTATATTTTATTTAAAAAAAAATTAGGGATCCTTCCTAAAACTCCAATAATGTAACCCAAGGTGTACATGGCGCCTTCCCAACAGTCTGCTAATTCCCTCAAGCATTGTCATTGCTATTCAAAAGGCCAAGGGGTTGCTAATACAGCAGCGTCATTCACTCGCAGCACACATCATTTTCTACAAAAAATGTCGCGACAGCATATATCTATCTATCTATCTATCTATACTATAATAAAAGAGTAGAAATCGAGTGTCTGTACTTTGACCAAATTTAACTAAAATCAAGTTAGGGCGATTAGAAATGAGCAATAGAATACAAAAATATATTTTTTTATTTTATGCCTGTCTGTCTGTCTATCTGTCTGTCTGTCTGTCCTTCTGTCTGTATGTTCGTGCTATTCTCTGGTTCTGCTGAACGGATTTTGACGCGGATTTCACAAATAGATTAAGCAAAGTTCAGGGCAACATATAGGGTTTGTTTCATTAAAATCGGACAGATAGAAAAAGTTATCTTGAAGAAACCGGATTGCTCAAATTGATTCGCAGGCGTTATTTGGAGAAACGAGATTTCCACTAAAACTGTGTAATATCGATATTGAGGCACATATTCTATACTCAACTGACCAATTTGTTTGTTTATTTGGTTGAACGCGCGAAACTAATCTCAGGAACTACTTAAAAGTTCAGGTTCAAACTGAATAATCCTTTTTGTGTTTAAATAGTCTCATTGTCTACTTTTTTATCGTATAATGTTATGCAAGATTTATTACTATAAAAAGAGCACGAATTTGGCGCAATAGCTATTAAATACTTATCTATATACTTATAATAAAACTGTAACAGGTCAAATTACAGAACTTTTTGATTAATTTAAAAAAAAAATTATCATAGGGCATTATACAATCGATACTGAATTCAAAAACATTTTTTTTCGATTATTTGTCTGTCTGTCCCTATTTTTTGTTGACCGGGCATCACACTGAAACTACTGAATGAATTCAAATGAAACTTAGCACGGTTTGAGAACATAATACGGGGCAGGTTATAGAATACTTTTTATAGCGAAAATAAAATCAGAAGGGGGTGAAATAGGGGTTGAAAGTTGTTTGTACGTAAACTTTATTATAGACCGGCATTTGGCCGGGAGTTTGTGATAGGGTCTTTGACCGTGACTACGGCTGGGTATTTTACCCAAACAAAAAAAAGCGCGGCCTTCGGTTGGGGGGTTGTAATATGGCCTCTGATCGTGGCTGCGGCTGGGCATTTTTCCGATGCACAAAAAACGGAACGCGTGGCCTTCGGCCGCGCACCGTATTGTAGCCCGGCCTTCGGCCGGGAGTTTGTGATACAGCCTTCGACCTTGACTACGGCTGGGCATTTTACCCAAGCAAAAAAAAAGCGCGGCCTTCGGCCGGGGTTTGTAATATGGCCTCTGATCGTGGCTACGGCTGGGCATTTTTCCGATGCACAGAAAACGGAACGCGCGGCCTTCGGCCGCTCACCGTATTGTAGCCCGGCCTTCGGCCGGGAGTTTTTGATAGAGCCTTCGCGCACTGTATTGTAGCCCGGCCTTCGGCCGGGAGTTTATGATACAGCCTTCGACCGTGACTACGGCTGGGCATTTTACCCAAGCACAAAAAATGGAACGCGCGGCCTTCGGCCGGGGGTTTGTAATATGGCCTCTGATCGTGGATACGGCTGGGCATTTTTCCGATGCACAGAAAACGGAACGCGGAACCGTACTGTAGCCCAGCCTTCGGCCAGGAGTTTGTGATAGAGCCTTCGCGCACTATATTGTAGCCCGGCCTTCGGCCGGGAGTTTATGATACAGCCTTCGACCGTGACTACGGCTGGGTATTTTACCCAAGCAAAAAAAAAATCGCGGCCTTCGGCCGGGGTTTGTAATATGGCCTCTGATCGTGGCTACGGCTGGGCATTTTTCCGATGCACAGAAAACGGAACGCGCGGCCTTCGGCCGCTCACCGTATTGTAGCCCGGCCTTCGGCCGGGAGTTTTTGATAGAGCCTTCGCGCACTGTATTGTAGCCCGGCCTTCGGCCGGGAGTTTATGATACAGCCTTCGACCGTGACTACGGCTGGGCATTTTACCCAAGCACAAAAAATGGAACGCGCGGCCTTCGGCCGGGGGTTTGTAATATGGCCTCTGATCGTGGATACGGCTGGGCATTTTTCCGATGCACAGAAAACGGAACGCGGAACCGTACTGTAGCCCAGCCTTCGGCCAGGAGTTTGTGATAGAGCCTTCGCGCACTATATTGTAGCCCGGCCTTCAGCCGGGAGTTTATGATACAGCCTTCGACCGTGACTACGGCTGAGTATTTTATCCAAACAAAAAAAAGCGCGGCCTTCGGCCGGGGATTTGTAATATGGCCTCTGATCGTGGCTACGGCTGGGCATTTTTCTGATGCACAGAAAACGGAACGCGCGGCCTTCGGCCGCTCACCGTATTGTAGCCCAGCCTTCGGCTGGAAGTTTGTGATAGAGCCTTCGCGCACTGTATTGTAGCCCGGCCTTCGGCCGCGAGTTTATGGTACAGCCTTCGACCGTGACTACGGCTGGGCATTTTACCTAAGCACGAAAAACGGAACGCGTAGCCTTCGACCGCGCACTGCATTGTGGCCCGGCCTTCGGCCGGGAGTTAATGATACAGCCTTCGACCGTGACTACGGCTGGGCATTTTACCCAAGCACGAAAAACGGAACGCGTAGCCTTCGGCCGCGCACTGTATTGTGGCCCGGCCTTCGACCGTGACTACGGCTGGGCATTTTACCCAAGCACGAAAAACGGAACGCGTAGCCTTCGGCCGCGCACTGTATTGTAACCCAGCCTTCGGCCGGGAGTTTGTGATAGACCCTTCGACCGTGACTACGGCTGGGCATTTTACCGATGCACAAAAAACGGAACGCGCGGTCTTCGGCCGCGCACTGTATTGTGACCCAGCCTTCGGCCGGGAGTTTGTAATACAGCCTCCGACCGTGACTTCGGCTGGGCATTTTGCCCAAGCACAAAATACGGGACGCGCGGTCTTCGGCCGCGCACTGTATTGTGGCCCGGCCTTCGGCCGGGAGTTTGTGATGCAGCCTCCGACCGTGGCTACGGCTGGGCATTTTACCCAAGCACAAAGAAGTACGTACTTTGTTGTGCACCCTCTTTCGTCCGGAAGTTTGTGATAGGGTCTTCGACCGTGGCTACGGCTGGGCACTTAACGCAGACACAATTAATTGCACGCCGGCCGTCGGCCGGGGGCTGGATAGGGCCTCCGACGATGGCTACGACTTTGCATTTTACCCAAGCACAAAAAACGCGCACATTATTGTACACCGGCCTTCGGCCGGGGCTGTGATTTTATAATTTTTATATATAAAACATACGAAAATATAAATAGAAGGGGCGACGGCGTCGAAAATGTACATCGATTTTCACGCGGACGAAGTCGCGGGCACCTGCTAGTACTTGATAAGTAGGAAAAAATAATAGATAGGATGTTTTAATCATCAGATGGCGATAGATGGCGCTGTAAAGTAGTTCGTTCATCTTACGTATCTAGTAAAAATAAATAATTAAAATTGTTTTTACCGTGATATTTATAGTTACGCAAGTTTAATTGAGTGAATAGAAGTATAATTTAAATAAATTTATAAGAAAAGTACATTATCTCCATATGTTACAACGAAAACAGTGCAAAAGTGTTAACGTAAACAAACGTCATAACCAAAGTTTTTGTGTATTGAGAACTAACAACCTATAAAGTGTAATCTAATAGACATATAACTATGAAAACAGTGTCCTACTATGTTGTGCAAGAATTCTAGAATTTAAATACGACGGAACATTCAAATTAAATACAAATCATTTATTCTTCGCGCAACTAAAAGCAATAATTTGTGTGCCTACCTACATGATTCACACAACAAAATTTTTCTCACGCAACAATTTTATAACTTTATCTGCATCTCAATTACGAAATAAATTGAGTTTAGAGTAATTTCAAATTTTAGTGTGTGTTTGTTATAATTATTTTCTTTATTATAAATTTAAATTGAATATACTGTGTAATTCTTAGTTTTAATTTATATATTTTATTCGTCATTCTATTTGTACGGAATATAAGAATATCAATGGATAATTATTTAGCTATTCCAAATAGAATGTGATATTGAACGATGAACTAATTGAATGAACCAGTTCAAATATTCTATCAGCAAAACCCGAGTTGCTGCCCGAGTGTTTCGTTATTCACAGATCATCAATTAAACCGAGCGACTGTTCAAAACTGTAGATTTATAGCGATCGTTGAACGAAGCCTGCGCAAGGAATCTATAGAATAAATAAAACAAATTCAGTAATTGAAAAGCGTTGTTTGAATTGTTTGATTGGATTAGGGCTGTCTTGTTTGCCTAGTCTGCTGACGGAGGGTTGGAAAACTGGGGTTTGTGGTTATTAACTACCTCATAGTTTTATACAAGGCGCGATTGGAACCCTCAGTCGTAATATTAATTTTAAGTTTTCGACTATTATTACCACCATTAGATCAAATAATTATGACATAACTTTACATTTCAAAAGTGCTTGTAAACTATGCCTAATAGATATAAAATAAATGAATTTTGAATTTTACAAGTATTGAGATGTGATAGCTCAGTGAATATGACATCTGATTCCGATTCGGAGGGCGTAGGTTCTAATCCGGTCCGGGCCATGCACCTCCAACTTTTCAGTTAGTATGTGCATTGAAATTAAATATCACGTGTCTCAAACGGTGAAGGAAACACATCGTGAGGAGACCTGCATAATTGAGAATTTTCTTAATTCTCTACGTATGTGAATTCCGCATTGGGCCAGTGTGGTGGACTATTGACCTAAGCCCTCTCATTCTGACTGGAGACTCGTGCTCAGCAGTGAGCCGATTGTGGGTCGTTACTCACTGACTGACTTATTTAACGGCGCAATACAAGTCCAGGCACCCTTCTTATTTGGGAAGTATAAAACTTAGACCCGCCACGCTGTTCCAATGCGGTTTGGCGGGCTTAGGGTGGAACTCTTTAACGACTCTGAGTTTTATCGATCACTATCAGATGTAAACGACAATGACCGAGATCGACAGATTTGCTTGCTCTTCAATGCAGGAGAGTGTGAAATAATACTGAACTGTACGTCAAACCGAGGTTAAGCAAATATTCAAAAAAATCTACGGAACACTCGGTTTTTCTCGGTCGGTCGGCTCGGTCTTGTTTTTTTTTTTTAGTTTCACCTATCTAAGAACTCTTGTGTTATTGAGACAAATCCAACGATATCCTAATTACATAAATCCGTGCAGTGGTTTGGAAGATATGAGTTAATAAAGAATATTACATACATACATACATACATATATACATACATACATACATCTTGCAGTCGGGTAAATAGTCAAACTTGACGATTCAAATGTAAACTAAGCTTACTTCAAAAAGACGAAGTTAAATTTGAATTATCACACTAGCGGACAACAGCGAAATCGTCCGCGTGGAATTCAATTTTTCACAAATCATGGTTATTTTCAGGTTAATCCAGAGTAAAAACTATTTCCATTCCGAACTTCAGCAAAATCGCTTCAGTAGTAGCAGCGTTAAAGAGTAACAAACGTCCAAACAAACATCCATACAAACTTTCGCGTACATAGAAAGTAGGATTCAGTTAGCCTGCTTAGACTAATAACCTATAGACCTGCTACACCTAACAATTTTTCACTCCAAACGTAAACCACTTCTGTGACTATTTGAGCTTAAGAGCTAAGCTAATTACACGCACGCTAAGGTACTTATCGTAGCGTAGCGATGCGTCAAGGGCTCCCATTTCGGGGCACACAAAACGGCTTACGAATCCTGCGACTACACACTATCTATGTGTTATAAATCCATGTTAGCCTGCCAACCTTTGTTGGAGTATTGTACTGTAGGTTTCAAATCAGCAGGCTCTTCAGGAGACCTTAGGTGTAATCTTCTGTATATAAGGCCTCCTAATTCCTAGCCTTTTCCCTGTAATAGGCCATTAAAAATAGGCTAATGATGATAATTCATGAGGATGAGCATTAAATAGTTGCCTAAGTAATTACTTTTGTACTTATAATTGAAGCATGTGGTTGCCCACATTTACCTAATGGCGGTAGCTGAGAAATATTTAGTGTTAGGGTTGTGTGTTCAGAGAAATTTTATACAAATAACAAAGATATTTGTAATTATGTTTCAATGAAAACTAAACGATTTCTCTCAGCGACAACCTCATTCTTTCGTGCTAATTAGCATGGAGTGTTTTTTTAGCGATACATGGCAGCTCTGTAAAATCCGTGTACCTCCGAAAGTAGGTAGGTACCTATTAATCGCAAAAACCCCGTTACTATTTACAAAATTGCATAATGCCTCATGTCCTGCAAAAGCAATGCTTTGTATAGGCGATAGTTTTCTACGTAAAAGCAGGTAGGCTATCGACTTTTTGATCCACTTTTGCAATAAAAATAATACTAGCAAAATAAATAACACAAACTTACTAAGTATATTACTAAGAAATAAACGATTATTATTATTATTAAACTTACCTAAGCACATAGTGGCAACCCTATAAAATTGGGCATTTACAGAACTAATTGGAGCATATAAATTATAAAGAACCTTTATTAGAACAAGCCAGCCTCCGTTACGTCAAACAATAATGCCTACAATGGGACTTTTTGACAAAATTAATACTCCCCAGACATTTGGCATTTATTTAGGTACCAATCAAGCTGTTTGAATGCTGAAGTGAAGTGAATATTTGTTTCTATGTAGAATTATATACACTTGAAGGCGCCCCGCAATTTCACCCGCGTAGTTTCTGTTCCTGTAGGTAAAATAAAGACTATGGTAATCAGGGATAATGTAGGTTTTTAATGGTGAAAGAATTTTTTAAATCGGTCCAGTACTCCTAAGATACAGTAAGTTACAGAAATACAGAGCCTTTTAATTTCAAACAATATACAATAAAATCTTTTCTCTATAAAATATTTATAATATTGTTCATTATGAGATACATTAATTATATATTTTACGTAAACTATTAAGGTTCGTTTATATCTACAGACACAGTGCGTCATAGACAAGTTGCGTGGCAGACACCCAGAGACACCGTCTATTCACACTGCCCAGCAGGTAACTAAAGAGACGGCAAGTCCATGAAAAAAGACCTCCAGACGCGGCGCTAATGTTTTAATGGCGCTCATCGTCATTTGGTAATTACGGTCTTATTGTCATTTGTGTAAGGCGCTGTCAATTTTAGTTTAAGTTTCATGAAAAGGACTCTACATAATATATGAACCGCAAAGACAGAATATTCTTTCCGCGAATACTGGTCCGACGCGGCCCGTTTCTATCAACGTCTACGCGGCCGCGTTACAATATATATAAATAGTTTAATAAACACTGTATAGAAGAATATTATTTTGTCTGCCACGGCACGTGTCTGGCACGCTAAATGTTTGTAGATATAAACGGACCTTTATACGTCAGAGTTCGTTAGATTGCAAACGTACTATCTACTATTATTACCTACTCTTCAACTTTTTGTCACTGGCGCCACATTTATCCATCTCATCAGTAACAGAGGCAGCTTACCAAGTAATAATAAAATATGTAAATGTTGTAATTAAAAACATAATATGCACGACTAACTGTTACTACATAGTTAGGCAATCACAAAATAAGATCAGAACTTTATAATGCAATATATTATCAGACATTTCAGGGTTCTGTAACTTTTATCGTATTAGGCAAAGTGCTCCCTGGGGTAAGGACGACTAATAACTTTAATATGCGGGACACTCGAACTCCATTTATACAAATAGTTCTACAAAGTTTCCAAGAAACTAATATTAATTAACTCAACTGCTACTGTAAGATTGACCGCATAATCCTGAACTGTGTTTAGTCTTAACTTAATATCAAGTTATATGACAGTTGGCTTTTGATATTAGTTTGTTTTGGTTTATATGCATCGTTCCGTATATCGTATGTCATAGTTTCTCAACCTTATGTATTCCCATCGCCCCTATTTGAGAGTGCTATTTCTTTGTCCGCCGATTTCTGGATTAAAATTTTTATTTTTAGGGATACCTACTTACCTACCTACTTCAATAGGAATAATAATAGTTTTTTAAATTGTATATAAATTAAGAATATGCTAATAGTATCGTCTGTGAAATCAACTACTACGGGGTATATTATATATATATATAACACGGGGTTAGTTATCAAAATGGTTTATGTAATATCAGACATCCTAGATGGGCCGCAGGTTGAGTATAGCGGTTCTGAGCCAACGCTATCAAAAGATAGGTCCCTACTCTTAATTGGTCCAGGTCTGGCGTTGCCCGTGGTGAGTTACCACCGTACCGGCAAAGACGTTGCTAAGCGATTTAGCGTTCCGGTATGATGTCGTGTAGAAACCGTAAGGGTCGTGAGTTTCATCGTACACCTAACAAGTTAACTTCGTCAAAGCAGTCTCAACATTTTTTCTTTACATGTTAGCCCTTGACTACAATCTTAACTTATAGTAGGTACCTACCTAATGAAAGCGGGTTAATTTGAAAAATGATGATGATGATGATGATCCCGTAAGCTAAGTGGTTAGCAGGGGTACAAAATGACAAGGTCTCGCTTTCAAGAGTGGTGAGATCATTTTATAAGTAAGCTAAAGTCAACGATTAATTATTTATCTATATACAAGAGATAAATTAACACGGCTATTGTGAATGAATATATAACACCTAATTAACTTGACATAGAATAAAAAAAAAATAATGATAAATGTAGATAGGTAGGTTATATTATATAAATAGGTATAACTCGACTTGATGTTGATGACCTTACACTGTCTGGAAACAGAAAAAGTGCAAAAATTTTCGGAACCAGTTTTAAGAACTCCTTCGTCACTCACCTTGAATTTTTCGAAAACCCGTTTTGATATCTTGGAAATATATAGTACTTATTTACAATCCTTTATAATTAGAAAAGTTATAAAAGACGAATACTCTACTGTTACATTACACGCATGTATCTATCTATATATAGAAAAGGTTCTGATGTGCGGCGTTTTAGATGTAAACTTCCAACAAATATGATACCTACTTATATTTCAACCTATTTACAAATTGCTTATGACCTTGACACTTAGACCATTAATAACAGGACTTGGCTTGCTAACCGTTACCCCTCTGGCAAAGATCAAAAATCTATGATCTACAGTTGCTACAGAATCGATGTTTCATTGTTGTAATCGTTATTAATGGTCTAAGCCTTGACAAATGTATATAATATACCTATAATATACCGTTATATACCTACCGTTGAGCTATATTATAGTTAAAGAGGCCAGACTCATCTCCAAGAGGTCCTCGGTTCGATCCTCGTCCGCTGGACTATTGTCGTACGAACTCCTGACACAGTCTTTTCCAACTAGTTGGAGGGAAATGGGAATGTTGATCATATTAAAAAAAAGAAATGGCAAATATTCATTAAAAAAATTCAAATTATAGTTTTTTTTTTATTTTAAGGTAATATTAAAATTCATACACAATACTTTTCAAGTTTACAGGGAACAGACAGACAGACATGTTATATATAGAGAACTAGCGGACGCCCGCAACTTGGTTTGCGTAAAATTCACGTTTTTTCACAAATCCCGCGGAAACCATGGATTTTTCCTGGATAAACAGTAGCCTACTTGTGTTAATCCAGAGTAAAATCTATTTCCATTCCAAATTTCAGTCAAATCGCTTCAGTAGTAAATACACTTACAAACACACACTTACATACAAACATTCGCCTGTTTAATATTAGTGTGATTGTAAGTAGGTAGGTAACATATAGAAAGGTGTCTATATGAACAGAAGCGTTACAATGCCGTAGGTATGTATTGTTCTATATTTACATCGATAGTACATCTGCAGACGGGTTCTTTACTCCTTTTACTTATCAAAATTATCAATAGGTCACTCAGTTTGTCGCTTTGCGGGCGGAAAATTGTTGTGTTTGTAGCTAAATTATAAAATACCTACTCGAATATGTGACTATTAATAAAAATAAAACACCTGATTAGCACGTGCTGTCAATAAAATAATTTAAATAATGATCTCTTTTATGTATTTAAATTAACAAAATTGCATTTAAAAATAAGTTAAATTAGTTTAGGTGTGTATAAACGTGCTTACGAAGTATATAAAAAAAAAATTAGGAAATTTAGTTTTTTTTTTTTTAAAATTGTGTAAAATACAAGGCTATAATGTGAATAGCCATAAATATAGATAGTGTACAACTTGAGTGTTAAAATAAAAACTAAAAATACTTAGTTAACTTAATTTGGATAAATAATAATGGACCCAGAAAAGATGCCCTTATTGGCACCGAGAACGTCACAACTTAGGATTCTAAAGTCTCGGTAAGTCATTACTCATTATTAACATAAATAGTAGGTAGGTACCTAAATAGGTACCTACTTACCTTAGATACTTACTTCATTCGGCGCCGTAACCTTATATATCTACTGTGCTTTAACCCTTTGTGGGTCCTGGTCTCCTCTACCACTTTTCTCCATTAATTTCTTTTCGTCACGTTTTTTTTCTACGCACGTAAATACCTAGGTAGATAAATACATTGGTTCCTACTATCTATATAAGCTGCTGTTATGTGACTAACGGTTTCATCCGTGTAGAATAAACTGTTCCTGTGGGAATATCGGGATAAAAAGTAGCATATTTTTAGCCTAGATGATGAAATGCTAAGTTTCATCTAGATCTGTTTAACACTTCCGAAATCGGAACCAGCCGTTATAACTTCAGCTAATCCCCAAATTGAAAATAAATATGTATATCTAACTATGAAAATTAATTTGAGTTGCGGCTCCGTCAAACTGACAACAAAATTACCTACCTATTAGTTTCGAAAAAAAGTGAGAATTAATTAATTTATTGCTGTAATTATTAATGTATATGCTGTCGCTGGATGTAAAAAAGCAAAGTTGGTCAATCAAAAAATCTAGGCAGGTACTTACAGCACAAGGACTAAAAAAAATCTCACTTATTTTATTTAGACAACGCCCCATTCAGTATAAAACTAGAAAAAAATTCATGGACTCCCGCTTACAAACCGTGAACCCCCATTTTTTTATTACGACAACGTAGACCCCTGTTGAGTCTCCCGTGGACCCTTGGGGTGACCCCCCAAGGGTCCACTGACCACTGGACCACTTTAGGAACCAATGGTTTAGCCACCGAAGCCTGAACCGTGATTAAATAACGCAATTTCACGCGAATCGATGGTTCGGTCCGGTTAGTTATCCAGATTTACGATATCATACGTAGGTATATTATAGTGGATTCAATCCGGATTTCCGATTTATTATATCTATGCCTTAAATCTAGATAATAATAGGTTCCCATATCTTTACACACACACAGCGGGCGATGGAACGAGCTATGTTAGGAATATCTGTGCGTGATCGAATCAGAAACGAGGAGATCCACAGAAGAACCAAAGTCACCGACAATGGGCGGGGCACATAGTTCGAAGATTCGATGGACGTTGGGGTCCCAAAGTGCTGGAATGGCGACCCCGCACTAGTAATCGCAGCGTTGGCCGACCCACCAGGTGAACTGACGACATCAAGCGAGTCGTAGGGATTCGCTGGATGAAGGTGTCTCAGTATCGTGATGTTTGAAAGTCCCTACAAAAGGCCTATGTCCTGCAGCGGACATCCATCAGCTGATATGATGATGATGATGATACCTTTAAACCTAATCATGAAGTTATAGATTAATTTGGTATTTCCAGACCCCTGAACTACGAAGAAGTCCTCGACTACCAAATGGTGGTACCCTGGCGTCGCGCTCGACTCTGCCTGTTGCTGGTCTTCTGGGCGACCATGGCTGTGTTCCTCTCCATCATTGTATCAATGCTGATGCATCACGACTGCACCAAGGACCTCGGACCTGCGCCTGCTGTTCCTCCTGTTCACATGTCTTTGGCACCATTGATACATTAAATTAACTTAGTCTTAATTTATATTAATGTTGTATATTAATGAATAGCATCATTATCCAAAGCGTTTCTCCAAAATTAATTCAGGGTGCTCGGCACTATTAAAGTGCACGGTAGACTTATTTTAGCAAAAAATATATTTAATTTCATATATTTTAATATGTGTAACCTACTTGTTTCATGCGGAAGCTATGTCGATTTAAGACGTCACGTTTTGACGTAGATTAAAGTAAATAGACGAATCCTTGGAGTGTTGCTTAAAACAGAATGTAACAAACAAAAACCCTTAACTTCTGAAACTTGTGCTAGAATACGAAGTTGATAGGAAAAGGAGTCCAACATTTGAAAAAAAAGCATTAACTTTAACTAAAACTGTACGAAGTTTTCATTTATATAATTATTACAAAATTCATTTATATCAATTAGGTTTAGTTTACTAGCACTTTTGAAACGTCAAGTTATGTCCTATAATGGTGATAATTGTAAATTTAATTTTAAATGAAAAACTTAAAATTGAAAGTTATGGGCTTGTGAAACAAAAATCTTAACATTGTCTCCTTTTATTAAAGTATGCATTATTTTAATTCGCTAGACGCTTTCTGTCTATTTGCTTCTCTGTCTACGATTTGTAATCAACTGCCTACGTGACTTATATTTAACAAAAACAATGTATAGCAATCCATTGTAGATAAAATGAAATAAAAAAATGTGTACAGGTATTTAATATTTTTTTTATTTAAAATAGAATTGGTATTAAACACATACAAAATATGACTTTGTCTACATACATTTTTAGTTATAAAATGTAAAAACTTAAACAGTTTTTGCCTTAGTTTTAAATGTCAATTTAAATAACGAAATGATTCAGAATGAATTTCACTTTATATTTCTTGAATTTCATTTTGTTTCAAAACAAATCGTTACTTAAACCGATGTTTACATGTTCTATTTTATGATGAAGATATTTATGACAGTTATGTCGTAAGGAGGCATTAAACGTTTGTGTATAAACTAAAGAAAGGTTAGCACAACAGGAAGGTATTTTTAAATTATTTAGGAACTTTATTTATTATTTAATAAGAATAAACCGTTTCTTAGCGACTGCATGATAATTTAATATTTCTCTGTATTCTCCTTCTGTTTTACACACCAACGCTTTTCTGTAAATACCTACACTTTATCACTACAAACAAAAAATAGGCGTCATTATAAAATACAGCAGTAAGGCAATATAATATTCTTTTTTACTAATATTACACTACACTAATACATTTTGTAGATAATTTTATCTACACTGAGGAATACTTCTAGGCCTAAGATTCACACCAAGAGTTTATGAGATAGTTTAGTTTACATAACGCTCTGTTTCATCTCATCCTAACAAACGAGATAAGATAAATAAATATCGCTCCCTCTTTCGTCCCTTCACAAGGAAAGGGATACCACAAATATAGCTCTTTCTTTCTTACATTCTATCACAACGAAGGAAGTAAGACTCTCTCGTTTGTCCCATCGCTACAACAGACATAGAACAAAAATCGCCCTCTCGTTCGTCCCATCGCCACAAAAGAGATAAGATAAACATCGCTCTCTCGTTCTTCCCATCGCTACGACAGATATAAGATAAACTTCGCTCTCTCGTTCGTCCCATCGCCACGACAGAGATAAGACAAACATCGCTCTCTCGTTCGTCCCATCGCTACGACAGAGATAAGACAAACTTCGCTCTCTCGTTCGTCCCATCGCCACCACAGAGGTAAGACAAACTACGCTCCCTCGTTCGTCCCATCGCCACTACAGAGATAAGACAAACATCGCTCTCTCGTTCGTCCCATCGCTACGACAGAGATAAGATAAACATCGCTCTCTCGTTCGTCCCATCGCCACGACAGAGATAAGATAAACATCGCTCTCTCGTTCGTCCCATCGCCACGACAGAGATAAGATAAACATCGCTCTTTCGTTCGTCCCATCGAAACGACAGAGATAAGATAAACATCGCTCTCTCGTTCGTCCCATCGCCCCGACAGAGATAAGATAATCATCGCTCTCTCGTTCGTCCCATCGCCACGACAGAGATAAGATAAACATCGCTCTTTCGTTCGTCCCATCGCCACAAAAGCGATAAGATAAACATCCTTCTCTCGTTCGTCCCATCGCCACAAAAGAGATAAGATAACATCGATCTCGTTCGTCCCATCGCCACGACAGAGATAAGATAAACATCGCTCTCTCGTTCGTCCCATCGCCACAACAGAGATAAGACAAACATCGCTCTCTCGTAAGTCCCATCACCACAACAGAGATAAGACAAACATCGCTCTCTCGTTCGTCCCATCGCCACGACAGAGATAAGATAAACATCGCTCTCGTTCGTTCCATTGCCACAAGAGATAAGATAAACATCGCTTTCTCGTTCGTCCCATCGCCACAACAGAGATAAGACAAACATCGCTCTCTCGTTCGTTCCATCGCCACGATAGAGATAAGATAAACATCGCTCTCTCGTTCGTCCCATCGCCACAAAAGAGATAAGATATACATCGCTCTCTCGTTCGTCCCATCGCCGCAAAAGAGATAAGATAAACATAGCTGTCTCGTTCATCCCATCACCACAAAAGAAATGAGATAAATATCGCTCCCTTTCTTTCCATCGAAACCAAATAGATATCATAAATATCAATCTTGTCTTTCGTTGGAATAGGACGAAAAAGAGACACAAAATGATCTCGTTATTGGCGCGCATATTAGACCTATATAACACAAAATAGATCGTGACATGGATCTTTAATTATATAGTAACTCTGTCCGTAGATATTGCTTAAAACACTGATAGATATTATTTCAGAGGACTTCAGGATCTAACACAAAGATGAGCGTCGTAAGTATACCGTGTTTGTCTGTGACCATAACTTCCAAACATATTGAATGCGGATTATGCTAGAAAGATGATTTAAGTAAGTTGTTCTGGTATTTGTACTATTGACTGGAGATATATTTTTGTTTTGTTTTGATATATTGGGCTGCATTCGGGAAACTTCGCGACATCTTTTCGTCCGAAATTCCTCAGTGCCTGAAGACAAATGTCTTCGAACAGTGCGTGTTGCCAGTGATGGTTCCGAGACTTGGTCGCTAACTATGGGCCTCATAAGAAGGCTCAGAGTCACACAGCGGGCGATGGAACGAGCTATGTTAGGAGTATCTCTGCGTGATCGAATCAGAAATGAGGAGATCCGCAGAAGAACCAAAGTCACCGACATAGCTCAACGAGTTGCGAAGCTGAAGTGGCAATGGGCGGGGCACATAGTTCGAAGAGCCGATGGACGTTGGGGTCCCAAAGTGCTGGAATGGCGACCCCGCACTAGTAAGCGCAGTGTTGGCCGACCCCCCACCAGGTGGACTGACGACATCAAGCGAGCCGCAGGGATTCGCTGGATGCAGGTGGCTCAGTATCGTGATGTTTGGAAGTCCCTACAAAAGGCCTATGTCCTGCAGTGGACGTCCATCGGCTGATATGATGATGATGATGATGATATTTATATCACGTTTTTATATAAAAAAAAAACAAATATCAAGTAATCATGCGACAAATGGAGTCGGGTATTGAAAAGAGAGCGTATAGCTGCGTCTCATCTGCACTTCTGCTTTGATTGACTTGCTTGGCTATGTTGCTCAGTTCTCTGAGTGCATCTTCTAGAATGTTCTGGCGTTTTGGGTATCTGGAAATAAAATTGTAATGTCAAATGTGTAATGTCTTACAATCGAAATCGGGATAATGACATGTTTTTAAATTGTACATAAATTAAGAGTATGCTAATAGTAAAGCAATTTTGTAAAAGTAACAGGATATCTGCGATAATTACTTTCGGAGCTACAGGGATTTAAAGGGTCAGATTTGTGGCACTGCCACAGATCCCGATTTAATGACGTCATAGGTCATAATGATTGTTAGATTTGTATGGGCGTTCAAACAAAATTACTAATATCTTTAAATGAATGAATTTTCTGAATGAAAATTGAAAACTGTATGAATTTTCATGTAATTACGATATAAGGTTTTTAATAGATTTTGAAATTTTATAATCTTATTTATTTTGCAAATATCCAGACAATTTTTGCTTTTTATGTATAAATTAGTTAAAATTGACCTTATTTACCCGAATGTATTATAAAAATCAATATATTCAAACCTATCCTACCCCATCATCCCCATTATCTTAGACTCGGTCAGGGCCCTTAGACATACATAAAATATGGTGCCTCTTTAGAAAGTATCACCGCAGTTCGAGTGCGGGTTTGTGTGACCCGGATATGACACAGTGAGGGTCTGAATGACCCGGCTTTGACTCATCAATCACCAACTATTCCGCTGCTAGTTGCGTGCCGGGTCTGTGTGATCCAGCTGAGACTCACCTATCACAGACGGGCTGGAAGGCACGGTCGAGGCGGGCCCCCTCGAGGGGCACGCTCAGGTTGGCAGCTAGCGCGCGCACGCAGCTCTCCTCGCACGCCAGCGCTAGTACGTTGACTCGTACTCTGTGCAACACTTGCAGTCCCAGGTTCACTAATATCGAGGTCATTTGGTTGTTTATCTAGTGAGAAAAATAATACTTTTTGTAACAGAGTTGTGAGTTACAATAAATAATTGATTTATATTACTACTAGCCGACGCCTCGCGGTTTCTCCCATTTCCATTTCAGTGAGAATCCGGGAATAAAATACGATACTCATAAATAACGTGGCTTTCAAGTGGTAAACAAATTTTCAAAATCGGTTGAGTAGATAAAAAGATTACCCCCTACAATACCACAAACTTTACCTCTTTATAATATTAGTATAAATATAAATAGTGTTTGTATGTGAAAATTATGAAGGTAAATGCCGCCATAATATACTCAAAGGCACAATTATCCACCCATTTTAATATACTCGCGTCATATTAGTGAGCGGATGATTGTGCCTCTGAGTATATATTATTTCTGAACTACGAAATTTATTTTTTTTGAAAGAAAAATAGTTTAGTACAGAATGGACTTTGATTAAGCACGGTATTGCTTCATTGTGCTCCAAAAATAATTTTCCACACTAGAGGGAAAAACAGATTTTTACAAACTGATTTCACAGTGCAAAGTAAACTTTTCCGATGTAATGAGATGCAAAATGACCACTTACTTGTACTTCACATTGTCTCTTGTTGTTTTTGCTGATCCTTTCACTCGCAGTAATGAAGGTTACAGATATTGTTGGACTGTTCGACTTCTCGCCTTCAGGCCAACTCGTGGTACGAGTCCCTGTTTGTGAAAAACACAAAATATTTATGTTAGATATCAAAATGGAACATTAATGAAATTAGATAATCCAATTCAATACCACTTTCTCACTTAAAAAGACGCCAAGGAATTCGCACGTATGTTTAATAATTAATCTACGCATTTGCCAAATATTGCTTATTTCGTGAGCTCGACCCCGTGTGAAAAGTAAATAAATAAAGACTTTAATGTTTTCTTGACCTAAAAAAACTAAGTTTAAAAACTATAATCCGACTGACTACCTAAAAAATAGGTCTAAAAAGGACGAAACAAGAAATAATTTAGGTAGATGTCAAGAAATGCATAGGTACAAAAATGGCTAAAGTAGAGCTAAGGTCCTCAGTAGTCTCAGTTGAGAAATTTATTTAGGAAAACTTACCACAGTCCGTATTTCGTATAATTTCAGGACTCCTCAACTTCTGTTTCACGAACTCTATGACCTCTGTTTGTAACACTTTGAATTCACGTACTCTGCAATGACATAATAAATTCATATGTAATTTTTTGGTAAAATACCTTTCCAATATATTTACCTTTAAATATATTTTTTTTCAATGTTAATCATTACCCATGGATTCACTAGTTTAGTATTTTTTTATTATTTTCCTTGTTCACTTACATCGTAAGCATCGCTATAAAATGAACGCTACCTGGCCTTTTTTTTTAATTAGGAAACTAGCTTCAAAGCTAGTTGAACATAAAAATATACATAAAGCGCCATCTATGAGCCTCAGGCATAACTGCATCGCAACAGGTTCTCGAAGCGCACAAAAAAGGTTCGTTTCAAAGTTCTCTAAGAACGCCATCTATTGTTAGTTTAAAACAACAAACACTGTTTCACTTTGCCTATAGATGGCAGCACGCATCAACCGATAACTTTTGTAATGCATTCATTAATATTTGCCTCAAATCAAGTGTGCGTAAAAAATTTTTTGGAAAACTTACCCAGTACCTTCCCAGAAGGAAACAATAACATAAAGGTTGTCATGCACCAACACAACAGGGGCTTTAGTAAGATCGTGAGCATCAGCAGGGTTCGCCGACCAGCATAAAGCTGAGTGTCCATTGGCCCACAGCTCGCGAGCTATCTGCGCGCGTTTCGCCTCCGAGCCGTCGCGAATGGCCTTATTGCCATTGCAGACGGAGACGCATATGGTGTTACACTGTTTGGAACAATGGTGCATGTATATTATGTATTTATGTAAAAAAATGTGTATTTTGTAGTGTAAAAAATAATTAAAAACATTTAACTGAGTTCAAAAAGAGTGATATAAAAATCTAAAGTAAATATGCTGACTAAATTTTAAGATCGTTGCCAGTCAACCATATGACAAACATATCCTACTAATATTATAAACGCGTAAGTATGTAAACGCGTGTATGGATGTTTGTTTGGATGTATGTTTGGATGTTTGTTACTCTCTGATGCCGCAACTACTGAACCGATTGGCTGAAATTTAAAACGAAGATAGTTAAAGTTAATACCCCAATTTAACACATAGGCTACCTTTTATCCCGAAAAAATCCATGGTATTAGCGAGATTCGCGTTAAACTGAATTATGCCTGTAATTTTGCCAGTAAACCGAAAAAGCCTCCTCAAACCGGAAAACAGCATTGCTGCTGTGCAGCAAACACCAGCATGGTAATAGTTTTATCAGAGCTCGATTACAAAGACCTTTACATAATTAAAGATTCCTCAAAGATTCACTCGATTCAAATTAGAAAAGGTACAAAGAATATTAATAAGGAAATAATAATAAATCATACCTCGCTGTTTTTGATCACAGACGGAGGATTAGGGAACACCTCCATATTTTTCAAAATGGCCGCCATCCTCTCCAGGGACATAGAGAATCCAACTGACGTGCACTTCAGCTCTGCGTTGTTGTGTTCCTTTTCAACGCGCGCCACCTTCCAGAACTCTTCGACTAAATTATCGTACCTGTGTTCACGATGACTAGAGTTAGACCTCAGAATATAGAAAACTCCAGAAGGATATCGCGTAAACTCAGACTAAATACATAAGGACTAGTATCGCACCAAAATTCACGAACAAATTTTTCTGTCATTTTCTAAGGAAAACGAGCTTAGATTTCATACATATCTTATACTATGAAGCCATTAAAATTACTCTTTTTTGGTGTAATTCCACGAATAAGCGATAAGTCATTGTAATTGTGTATGCCGTGTTAGTGAAGTGCAATTTTTAGACACAGTGCGTGCTTTATAATGACGGCTTGAGTTTTTGGTGTTTTCAGTATTCTGAGCGTTAGACATGGTGGACACCCATTTGTCAGGTGTCAGATCCCAAGGAGGATACAGATAAAAAGTAAGTATTTCCTGTTTTTTACAATCTGGGCATTTTTAAGCAAAGAATGAAATAGACATCTTCACCGACGCATATTCGGCTCCGACTCCGGCATGAAGGTCATAAAAGCGAGTTGACTGAAAAATTTTAAATTAGCCGGCGCCCCGCGGTTTCACCGGTTGCTTTAACAATTTTGGGTAATAAACCCCAAAAATGACTGCAGTTTAAAACCTCATACATTTAAGTAATCAAAATTTTAATTTTAGGGTTTTTTTAGGGAAAAATAAACTAATTTGCGTTTATACTATTCTACACGGGGCGTAAATTACAAAAAAAATACCTGCCACCGGCTGCTATTAGATCCCTGGAGCGATGTTTAGTGGTCGAACGGCGTTCGTCCCTGGACACCGATATCTTCCAGAACACCCCGCAGTGTTGCGTTGCATTGTACGCAAAAAAGGGGGCTACTGTTATAGGTACCTGGAAACGGCATTACAGTTAAATCAGATATTTAGTCGATCGGGTGATAGTTGGAAGGCGCATACATTCTTAGCAGTGATTGAGAATCCATAATACCAAGGAAAGAGTTGTATTTAGCGAGCGTCTTCGCGGTTATGTGCAAGTGTCATTGTCCTTAAATCTATGTGTTCAATAATACTTGGCAATCAGGAATTTATAAGGAATTCCCCACCAAAATAATTTTACGCAACGCTTCTCCACGACCGTCTAAAAATTAAAAATTGACAGGCACGTTGGCTACCATCAAACACAATATTAGTTACGCCACAGAATATAGCAAGGAGCGTCCAAGAAATGTAAGTACTTACTTCACAACCCAAAGCGACTGCATGACTGCATACAGCCTCCAACTGTCGTATTGCCCTCTCCAAGGTGGAGCCCCACTTGTCTCTGCCCATAGAGCCGACTAACTCGCGCACTTGTTTGACGGGCACGTCAGCTTCCATCAAACGCAACATGTTCGTCTCGTCACGTTTCGACACACAGAGCGTTGTTAGGTGAGTTTGTAATTGTAGATTTGTTATGCGCCCTGAAAATAATTTTATGAAATAGGGTAGTTTGATTCATATTAAATTTAATATAATTTCGTATCGTGGAATAAGGGTCCGAAATATATCGATATCATTTAATAAAAGTTAAGGATTTTTTATAAAACTTAATTTAAAAATCATGTATTTTTCAAATTATCCGAATGTCAAAAACGCTGTCGTCAATTTTTTGACGTCACAATGTTACTTGATGTATTAAACTTTCAAACTAATTCTTAACTAATATTTTTGGTAAAGGATTTGTTAATGTGACGTCATGAAACAGTTGAAATATAGACCATCATGGCCGACAGAGTTGTGGCTCAAATAAATATTTAAAAATTAAAATTTTCATATAATCACGTCTCTAAAAAATATGATGTTTTTTTTTCAATCTAGTAGAACGATAATGATCAATTTAAGACCATTTAAATAAAGTGTCAACTAGCTAACTATTGTTGAATTTATATCGAAATAGATCAATAGAAAATAAGGTCACAAATTCGATAAGATATCTCTCTCATTAATCGCGATAGGATTAAACATATAGCGAAGCATAAAATTAACTTACCTAAACTGACATCTACCAGAACAGGGTATATAACCGAATGTTTGTCTTGGGGCACACCACAGGAAAGCAGCAATGTCTTCAACAAGTCTGTGTGGTTCAACTGTATGGTCACTTTGAGGGAACATTCGAGAGCCGCTCGACTTGCCACTACCAGGAGCTCAGCATCGGGCCAGAGGGTTTCTTTAAGAAGTCACGTCAAATAAAATAATTAATTTAATAAAAAGTTGCCAGTCGTAGTATTACGAGCTTTTCCACCTTAAATAGAAATGCGAAAAGACATTTTTACAAATACAAGCCTTTAAGACAATCGAAAGAGCGATGTAACATGAGTGAGAGATAGACAAAAAAACGTGGCAATTGTAATTGAATATGTTTGTCCCGTTCGCACGACCTCACAGAAACGCAATCTCTCAGTGGACGAATTTTATTCAGAATTTCAACAGATTTTCAAGAAGGTGGAGGCTTTATAATTTAGATGTAAAGAATTACCCTTTACATCTAAACGGTTAACTAAACCCGAAAGGTTGAGTTTCGTACCTGTCTTTGGAGCGACGATATCGAAGGCACATTCGATCATCTCTCGCGGGTGGAAGCCTTTGATAGCTTCCCTATACACGCGGTCCACAAGATAGCGTCGCATGTATTTAGTGCCCGAGTATGCAATGTGTCTACAACAAGAACATAGACCGTTTTTTATGGTCAATATTACATACGATTGCACTGAAATTTGGTGTGCTAGAGTATCTATCTAAATAATAACCAAAAAGCTGATCAGATGATGGAATAGAATGGGAGCCATAGAAATTCTCAAGCTCAAAAAGATAAAATCTGAGTTGTGCTTAGCATATATAAACCAAAACAAGCACTTATATTGAGCTTGTTTTTTTTAAATTGGTTATTAAAATTATGTAGGTATGACTTATTTATCTTCAGACTTACCTTGCAAACGGTAACCGTAGGTCATGTGGCAGATGGCATATGGACCCCGATGACGTCATAACTCTGACCGCATTGGGATACTGATCCCATCGCTTAGTGCGAGGAATCATCAGTGGAGGTGTGAACTCATTTGCGCCGTGGCTTTGGAAGACCTTGAACAAAATGCCGAAATGTTCATCTGTTAGTAAAAAACATGGGTCTTCACTAGACAATAAAGGGTAGTGTTATGTTGTTTATTGTATAAATATAAATAACTCTAATACTGGTTTGAAAAGCAAAATGTTCATAGAATAGTTGGCAATTAACTCAGCAGAATATGCTGTCCAATTTTTAAAAAAAGCAACATCTTATTTTTAATCAAAGAGAAACCCGACACTGAGCTTAATTACAACACTTTTTAAAACAGCAAACACTTCCGTATTTTCTAAAGCTGTGATGCGCGAGATCTTAACATAACAATAGCAGGAACTTTTGTACGCATAAAAAGCTCCTGACATGAAGACTAATACCACTGGTTGTCCCAAGAACCAAGCTTACTGAAAGCATGGGAGTAAATATACACTGACCTTAACTACCAGATCTTTTAAAGCAGCTAGCACTTCCGTGGACTTCGTCTTCAAGTCCCTGTGATAGAGGAAGTCCTCAGCTGGTGAGGGTTTCTGCTCCAGACACGCGGACACCAGTCGCTGGTAGTTCCTGGAGCCACGCTCGCTGAGCGCATGGGACAGCACCCCAGAGAACGTTCCTTCGGGAACTGCTCTAGGGACGTGTTCTGATGACAGCAGCTCAGCACTCGTTGGCCGGAGACTTGGATCGTGATTTAGGAGCCATCTGTTTACCAAAATATAGTTCAAAACTAGAAACATGGTTTCGATATGTTGAGTATAATTACCACAAAAGTAAAACGCGATGAAAAACATTAACACCGGAGATGGCCTTACTAAAACGAAACTAGATGTCGCTAAACTAGACGCAATCATATTATTTCATTGAAAAGTATAGGTACAAAATATAATGTGGATACGTAAGAATGTAATCAAAATTTAAAAAAAATTACTTATATTACATACAAATTATATAAAACTATCACTAAATACCACACTTAACATCAATGGAACTGATGAGTATGGAATTTACCATTGATGAGTCAACATGATGCTCTGGTTTTGAAGAAACTATGTTTAGGGTAGAACGTAGAAGGTAATATAGGAAATAATCTGTTGTAAATTAAATATTTATTTAATTTACAACAGATTAGATCTTCGAAGATGGTTTAGATGCTTAGAGGGAAAAGGGATTTATAAGGCGAGGATGAATATAAATGATTAAAATGGGGAAGGCCTTCTTGGACCAAATCCAGGAAAATGCCGAAGGCTAGGTCAAGAATTCCTTAATTTGACGAATTTGTCAGAAAAGGTTGATGAGAATGGAAGATATGCAATGATCGTAGCAAGTGGAAGGATGTCTCTACCTACTCCTATAAAATTGAGGCGTATATTTTTATGTATGTAAAACGACCTAGCCAATTACATTAACTAAATAATATGCTGCTATAAATTTATGATTACATACCTTATAACATGTATTTGTTTAGAATTTTCATCTCTCTGAAACTCCTCTGGTATCACAATCTCTTTCTTCCTCAAAGTAGTGAGCACATGATGTCTCTCCGTGCCCGTATAGAACGGCGGGTGAAACATTTCGAACAGTATGATGCCGAGAGAGTAGATGTCGACTTTTTGGTTGTATATCCCTTTGTTTGCAGACTGTTGGAGCTCCGGCGCTACGTACAATCTAGTGCCAACCTGCAAGATAGAATGTTGGAACCGTCATCCCATCAGAATCAATCCACGAGTTTTTGGACGTGGTGAGAAAGGTTAGGTTAGGCTATATATAGTTCACCACACTTCACTATTAAAGGTTAAAGATGCTAGAATTTATGTTCTTGGTTCTCGCTTTTTCATATTATTTCTGTTTGAAATGCTGTTGTTCAAAGAAGAATGGTTTAAGCATCTGTTAGCAAGGTCTAATGCCGTAGACATCTAGCGAGCCAGTATTTTAAGATTATACCATAGAAAAATTGAGAATGCAAACAGAACGACGAGAGAATGCAGTTATGCGAGAATTCTTAAGCAAGCTTCCTCAGGATGTTATCACCATTAAAGCGTATTCAAAATGAAATATACAGTAAACAGAGTTTTATTATAACTCTCACCTGTCCTGTCAGAAGTCCATCGCCATCTTCTTGCGACTGGATATCTAAAACACAAAAATAATAATTATTATTCAATTAATATCCTTTGCCTTAGCTTTGGTCAAGGAAAATGTGCAATATCTAACCTTCAACCTTTAATCCACTGAACACCTTGGTAGCAAGCCCAAAGTCCCCGATCTTAACGTGGTCATTGGAGTCCAAGAAAATGTTAACCGGTTTCAAATCTCTATGGATCATACCTTTTTGGTGTACATGAGCTAACCCTGTAAAACAAAAAAAATATAAATAATTAATTAGTGACAACGTCGTAAAAAGCAACTATTGATTGTTTTCCTGCTTTGCTCCGTAGATTTTAACCTATTTTTTTGCTAACACAAAAATGGCTTAATCGATTAGAACTTTTTGTTTGTTTGGCTGAATACAAGTGGTTTAGAAAAAGATTATTTGGTGGTTTTATACTGTTGTGCCTTAGTCGCGTTCATAGGCAGAAAGCAGTTTGGCGGGCATAAAACTCCAAATGCTAGTGCCAGTGTTCTGTAGTGGGTCATTATTCTAATGTATATAAAAGCGAAAGGTCAGCCATCACGAAACGAAGACGAAATTTAACAGAAATATAATTTATAGTTAGTCCGCTAAGAATGCATCTTGCGTCAGGGCCGTATTAAGGAGGGTCATGATGTGGACGTTGAATGAATGGCGGAAGTTTTGAAAGACTGTTGCTCGTACCTTCCAAGATCTCCCTAAAAAGCCTCCAAGGCCTAACATTCTCCTGGTATAATCCATTATCGATTGCCTGCCTCAGT
The DNA here is from genome assembly GCF_947172395.1 of Bicyclus anynana. Taxonomy (NCBI): domain Eukaryota; kingdom Metazoa; phylum Arthropoda; class Insecta; order Lepidoptera; family Nymphalidae; genus Bicyclus; species Bicyclus anynana. The sequence goes on along the minus strand of NC_069103.1, from coordinate 12,560,872 downwards.
GTGTTCTTTTCGCAGAACTCCATTTGTATGTACAGAACTTGTTTGGACATCGGTGGCTGGGTTATGGTTTCTTCTGACGGTAAAGTTTCTGATTGTTTTGAGTTCTGTTCAAACTCTATTGCACTGCTCGACTCCTCTTCTTGCCTGGAATTTGGTTGGGAAATTTTGTTTATTTAAATGTCTCTGGAAACCTACGATGAAATTGATAAAGACCTTAATTGTCTGATAAGATCTCCTATGACTAGAGACCTGATGGGGTATACTTTATACAAACTTGTAAAGTATACTTTGAGGGTTGGGTTAAAATTATTTTTACGGTATATTTTTTCATGGTAGGTAAACTGGCATAATCAAACACTATCAAAATCATGCTTCAAAATGGAGTAGTAAAGTTCTGACGTCATTCCACACTCACTTCATAATGAACAGGGGCTCGTCGTCATCATCGGAATCCTCTTCTGTATCTGAAGATTCATCAACCGGTCGGCCTGGCATGGACCATGTGCCATTAATCTAAAACAATATCACTTTCAATAAATAATATATAGTGCGTGTGCGTACACGTGTGTATTTCACATCGTTGATCAGATGATGGACGTCTAATGCTGGACATAGGCTTCTTGTAACGACTTTCAAAGCCGCTAACATCCAGCGCTCCCTACAGCCTGGTTGATGTCGTCGGTCGGTTAGTGGGGAAATTGATGCGGGGTCGCGGGACCTTGAAACTTTAAAGTTTTTCGACTCTTCGAGCTATTTACTACACCCATTGTCACTTCAATTTCGTTGAGCGATGACTTTGGTTCTTCTGCGGATCTCATTTCTAATTCGATCACACAGAGATACTCTGAGAGCATAAATCGCATCATTGAGTGGCCTTCTTATGAGGCCTATAGCTAACGGACAAGTCGTATGTAGGTCATCACTGTTCGAACATTTTCTTCTTCCACGCATTGTAATACCGGACCACGTCTCGTGGTTCGGATGCGATAGAAGTTTCACTTATCTAAAGATTTTCTTAATTGATTAACTACTTATAGAAGAGCAGCTCAGCTGAACATATTGGCCGAGCTTCGCAATTATCTCCATTAAAAAATGTCGCCTTTATTCGCCAGAGTCTTGTCAACGCTGCTTTCCTGTATCTCCCCCTCGCACTCAATCTCCGTGATCGTCTCTATCCACGCGGTATAGTACAGGAGTACGTTCTCATGATTCAGACACAAGAGAAGCTTCACTTCTCGATTGATTTTCTTAATTAATTATAGACGAGTATCTCACCTGAACATCTTGGCCGAGCTTCGCAACCACCTCCAATAAACTATCGCCTTTATTTGCCGGAGTCTTGACAACGCTGCTTTCTTGTATCTCCCCTCCACTCTCTGTCTCCGTGATGGTCTCTATCCACGCATTGTAGTACCGGACCACGTTCTCGTGGTTTAGACGTGACAGAAGCTTCACTTCTCTATTGATTTTCTTATTTAATTCAACGCTTTTAGGATTCAGCTTTATGTGCTTGATGGCGTAGAAACCGCCGTCAAGTTTGTTTCTCACCTACAATATTAATTACTAGACTTAGGTTTATACTGAGATATATGATAAAGCTCAAGTCTTTAACGATTATTATTAGATTTGAATGATAATGACCGGACCGACGGCTTAACTTTCTCTCAGGAAGTTACATTCAGGGTGTAACACTACCAACATCCCACGCTGAGTTAAGAGTTTTTACTCATAAATTTAAATGCTCAATATTTCACAACTTAACCCAGAAACCAGGGCCCGTGATCCAAAGCCACTTTGGATCACAGTAGACACTGGATCAAAGATTCAGGTAATCTTATTTAATAATAATTAAGCCAATATATCTAAAGGTAAAGCTCTTTGGTTGTTACCCATTTTCAAATCAATAGAAAATACGATGTAAGAATCTTGAGGATTCTTAAAATATCTTTTATGCCAAAATATGTTTTACTTGAACCTCTAACTTGTCACTGTATGAAAAACTTACATACCTTCAAGACATCACCAAAAGCACCTTTTCCAATCCAGTCCAACACTTCGAAATCGACGCTAAGACGCGACTGACCGTTGACTAGCGTGACTATATCGCGTACACGTTTCGATCCATCTTCGTCCTAAAAATGTTAAAAAAGTCATAATTCGGTCGACCCTTCAGGCCATATCCCTGCAACTTCCAGCTAATTTTGAGCATGCCGAAATGCCGCGAAGTTCTTGGAGTTGTTTTAGTATAAAATATTACAATTTTTTTAAGATTTCTCTAAATCTAGCAATTTAAATTGGTTCGAAAAAACGGCATGAAATTAACATCTTCCATACTTAGTACAAGAGAGAAATTAAAAAACAAGAGCACATTCATTATAATCCAGTGGGTCTATACAACCCGGTTCCACAAGTGGGTAATAATCGACAAATAATGCGCTTTCGGTAGCGGGGTCAGTCCAGCAACTTGGAATGGCAACGTCGATTGGCTCATCGAATTACCTGCCCCGCCCATTGTCACTTCAGCTTTGCGACTTGTTGAGCTGTCAATAACTTTGATTCTTCTGCGGATCTCCTCATTTCTGATTCGATTACGCAGAGAAATTCCAAGCAAAGATCGCTCATCGCGTTCTGAGTGATTCTGTGCTTTCTTATGAGGCCCACAATCAGCAACCAAGTCTCGAGTCGTAGATGCTGTAACTAGGTATTTATAAGTTAGATTGTTTACCTCAGAACCACTGTCGGCTGCCAGTTTCTCTTTACCATTGGGCATACTAGTGGGCGCTGCGTCTCGTAAAAATCCATGATCGACTAATTGTTCTGCCGTCCATTGGTAATGTTCATCTTCCATCAAACATCTGAAGTACAACACTGATTTAATTATCAAATCATTTTAAACAGTAGACATAAAATGCGCACCACATCTCGATAGCAAAAAACTGGACAAGAGCAAGTCGGACTCACACATGAGGGTTCCTTACGAAGCATTCTTCATAAATCGAAAACACCATAAAATCAAAAATCTGTTTGAGCACCAGGTTTTGAAACCAGTGGTGTGCACAAAGTTTATAAATAGGGAAGGCATTATATTTTTAAATTATATAATTTCTTATCCAATACAGGGTTGTAATGAATTCTCGTGTTAGACAGTGTGTTTATGTGTTTAAGAAGCCACTGCATGGCACGGTTAACTGAATTCAAAATTGTGCTTTAATTACAAATGTAGTTTTAGATGTTTTCCTATATTAGTAGTAAAGACGATATTACTTGCCAAATTTCATACTTCCAGATTAATGGGAAGTACCCCTTAAATGTTGATTCCCTTGAGAGTCGAATTATAAATAAGGCCATATTATCTATCTTTACATTAACTTATTTCACAGTTTCAAGGTACTGTAGACCTAAGTATAATATGGTTTAAATTTTGTAACAAGGCGTCTTGATAGCCAGAAACAATATCCAATAAAGTTTCTGTGTTTGCCTTAAGGTATGGAATCCTAAAAATAAACTAACCTTGAGAAGAAGTCTTTAGCTGATCCAGGCAAATCAGGTGGTACTTCACGGCCAGGCTCCTCAGACACTATCGACAGTAACAACTGCGCCGCTGCATACACATCTTGGGATTTCGTCTGTCTAGGTACAGGCAGGTTATTATAGTCTGGCAAGTTCGTTGATAACACTCCCATGATATGCGGGCGACAGGGGGAAAGACAGTGCGTGTGTGGTCCGTGCATCAGTCGTGGGTTTTTCAAAAATCGCTAAAGTGTTACAAACGAAGCTGCCAAGCTATAATATTGATTCAACTTTGAACAACATCCCAAACAGCAACTTAAGCTGCAAAGATTCTGTGAATCCTGTTAGTCCATAAAGTTGGAGGGGCGTACTAAAAAAAACCGATGGCTTAAAGTTACCTCAGAAGATTTTTACAATCACCATCTTTGCAACTAGATACTGACAATTTCTTGTAAGAAAACACCAATATTTTATAGCTTGACTAGAGGACAATGATAACGCACAAGCTTAACGCTGCACCAAGAAAGCAGCATCTTTTGTCTTTCCCATGCATAAAACTAAGAGCCGTGATAGCCCAGTGGATATGACCTTTTCGTCAGATTCCGGAGCGTGAGGGGTCGAATCTGGTCCGGGGCATGCACCTCCAACTTTTCAGTTATGTGCATTTAAGAAATTAACACGTGTCTCATACGGTAAAGGAAAAACATCGTAAGGAAACCTGCATACCAGAGTTTTCTTAATTTCCTTTGTGTATGAAGTCTCCTAATTAGCATTGGGCCAGCGTGGTGGACTATTGGCCTAACTCCTCTCATTCTGAGAGGAGACTTGATCTCAGCAGCTGAAAATGGGTTGATGTAGATGATGCATAAAACTTACCGGTCACAATAGGTTTCTTCTTCAACCATCTCTGTCAATCTCACATCAAGGGCTGCACCAACCAATTTAACAGCACCGCTGTCTTCTATAAACACAGTCTCACTTCGAACATCTCTATGCAACACATTGACGTCATGCAACTCCTTTAGAGCACTCAGAACACCTAAACCTACTTGCCGCACTAATTTCAACCTTTCCATCTTGTCACCAAAGTTCGATTTCTCTTGAAGATACTTTAGGGATGCTCCGAGAACGTAATCCCTGAATATGTATACGTTTTGTCGACCCGTTTTCTTTGACTCAGTTATTGTTTCCATAGTAATATAAGGCACTAAGGATTTGTGTTTTATTCGACACATTGCTTTTAAGTCTTGTTGGAGAGCGTTTAGTTGTCGACTTCTTGTTTGGAAGTCGTTAGAAACATTGAGGTGCCATTTTTTCGCTATAACTCTTTCTCCGTCGTCATCTATTGCTAAGAAAGTTGTTGCACCATTGGACGAATGTCCTGAAATATTGAAAAATTTGTTTAAGAAAAACAAATAATGTATATTAATTAATATCTCTATACTACTACTTAAATATCTATTGATAGATCTGTACTATGATTATATAGAATATATTACTAAAGAATAAGTAAGTCAGTTAAGAAAAATTGTTGGATAGCAGCCTTTTCATTGAAAAAGGATATATATGAGATCAAGTAACAACCAAAAGGGGCAAAGCATCGATGAATAATATAATTTTTGCAAGAAAGGAAATAAAATATTTAATTTGAATGCTGCAGTAGTTGCGCTGCGCTGCATGAAACGAAAATTAGTTTATTTTAAGTCAATTCGTTTAAATGTCTGAAAGTTAATATACATACATACATAAAAAAAAAAATTATACCTATACAGTTTCCAACATAAACTTTTTTATTATTCCTCTGCGAATAACGCAGCAATTTAGTGCCTTTAGTGTTGCAAGTGCAAGCAACTGAACTGGTATTTCTCTTGAAAATTTTCTTCACTGGCAACATTCTGTCGTCTGCATAGCTGCAAATGTTAAACGTACAATATAGTTTAATAATGTGCTTGCTATTGTTCTCTTTATCTGTACATTATCTTGAAAATTCTATTATAATGAAATATATTCGAATATAGAACAAACAAACGAAAAACATTTAAATAATGATCAGAAATTATACAAAACCTAACAGACGCCCCCGACTCCGTCTGCGAGAAAATCAGTATAAGTTTTCATCCTTTTTTCAACCCCATTACATTTTAACAATAGTCAAATGTTACAGGGGATACCCCTGTAAACATTGACCCTCTTTTATATTTTTGCGACAAAAAGTAGAGTGTTCTGAAGAATAATTAATCTTTAAATTGTTTTGAAAAAAAAACTGACAGCCGCATTTATGGAATATTTTATATTTCATACAATGCTAAAATAGTATTGATGTAATTAATTACAAACTCACTATAAAAGTTTAGGAGCATCTCCATGACCATTTCTGTTGTCACTGTTGGGATCTGAGCTGGATGAGCTATCTATGCTTCCTCTCATTGCTTTTTGGCAGCGTTCAATCTCTTCCTTCATTTTTTGTAGCTATAATGAAGCAGATTATTCAAATTTTCAATTCAATTTTATATTATTTTCAAGTTATTTAGTCAACTCATTGTTATACAGTAATATATGTGTTATATACTTACTAATTACACATATAAGAATAATATTAGCTGCAGAACATTTAGTGATACCAGTAGTTTTAGTTTTTAATCATAATTAACAAAAATCTGATTATATTACCTTGATTTGCTTTAAATTATTAACTATTGCATTACCTCCTCATTTTCCTCATGCTGTTTTAATTTTTCCAATTCATCTTTTTCTCGCACCATCTCTTCGTAAAAAGATAATGTTGGTCTGTTATGTTTACCTAAAAATTGCTGTAACAGAATAAATTTGTTTTTACTTAAATCTGTATTTATAAATAAAATAAGTTTTAATTACTGCCGAATTGTTACATCTTATACTTAATTCATAGTTATTTTTTATTTCTATTTCATAAAAAAAAACCTTCGAAATAAGCCTCGCCTATCAATCTCCACTTTTTAATAGTTTAAGTAGGTATGTTATTTTGTCAATGATAATAAATCTTTTTTTGTATATTTTGTATTGTTTGAAATGGTATCTTCTTTCCTGGGCCTTTTCCGCACTTGGCCACTAAAGGTTAGTTGTTGTACGTAGATAGGTATTTTCTATTATTTTATTTCATTATTTTTGTTTAAAAGAAATGTATATAGCAGAACAATGTTTTGCTGTAACTTGCTAGAGTGCGCACAAGATAAGTTTGCGCGTGGCCAAAATCAAGAACTAATCAAATGCCGCCATCTTGTCGTCTATCTCTATCTATCTATAAGCGGGTAAAAGAGATCGCAATAAAGCTGGCATCAAGAGCGCCACCAGTCCCTAGCTGACTTATCTTGCTCGCACTCTAGTATTCATATTAATACCAACCCATATGCTTAGCTGTTGTTGTTTATTGACTCTTACCTCAGTATGTAGTGCTAACTCAAATATAATAACTTTACCGCGCTGCTCTTTAACCAAAGTCTGCAATTCTCCTAAGAGTTTGTGTGTGTTGTCATCTGATAATCCATAACTACTGTTTATTAGTATATTTGGAGGTCTGAAAAACAGAATATTATAATGTCTAGTTACTTGTAAATAGGATGGTGATAGCTTGAAAATAACTGGCTGAGTTGGTGACTGAACTGAATTCTGACTTTGGACATTTAAAAGCCTCATAGCTTTAATTAAACTGTGTCATTATTTCAGTACTTCTGTACGAATATTATAAAGAGGTTTGTAAGTTTTTAAATGGTTCTTTGGAACTACAAGGCCTGTAGCCATGTGGCAAATCGATTCTTTTTCTACAATCGCAAACGCTTTGAATATTAAATTATGTATGCATATGACATTCTGTATTAACAGATCATGTGATAAACTGTCGATCGGATCTGTCATTACCATACAGCAGTGGCGTGCATAAGGTTCTCGATCAGGGTATGCACTAGTAATAAAAATTAACGAAACTGCGAAAATCTTCATTTAATTAAGCATTAAGAAAACAACTCTTAGGGTATGCAGTACTTTAATGCATGTATGAAGTGCACGCCACTGCCATACAGTTTGTTAGTTTTCAAAGCTTTAGCGTTTGTAGAAAGAGAATCGACGTGCTATATGGCTACAGGCCCTGATCTGATTTTATAAATCACTAGTAGCATATACTATAGCTGTGCCAGCTAAACATTATGTATATTATGTATATTAATATATATAGTAATACTTATCTATACTAATATTATAAAGCTGAAGAGTTTGTTTGTTTGTTTGATTGAAGGCGCTAATCTCAGAAACTACTGGTTCGATTTGAAAAATTCTTTCAGTATTAGATAGACTATTTATCGAGGAAGGCTATAGGCTATATAATATCCCCGTATTCTTACGGAACGGGTTCCACGCGGGTGAAATCGCGCGACGTCAGCTAGTATACTAATAAAGAAGAAAGTTTTGATTGATTGATTGATTGATTGATTGATTGATCGATTGATTGATTGTTTGTTTGCATTGCTCTAAAACTGCTAAACAAATTTGAAAAATTCTTTTACTTCCATAGATTCACAGTGAACTTACTTATCAGGATAGTTATGACAGCACTCAATTTGCAAAGTCACTCCACAATGCACAGAGTTAGAGGTGGGCTGCAAATTCAAGAGGACATTCAGAGGGCGCCATTCGTTCCAAGCTGACTTTTTTCTGTTGTCCACCACTGCTTCCTCATATATTGACTGGAACAAAATACATTACACTGTAATAATAATCCTTTTTTCTTCTGGGTTTATCTGTGAGCTGTATAAGAAGTATAAGCAGACTAGCGGACGCCTGCGACTTCGTCCGCGAGAAATTTAGTTTATCACAAATACCTCGGGAACAATGGATTTTTCCAGGATGAAAAGAAAATTTCAGCCAAATTGGTTCAGTAGTTTCAGTGTTAAAGAGTAACAAACATCCATACAAATTAATTACTCATGACCTCTTTTATAATTCTGCCTGATGACTCAATCTCCTCGTTTAAGAGCTTTGAGCCTGATAGCTACACCATTGTCATTTTCAATGATCCAGACCCTCGATTGTCCTCGGTTGTTAAAGTATCTATCTCAAATTATGGTAAATAATTCAATTTAATTGACTATTATAATTATAATTAAATGTGGATATATAATAATTGAAGTGGATATATAAGACAGTGGTCCTGGGTTCAACCCCTGGTGGCAATGAAAAAGGTTTTCTTAATTGGTCCAGGTCTAGCTGGTGGGAGGCATCGGCCGTGGCTAGTTACCAACCTAAGAGGGAAAGGTATACCTCTTAAGTGATAGCATACTGGTACAATGTCTTGTAGAAACAAAAAGGGGTGTGGATTTTCATCCTCCTCCTAACTAGTCAGCCCGCTTCCATCTTAGATTGCATTAGCACTTAACATCAGGTGAGATTGTAGTCAAAAACTTGTAAAGAATAAAAAAAATCCTTTAGGTAAAATTTACTTATCTGGAAGATTGCTTTAACAATAAGACAACCTTTATAAATAGCCATTTGCAAAAGTAATTATTACTTATATTGTACTTTTTGTAATGCAATAAAATTTGTGTAAATTTTATACAAATTTTAGACAAACTTATAATTACTTATTCCTACTTAGTACTACTTATTAATGAGTAATGATTATTATTAAAAGTCATTAGCAACTCCACTGTAAACAGGATAATAAAAAAATAGCTAAATTATGTTTTTTTAACTATTACATTGTCAGCTGACTGCTGACATGCATAAGTACAATTGCTGACAATGTATTAGTAAATATGACTTATTTAAAAAAGTGCTTTCATAACATAAGTGAGACAAGTTAAGATCATGTGTGACCTGAATCCTTAGTGAACATGTATTGTTTAAGATGTCAACAATATTTTATACAATAGATATTTTACATGCCTACAAAATCACAGCAAAATGTGATCTGAATGATCTACGCCACTACACACACACATACACAATTTTGTGTTTACTAACACTATATATATATGTATATATAGATTTTACACTTTCTGAACACACAACTTGACATTATAGACAATATATATAACCCATATTCGGCTCACTGCTGAGTTTGAGTCTTCTCTCAGAATAAGAGGGGTTAAGCCAATAGTCCACACCACTGGCCCAATGCGGATTGGCAGACTTCACACATGCAGAGAATTAAAAAAAATCTCTGGTATGCAGGTTTCCTCACTATGTTTTCCTTCACCGTTTGAGACATGTGATATTTAATTTCTTAAAATGCACACAACTGAAAAGGAGGCAGAGGTCATATCCACTAGGCTATCATGGCTTCTTCTATTCTTGTTCACTATGTGACTACTTAAGTAAAATTAAGACAAATTTAACAATTTTAAGCCACCTTTGTATGTCTCAGTTTTGACACGTTAGTAACATGTCTAAAGTGTAAAATCTTTGTATGATGCAGGAAGCTTCTTAGAACACAATATTGATTTATGGTGTACAATATTATTTATAAATTTATGGTGTGTGAAGGACAAAATAGTAATTGAGTTCGGGTATAATGTATAATGTATATAATATATTATAATATATCTAATACCACGATTTCAATAATTAGATATAGACAGTAAATGTCCTGTAAATGCAACAATTCTTACTTAGAGTTATATTTTGTAAATAAACAAAAACCATTTTATTTGTTCTATTCCAATGTATAACAGAATTCTGAGTAAATAATAGGTAAAGACTAATCGTCATCAACCCATATTCGGCTCACTGCTGAGCTCGAGTCTCCTCTCAGAATGAGAGGGGTTAGGCCTAAAAATAAAGACTAATATATTTTATAAATTAACAAAATTTTTATAATAAAATAAGCTACAATTTTGTTAATGTTGGCTAATTTTCAATGTTGTTTTTAGGTATTCATAATGTTGGCAGAAATAATAATATGATATTACCTGCAATGCGAAAAGTTCATTGTCTTGCCTCTCTTGATTACTTTCTTCACACATTTTAGAAGCGATTTACATATTTAATAAAGAAATAATTCGCTAAATTGTAATATTTTTTTACTGTTTTCTTCTTTCGCCCATTCGCCGTACCATATTTTCTAACTAAACATTCACTGACACTGACAATGACATTCACAATTGACAGATTGACTGTTGACAGTTGACTTTGACAGTCTAGAGACAGTCTAGAGCTGACACAAATCACACTACAGTTCTGAAATTCATTAGTTTAATAAGTTAAAACATAAAAAGAACAAAGATAGAATATATATGAAATTAGAAATTTAAAACAAGGAATAGATTTCGACATAAAATATCTACATTCAATAATAATTTCTATAACAAGAACAAACGTCATTACTATTCTGTACCGACTCTTAAATTTATGGTCACTTTAAAAAAAACTGTTATAGATTTCCAAAAGATGGCGTTTTCCAAATTACATTAATTTAAACTAATATTTGAAAGAATGCGGTAAGGTATGTACCTATATGTGTAAATAGATAATATGTAAGCAAAACACAAAAAAAGCTACCTATTTTATTTAAAACTATTGTCTGCAAACAGATTGTCTGTCTGTTTGTTTGTCTGATCTTTGGAACGTTTGAGCCGATATAGATATGAGGGTTTCACTGGAGGATGGAGGAGGTTATTGATATTATGCAACATTTTAAAAGTACCTACCTAAGAAGTCGAGATTTTTTTTCCATTGACAAGAATATTAGAGATCCTACTGGAGTGGACTCAGTACTTATCAGACTTAAATGTCAAGATAGCTCAAGAATAGATGGTTAGTTATCATTATCAACCTATATTCGGCTCACTGTTGAGCACAAGCCTCCTCTCAGAATGAAAGTGGTTAAGTCTAGTCCATCACGCTGGCTCAATGCGGATTGGCAGACTTCACACACATAGAGAATGCCAAAGCACTATTGTAGCCTGCGGCGCCTCAACCACCTGCTGTATAAGACAAGACCAAAACTCAAGTGGCAGAAACATCAAACACCACACTGTCATATTTGGCACAACCTTGAAAGCAAACCCTGCATGAACCAAGCAAATGCTGGAGCATACACAGCGTCGGCCCGAAGTAAATTTTAGAATGGAGCGAGATCCAATTATGGCGCCTCTCCAGTTTCCTTTTAATATTAAATACCTACCTATACCAATGAGTGCAAAGTAAAAACGGAACGTGAAGCTCCCGACCGTATTTTGGAGTGACCAACTTTATCATTTAGGCGCCCTCTAGGATTTGGCGCCTGGAGCGACTGCTTCGTTCACCGCATGGGCAGCCGGCCCTGAGCATAAAGCACTGATTTTCAGCTAATACACAGCCCCGCAGCGACTATTATAAATAGAAAACTATTATAAATTCAAATTAAAACAATAAACAAACTAAAATTTTTAAATGCTAGGAATTTTTCATTTCTACGCATCCATTATTCATTGACGGCCGCGTGGTGCAGTGGGCAGTGACCCTGCTTTTTGCATTCACGGCCTTGGGTTCGAATCCCACAACTGGAAAATATTTGTGTGATGAGCATGGGTCTTTTCCAGTGTCTGTGTGTATTTATTAATTATATAAGTATTTATATGTAGTATATAAATGTATATTAATATTGCTGTATGCTTACTTTGGGGCTAGATAGTGATGTGTATTCTGTAAGTATATTTATTTATTTATTATTATTCCGTCAGAACGGAGGCACGCGATGCGTTGCGTCGGCGGTGCGGCGCCGGAGCGGTGTCGCTGCGTTATCTTACATAGAAATATCTGTGGCATGTAACATGATGCGTTGGGGCACCGTACCGGACTTGCAACCACCGAGACGAGGCGGGGAGGGGTGAATGCGTTGCGTCGTCGGAGCTGCACCGCTCAGTTGTCTATGCGTCACAACTTCACAAGGATTTACAGAGTGTCCAACGCTGACGCTGCGACATAACGTTGCGGCGCCGCACCGCTCGTGTGCCCGCTGATGCGGTGAAATCTTTGCGGTGCGGCGCCGCAACGGATACTATAAGTGTGCCCCCGCTCTTAGTCAGTATTTCGCAATTATTTTATACTAAGTCATTAGTATTTCCGTAAAGTGGGAACGGCATCGGGTGGACACCTGTCAAAATCTGTCGAATTGCGTGGACCGTTGTCTGTTGTCTTGTCACGTCGCTTCGAATTTTGAAATATGGAGTAATTCAAGAACCTTGGCGTTTGGACCACTTTCTTTTAAATTCCTAGACTGATATGCTGTAAAATAAATTGATAAAAAAAAAACTTTTAAATTTGAGTAGACAAAGACGTTACACACAAAGCCTTCTATTAAGCCTATTACGTACCCAACTTTACCTACTAAAAAATCTTTATTAGATAATTAATTATTATAGTAGATCGTCCGCGTGAAACTGGATGTAAACTTTCAACTACTACAACCTACCCCTACCCTACCGATCTCTACTCTACCCCTACCCTACCATACCCTTACCCTACCCCTACTCTACCCATACCCTACCCTACATCTACCCTATCCTACCTCTACCCTACCCCTACTCCTAGCTTAAACAATGGAATAACTTCTCTCGCTTTCCCAACATTTCCCTTCACTGCTCTGCTCCTATTGGTCGTGGCGTAATGAAAAGTATACTATAACCTGGTTGGTTTTAGCATACTTCTGTCAAGTTTTGGTACCTACTAACAAGAAAACATCTTTAAAAGTTCATCTGCTCTTATATTGCACCACACACACCTGAGTCACTCTGAATACTAATAAAGTTTTTACGCTAACCCTCTCAAATCTAAAAGGGTCAAAGCTGTCACTACGAACCTTGATAAAATAATGCTCTTTTTGCTCAGCCTGATTGCGTGCTGGATTTTGCTCAGCTTAGCCGCAAATTCGGGTGTCGTAAAAGGTTTCCTAGGTTTTCAGTGACAGGATTGAAACGGAAATAAATCTTTTAAGGTTATAAAGTAGGTATTTTTACGTAACTGAATTCATTCTGGTTATTTTAAATAGGTACGTAAGGTAAGGTGTCAAGTATTAGGTAAGTAAGCTTTGGAAAGGTACCTAACTTAATTTTAACCGACTTTAACAGTAAGAGGACTGGAAGAGGAAGCCAAGTTTACCTTTATTTCGTGTTGTTTTTCCGAAGTCATTAAAAAGATAAAGATATGTAGAATATAATTTATTGATTTAGTGATATTTTTAACTATTTATATTTTCTGAAACTAAAGTAATCTAAAAGTAACTTATTTAACTACTTATACAAACAAACAAACAACAATATATTTAAGTAGATTCATTGACTAGGTACGAGTACTTAGATAGATATGTGATGTCAATACCGTGGTGTCACGTTCGCAATGAAAATCTTCCTTTCTAAGCTAATGGACAAAGTAGCATTTTGAACCACGATTTCGAGCGACAAATAAAGCCTTTCCGAACCTATTATCATCTCGTGTACCTTAACCAACTTAGGTGGGATCGGCAAAATATGTCAATCTCCTCCATTCCCCTCTATTATCCGTCAACTCATCATCTACTCTCTACAAATGTCCTCTTTCACACACTCCAACCATCTCTTCTTTGGTCTTCCTCTCCTCTTATGTCCTTCCACTTGTTCTTCTAGTAATATGACTTTCCTCCCTACGCATTACATGTCCATACCGAGCTAACCTTTTACCAAACCTAGTATATCAAAGTTAAAAAACAGGAAGGTGCCAAAGACTATTATTTCTGAACGTTAACGTTTAAAAAGCACTTTGGGAGGAGCTAAAGGTTACTGCGTTAGAAGTGAACGTTCAACAGTAAAACCTTAATAGCATCAACAATCGCTCGGGTCCTTTTAACATTGAATACGTATTTACAGTTACTTTTACGAGGGTTTAGGCATCCGATAAACTGGGAATAGGAATTGCTTTCTCAAAGGGGTGAGATACTGTCTTGAGATAAAATGGGAACGGTTCCAGAGACCTTTGTTTGTGAAACATATAAAAGTTTAAGGAATTCTGTTACTGCGTGCTTTAGGACTATCAAGTGATTAAAGGAATAGGTTTAGGCAAGTAAATTAAACCAAAATGACAGTTGTCTGTGCAGGTTCTCGTATTACCTATAAACAAAAGTGTTAGACGAGTCGAGTTCTCAGACCAATTATTGTATAGGACCTGCCTTGCTAGACGTTACTTTTCTGTCAAACTATATGATCAACGATCTAATGCGATTATAGAAACTGTCTCTATAGTATCGATGTTAAATAGTTGTATTGTGTTCGTCGGTTAAAGAGCTCCGTAAAAATATCTTTTTATGTAATTGAATTGTGTAAAAAACGGGCAAAACTTCTAGTTTAGTATAAGATATATACCAAATCTAAGCTCGTTTTCTTCAGAAAATGACAGACAATTTTGTTCGTGACTATGAGTGCGATACAGGTCCTTCTATAATTGGTCTGAGGTTGAGTTGATAATAAAAATTATTTCCATATCTACGAGTATCACCAAAAAATAAAAAATCACTAGCTAAATTTTCGCCATTTTCGATCGATATCTCAATAACGATGTACGAATGTGTAACGAATAGGGAAAAAATGTAAATTAGTACCTTAATTGTAGAGCGTATAAAAAGCAACAAGTTTCTCTAGATGCATGGACGTTTAGATCAGATCTTAATATATAAATGTGAAATGTATGACATTTCTCATTACGAAATCTCGAAAGCCGTTTGACGTACAAAGACAATATTTGGCAGGGAGGTAGCTTATAATTAGTAGGTGACCGTTCAGAACGGATTTTGCGATAGGGCCAGATTAAGGAGGTTAAAGGGCAGACGAAGTCACGGGCGTCCGCTAGTAATATTAGGTATATAATTCGCGCTCTAAAATAATATAGGATGGAACCTTGATAAACCGTGGTTTACTTTGACAAGGATCCATCCCATTCTAGTCGCGCGCGGAATAAACGCAGTAGGTTCTTAGACTAATTACATAAGGACTAGTATCGCACTCAGGTTAGGCATGTATCTTATACTAAACTAGAAGTTGTTGACCGTTTTTTTACACCATTCAACTATACAAAAAGATATTTTTTACGGAGCTTTTTGACGGCCTCCGTGGCGCAGTGGTATGCGCGGTGGATTTATAAAACGGAGGTTCTAGGTTCGACCCGCGGCTGGGCAGATGAGATTTTCTTAATTGGTCCAGGTCTGACTGGTTGGTGGTTCGGCCGTGGCTAGTTACCACCCTACTGGCAAAGACGTACCGCCAAGCGACTTTGCGTTACGGTAGGATGCCGTGTAGAAACCGAAAGCGGTGTGGATTTTCCTCCTCCTTCTAACAAATTAGCCCGCTTCTATGTTAGACTGAATCATCACTAAAATAAACTAACTTGTAAAGAATAAATAAAAAAAAGCTTTCTAACCAACGAACACGTTTACAAATATGAAACATCGATTCTATAGAGACTGTTTTTATAATCGCGATCGTTGATCATATACTTTGACAGAAAAGTAGCGAGGTAGCTCCTTATGTTTATTAGTCTGAGAGTATATCAGATTAGATCTTTAATTCTAGTCATAGCATTCCTATTGTAAAAGAAACGCTAAAATACAGCACAGCTAAGTTCTACCAGACGCATTTGCGCGGACATTTAGCTCGGATACCTCGTTATAAACCAATTAGGCGCCACCTGGCGACGGGAATCGTAGGAAAATTGCAATTTTATTCCTCTCACAGATGCAATTGAATTGCAAACAAAAATACTAATGTACAAAGTACACAGCTTACGTCCGTTGGTTCGTCGTTAAATTCAGGTCAAGCTTATTCTGAACTAGAGGATGCTCGTAACTTGTTGTCTGGAAAGAAGTTAAAGTGTGATGTTTATACAGGATATTTGGCTCACTGGTGAGCTCGACTCTCCTCTCAGAATGAGACGGATTAGGCCAATAGTCCACCACGCTGGCCCAATGCGAATTGGCAGACTTCACACTTGCAGAGAATTAAGAAAATTCTCTGGTATTCAGGTTACCTTACTATGTTTTCCTTCACCGTTTATGACACGTGATATTTAATTTCTTAAAATGCACACAACTCAAAAGTTGGAAGTGCATGCCCTGGACCGGATTCGAACCCATTTAATCCGGAATCGGAGGTAGAGATCATATCCACTGGGCTATCACGGCTCTTTTCTTTCTTACCTTCATCTAAATACCATCCTTCGCCACTGTTACTTACCTACCTACTAAGACGTCATACATAAACGCGGCCTTTAGTATAGCACCCACTTATAGACAGGAAATTAATTTCACCCTCGATATCAGCGATCGTCTAGACTGCGGTGACATCTGGTGACTAAAGTTTCCGCCGTCTTGAGATATTATACTCGTAGTATCTAGAGGAAATCAAGATTGAAAGCCATCAAAATAAAAACACTTAAAAAGTTAGCGTTTATTAAAATAAATACGTACTTGGAAATTTCGCTTTTTATTAGTTAGATTGCGAAAATCCGCTTTTCACAATCTGACTAATGTATTGACCATATCTTAGAAACTAACTGTCTCAATTATGAGGTTTTAAACAATTATAGACAGAAAGTAGCATGTTATGGGTTAAAACTACGGTCTCAATTATGAGGATTTAAACAATTATAGACAGAAAGTAGCATGTTATGGGTTAAAACTACGGTCTCAATTATGAGGATTTAAACAATTATAGACAGAAAGTAGCATGTTATGGGTTAAAACTACGGTCTCAATTATGAGGATTTAAACAATTATAGACAGAAAGTAGCATGTTATGGGTTAAAACTACGGTCTCAATTATGAGGTTTTAAACAATTATAGACAGAAAGTAGCATGTTATGGGTTAAAACTACGGTCTCAATTATGAGGTTTTAAACACCTACAGACAGAAAGTAGCATGTTATGGATTTAAAAATGACCTGTCTACCCTAGGGAATTAGAGACTCATCTCATTAGTCATTATGCTTTCCGTTACGCACATACTTCGCGCCACGACAAAAGTCCCGTGGCTAAAACCTGAATAAAAATTGACAGCGCCTTAAGAGTGTGCGATATGTAATTTGGTGGTTACAAATGGTTCTGGATCTCAGATTCTGGAAAAGTTAGGAGCCTGATATTTGGGTAAATGATATTTCAAAGAGTTAGCTTCGTTATGACTATACAAAATACACAATTTGTAAAACTTTTCTCGATAGTTTATTTTTTTGAAAAATACATGTTTTGCTCACATTTTGCTTTCAATCTCAGGAAAAGCAAACTTATTTTCTTAAATTTTTGTTTTGTATAGAAAATTAGGTATATATCTTGAACATGGCCATTTTGTTTTTCGTTATGTTGTTTAATTTACTTGCAATTAGGTAAAAATGGTTTTGGCGCTAACGTCATAAAATTTGCGTCGCGCGTCAATCGCTCCGTGCTTTTCACTCACGTGAAAGTCATAATTCGGCGTCTCGTTTGCGCTTCGAATTTTATCCATATCGTACCGACGTGCTGCGCGCTCTTAAACAAATGACATTAAGACCGTCATTACCAGATGACAATGAGCGCCATTAAGACATTAGCGCCGCATCTAAGGGACTTGTTTCGTAGCGCGGAGTCTAAGATGAAAAGTGCATGTTCTAGTTAACAACCTCATGCACGCCACGGCAAAGATACACTTTGTAAACAAATAGGTACTATTTTTTTTGCGACGGTGATTAAA
Source organism: Bicyclus anynana (assembly GCF_947172395.1). Lineage (NCBI taxonomy): Eukaryota > Metazoa > Arthropoda > Insecta > Lepidoptera > Nymphalidae > Bicyclus > Bicyclus anynana. The sequence continues at coordinate 12,542,669 of NC_069103.1, read as the reverse complement.
AATAATCACAAAAGCAGTCTTGCGAGGGTGTTAAAAATTCAATACAAAAGAAGAACATCGTCGCATCGTTAGATTTACGATTCTAAAGGAGATTCAAAAACGGTTCGGAGCAGAATTTCATCAATAACAGACTTGGCCTTACATATTCATGAACTTGGGAACCATCGGGGTCCTCAATTAAACGGACATCTGCAGACATCTAGTTTGGGAACTTTGACTATAATCTTTGCTCGTACAGTCTGGCTGAAATGTACCTATATACGAGTAACTTGGCAGTTAGTACTTGTCTAAGTTGCATTACTTACAATTTTAAAACCTAGTAAGTACATAAATCCTATAATAATAGCAATATTATAAACGCGAAAGTTTGTATGGATGTTCGTTTGGATGTTTGTTACTCTTTAACGCCACACCTACTGAACCGATTTGGCTGAAATTAGGAATGGAAATAGATTCTACTCTGGATTACACATAATATTTCACCCCGAAAAAATCCATTAAAAACTTTTAGCGGTGATTTTGTAGGCATGTAGGTACCTACCTACTAAAATTGTTGGGCATCTTCTTTTTTTTTATTTTTTACACGTTAGCCCTTGACTACAATTTCCTGATGGTATGACGTGATGATGTAATCTATGATGTATGATCGTGATGATGATGATGGAAGCGGGCTAACTTGTTATGAGGAGGATGAAAATCCACCACACTCCTTTCAGTTTCTACACGACATCGTACCGGAACGCTAAATTGCTTGACGGCCGAAGCCTCCCACCAACCTCCTGGACTAATTAAGAAAACCTCAATCGGCCCAGCCGGGGATCGAACCCAGGACCTCCGTCATCAAATCTACCGCGCATACCACTGCGCCACGGAGGCCATCTAATCTATTTATATATTAGTAGTACTCTAGCATACCGGACTGCTAATCCTCAATAGAGGGGTGACGTAATTATATTTTTATTAACAAACGAGCATTATTATTGCCTTTCTGAGCCCGGATTGTCATGGCGACAGCGAAGCATTCAAATGTTTGCTAACGACAAGCAGAATAATCGACAGCCTTCAATTAAAAGTCGACCAACGCGGACGGATGCGTGAATATTTATCACTTGGGAACCTATTTGTGTATACGAGTTGTTTTTAAACTCTGTTTTTAAATGTCACTGAATGTTACAAATACCTCTATTACAGGTGGCATTGTAGAGGGGAGGTATTAGTGTTGGTATAAATAAGAGGCTATTTGATGACTTGAGCTCAGTTGTTTGTTAGGCAGCGTATACACCGTCACGCTGCCAGTCGTGTTAGTGATTTTGTGCAATAAATTTTTGTGTTCAATCATACTAAAATAATGACCCCTGCTTAACAAAGGAGGTTTTATTCGTAAAAAGAATCATCATAGGTGGGTACGAGTAGGTAAGGCCTTGATCGTTTGATAAAAATTTGAAATTTGAACGAAATATAGCGTTTTCGTCTGTGGAATGCGTATTTCTTTTTATTTAATTTTTAATGAGTTGCGAGCTGCGTCTGCAAAAGATTTTTAACATTAAATACTGTACTGAATTTTATATTCTCGCAATCGTAGTGATAAGTATAGTGTAACACGCAGGGCTAAACCCATTATAAACTCGGTTACTATTTAGCGGCCCTCGCCTAACGGTTCGTGCTCTAGAAATACCTCGCGTATAATAGGGTCTTTTTAGCCCCTTGTATAACAACCTACTTCAATAAATATAGCATACTTATTACAATCACAACATGACGAGATTACAGTCCAGCGTTTTATTATTCTTTATTAAGTTAGCACCACCAGTTACAAAATTAATAACAAAAGCTTAAGTAAAATAAGATTTGACGAAATAAAAAATACCTTAACTAATACAGTAGCGAAATGAGAAATAAACTCTAGGATTACGATTGAATAGGTAATAACGGTAAAAACGAAATTCGATTACAACGAAGCCGTTTTAATCAAAATCCAAATGTTCCAAAATCAACGAAAGTGTCGAACTTTACCGCCAGGTGTCACCGCAGTCTAGACGTATGGTATCGGCAGGGACTAATTCCTTGGGTCCTAACTCCTATATAATGGGCAGGACGCCATTTTGCGATTGGTAATAAAATACTATGCTATTAAAATAATAATAAGTCTGCACCCTGCAAGCTTACTGAAATTCGAATAGTCGTTATGACGACCTCTCTGGCACAGTTTGTAAGTGCTTGTAGATCTCAACAGAGAGGTCCAGGGTTCCCAGCTCGGGTCAGTTTAGGATTTGATATTTTCTATATGGTGGTAGGCATTGGCCGTAACTAGTTACCAGGGATATTAGGGAGCTTCGTAACCGAAAGTATGGGAAGTATGGGATATCCTATACTATATATAAAAAAGTATCTGGAGGGCGTAGGTTCGAATCTGGTCTGGGGCATGCACCTCCAACTTTTAGTTATGTGCATTTTAAAGAATTTAAATAATTATCACGTGTCTCAATTGGTGTAGGAAATTGGCCTAACCCCACTCATTCTGAGAGGAGACTCGTGCTCAGCAGTGAGTCGAATATGGGTTGATGACGACGAAGATTTTAGCTGTGTCCTAAATACTTCAAAAGCTTTAACTAACTACAGTTATATAGCAACTATGTGACATAATGTATGCCTGTGAAACTAGTGCCTCAATTATAACTCGTTTGTAGTGAAAAGGCTGTATTGCGCCGCTTAGTTACCCTGTGCTTTGTGACTGCCACTGATGGTTGGTTGGATGGTTGGAGCTCACTGAGTGATTTCAATTACGAGATAAAATACAAACCTTTCAGCTGTTTAGCTGCTGTTAACTAGACTGTGCCTTCATTGATTCAAGTATTCTATTTATCTACAGTAATTTTACCAAGAAAGATAGGAAGAAATTAAATATCACGTGTCTCAAACGGTGAAGAAAAACATCGTGAGGAAACCTGCATACCAGAGAATTTTCTTAATACTCTGCGTGTGTGAAGTCTGCCAATCTGCATTGGGCCAGCGTGGTTGACTTGGCCTAACCACTCTACTGAGAGACTCGAGCTCAGCAGCAAGACGAATATGGGTTGATAATGATGAAACATACAGCATAAAATCATCAGTAGACAAGGAGTTAAATCGGTTAATTCGTATATTCGATCGTAGTCGTAACAAAAGCACCATCTGCTATACTACTTCGATATGTGTGTTGCCTCTATGGCCTCATCAACGACGATCCCGAGATGCCCAAAGATGCTGGCAGCGATGATCTGCTCGCTGAGGTCGATAAGCTCACCCTATACTGAGCTTAAGACCGGATGATGAGAAGAAACTTAATACAACGACTGCCTAAGCCATCTTTATCTGTTCTCGAAACATGAGAATCAACCTGGAGAAAACGTTAAAAGTCAAAGCTGTCATCATCATCATCATCATTAACAGTCGACGGACGTCCACTGCTGGACATAGGCCTCTGTAATGGACTTCCAAACAAAATGGTCTCAAGCCGCCAGCATCTAGCCTCCAGCATCCAGTTTCTAAAATTACATGCGAGTTTGTAAACTTCTTTTAGAAGTACCTCCATTCGTACCTACCTCTGTACTAGAGGACTCCAGTCTTCCATACCTTATCAGCCGATAGACTTCCACTGCTGGACATAAGCCTCTGACATGGACTTCCAAACAAAATGATCTCAAGCTGCCAGCATCCAGCGGCTCCCTGCAACCCGTTTGATGTCCTCAGTCAACCTAGTGGGGGGTCGACCAACACTGCGTTCTCCGGTGCGGAGTTATTCCAGCACCTTGGGACCACAACGTCCATCGGCTCTTCGAACTGATGCCCTGCAAATTGCCACTTCAGCTTCGCGGCTCGCTGAGCTACTGACATGGAGTACCTTCGTAAAAATGCGTCTATTAATGAAAGGAAGATAGCGATGGTTAAGTCGCAGTGGACATCGGCTATCAAGAAAAAGACGGACGCGGTGGAACAATCTATTAGACGGCTGCAGAAATCTCCATTGGGGCAGTATGATGTATCTCTTTTTTATTCTAAACCTAAACGCCCTTCGCGCCACAGGAAAGTCCATTCGAGGTCATTCGACCCCATAACGCAGCGAACGTATTAAAATAGGCTAATAAAATGAATTAATGTAAAAAAAATAATAATTTCAAGATACTCCGTACAAAATAACAAATACTCACTTCAAATTACACTTGACGAAATTAATCTACCGTCAAATAATGTCTTATAAAACTTAATTAACTTGTGCGTTACTGTTTCAGAAGGTGAAATTAATTTTATGACATCATACTAGGAATACCACTGCAATGTTTACAAAAACAGGACATTTAAATGTATTAACCGTTGGTAAGATGAACAAAATTAGCGAACTAATTTGTTTCATTACCTAGATCCAATAATGATATACGACGTTATTTTTTGGTTGATGGAATTGAATTAGTTTTTTTGTAAATTCGTAATCCTTTTATCATGCAGTAAATAATCACTGGGGACGTCTGACTTCTTATAATATATATATTATACCAAGATAAAAATAAGCTATTCTTGGACAGTTGAGGGTCTGGATCCTTTTAATTTATCAGGTATTAATAGTCTAAGCCCTACAATCGTAACTCCTTTGTTACTGTAGCTATTTATAGTAGGATAAATTTTAAATTCAATTCAATTCATATATTTCATATTTAAGATATACGAGCGATTATTTAAGCGATACAAGCATTGGCTGATAATTTTCAATTCATCTCGATTCATTTTATTCCTGGGAACATATATAGATTAACCTTAGTTTCGGTCATTTCTGGCGTACAACTGTTTACATACATTTACGTACTAACTAAATAAAATAAAAATTCTGTTACAAATAATTTTAGCTAGGTACTAGGTACATTCACCTACTCTCAATCTTATATCCTAAATTAAATAGGACTTAAAGTTGAATTCAACCATAGACGCGTTGTTACAATATTTCTTCTCTTCAAATTGCCGCGGTTCGATTTTTTTTGAATCTAATTTGATTAAGAAATTTAAATTTTTACTATCCTGAAAACAATCTATATCAAATGGCGATCCTACATGAAACGCATGCGAGGACTTAAAATTAAGTTTTAATTTATATAAAACGAAAATGTTCCACCATTATTATATTATTTAATTAAAAGTCGTATATAGTACATACGGGAGGGATACGGGCATGATTTCCCGCGAGAAAATTCTGTCTCGAGATGTTTTTAAGAATTAATTCATATTAAACATCGTTTTCTTACGTACCAGCTAGAATTCTACGTTCATATATTGTTATGGCACACCGGTTTTGAATTATCAATTAGTCTTGTCCCGGTTTAATTACCGGAAAGGTAAAAATTAAATTAATTAAAAACCGAACTGCGTAAGTAATGTGCAGACTAATTAAATATGATTTCTATATTATCTCTCTTTCTTAAGGCTGAGCTGGAATTTAGTGGGCTTTTAGTTGGTAATAATCCGGGACAACCTCCTCCTGGTGCAACTATCAATGCGGATTTCTAGACGATACTAAAAAGGCTGTATTTACAAAAGAATGTGACATGACCCTCGAACCGCATTGCCTCCTTTGGCAATCGAGTAAAATAGCAAAAATTTTCTATCCGTGGTATGTAGGAGGAATAATAGTTTGAAGAGCGGACGTTAGGCGTCAAGGTACCATTTATTGGTACACTAATATACCATATAATATGCTGGAATGGGAACCCGCACCGGAAAGCGTAGTGTTTTTTTTTCATTCTTTACAAGTTAGTCCTTGACTACAATCTCACCTGGTGGTAAGTGATGATACAGTCTTAAGGTGGAAGCGGGCTAACTTGTTAGAAGGAGGATGAAAATCCACACCCCTTTCGGTTTCTACACGGCATCGAACCGGAACTCTAAATCGCTTGGCGGTACGTCTTTGTCGGTAGGGTGGTAACTAGCCACGGCCGAAGCCTCCCACCAGCCAGACCTGGACAAATTAAGAAAATCTCAATCTGCCCAGCCGGGGATCGAACCCGTCAAGTGTTATTGTTAGTCTACCCCTCCACTAGAAGGACAGACGACATGAAGTGACTGGTGATAGCAGTAGAATTTGGAAATCTCTACAAAAGGTCTATGTCCTACAACGAATGTCCATCAGCTGATGGGATGATGTAAAAAATGCTAAACATTTTTATTTACAAAAATAAACCAAAACAAGTTCGAAACTTTACTGATTTAAATCGCGAAACGTGCGAAATGACCCTCCAAAAATACGCAGTTAATTTTCAATCATTATTCAGTCCTAAATAACATCAATTTTCTATTAAAAGCTCACGTGAAGCCATTGTGTGTGACGTTTCCCGAAATTGAGGGGTTTTTCAAGTGTACTCACCCCTTCAATCAGCCCCTTTGTGAATGGCAACCGATATTTAATTTCGACGGCATCGCCGGGAAGTGCGAAAAAACCGCGTTGTCAATGCGAACTTGATTTACACAAATTACGTGAATAATATTACGGATATGTAAAACGTTCATTTAATATTATTTATTTTCGACTGATAGAGGAAGATATTTTAACGAAAATAATATATACCTACATAATTTTAAAAACCTACATAATTTTAAAACTAACGGACGCCCGCGACTTCGTCGGAATTTAGTTTTTCGCAAATCCCTCGGGAACCATGGATTTTTCCGGTAAAAAAGTACCCAATGTGTTAATCCATACTATAATATATCTCAATACCAAATTTCAGCTAATTCGGTTCAGTAGTCGAGGCGTGAAAGAGTAACAAACATTCATATCATTAAAATCATCAGTTTTCGCAAATCTCGGGAAACCATGGATTTTTTCGGGATAAAAAGTAGCCTATGTGTTAATCCAGAGTAAAATCCAAAATTTTTGCTATTTTACACGATTTCCATTCCAAATTTCAGCCAATTCGCTTCAGTAGTAGCGGCGTTAAAGAGTAACAAACATCCACACTACTTACTACAGCTACTTTTTATCCCGGAAAATCCATGGTTCCCGAGGGATTTGTGAAAAACTAAATTCCACGCGGACGAAGTCGCGGGCGTCTGCTAGTATTGCATGTTATAACTGCTATGTCAGTGAGGTCGTCGCGCCAGCGGCGCTGCGGTCTGCCTCTCGGTCGGCACTTATTTTATCCCTATAGGTACATCAATAACAGGGGTAAGACAAAAACTTAATTACACTTAGCCAGCGAAGCATTATTTTATTAAGAGGATTTATCTCTTCCCCCTCGGCGCAATGTCGGGTGTCAAAATTTACTCGAAGGGTGTAAAGGGGTAAAAATTTACAAAATTAATGGTTTTTCTAAACTTGAGCGGTATTGAAGATGTCTCATTTCGCATTATAAACCAAACAATTTGAATTATTTTAGAATTTAAACTATCGTGAGTGTTTTTCATATTAATTGATTATGAAACACGGCTAAAACTCACGATATATAAGGTCGGAATATGCCCGACTAGATTCGAAGTCGAACCCATACGGGATGCTTAGTCATGAGCTGGTTCTTGCGACGCGGCACGATCCAAAGTGAGTCGGGCATACTCCGACCTTATATCACGTGAGTTTTAGCCCTGTTTCATAATCAATTTAATTATTGCTAATGTTGTACGATGCTTTGGATTAATATCAAAAATCTTCAATGGGTTCTTACATATTCAATTAAGTTCTGACGCGTTAAAAAAAATAATTGCATGCCCTTTACTGTTAAAGTGTTACTCTATTATTACTGTTTTTGGTAATCATTTACCACCAATGGGGTTAAATTATGTATCGGTAAACGATTGAAATTAGGAGAGATAAAAACTGGCAGTAAGTAGTTGTGGCTTAATAAAGATAAGTGAAAAAAAAACAGATTTTTTTTAAATTATTCTAAAATGCATTTAAAAATTTTAGAATAATTTAAATAATTTTGCCTTTTAAATAACAAAGATTATTTAAAAGGCAAGATTATTTCGACGGCCTCCGTGGCGCAGCGGTATGCTCGGTGGATTTACAAAACGGAGGTCCTAGGTTCGATCCCCGGCTGGCCAGATTGAGATTTTCTTAATTGGTCCAGGTCTGGCTGGTGGGAGGCTTCGGCCGTGGCTAGTTACCACCCTACCGGCAAAGACGTACCGCCAAGCGATTTAGCGTTCCGGTATGATGTCGTGTAGAAACCGAAAGGAGTGTGGATTTTCATCCTCCTCCTAACAAGTTAGCCCGTTTCTATCTTAGACTGCATCATCACTTACCATCAGGTGAGATTGTAGTCAAGGGCTAACTTGTAAAGAATAAAAAAAAGGCACGCGTAACTTAAAATATAACTTGTGTTGACAAAATTAACAAAATATTAACTCCATGTAAAGGAAGTTTGTATAAAACTGTTTAAAAATAAAGGCATGGCGTAATTAATTTAGCTGGGAGAATTCCCATAAATTTTCCCCCCTTCGAAATCTTTGGCTGGATGACTGTGCAATTACCGGAGACTTCACCGCGGTGATCGGGAAATTCACATTGCGTTAACATAAATCACTTTTTGTGTTATTAAAACCCCCCTTGTAACACCTTATACAAATGCTATGGGGTCTCATGCTTCTTTAGAATACCATGGATGAGATGAAACATAGCGTATCTACGAGTAAGTCGTGAATGTAAAGACATTTGATGTCTTATTTTCTACAACTAAGTACACTGACTAAGGCAATGGGGTTTATGACTGGGTGTGAATATTGATTTTATGAGACATTCGGCTAAATAAGGTCAATATTAACTAATTTAAACGTAAAAAGCAAATATTGTCTGGATGTTTGCAAAATAAACAAGATTATAAAATTACAAAATCTTTTATCGTAATTAGATAAAAATTCATACAGTTTTAGCGTCCTTACATTAAACGTAATATTTTTCAATTTGTGAACCATAAACATAAACGCACAAATAACAAAGATATTTGTAATTCTGTTTGAACGCGCGTACAAATCTAACGATTATTATGATCAACGACGTCATTAATTCGTACCATTTTTTATGAGGATCCGTGGCAGCGCAAATATGGCCCTTTCAATTCCTGTAGCCCCGAAAGTAATGATCGCAGATATCCTGTTACTTTTACAAAATTGCTTTACTATTAGCATACTCCTAATGTATATACCAAAAAACTTCAAAATTTTGTTCGCAATTTAATCGATTTATTTCACCTGTCTTTCAGTATTCATGAAAGCTATTGTCACTATAATAGACGTCACTTTGTTGATATTCTTTTACACTTTTTAGGGTCTGTTTACACCACTCTCCACAAATTGACCTTGAGTAAAACATACCACTCGCCTTTACAAAATTTTCTGTAATTAAAGCATAGTTACTATTATAATCAATATCTTTACTTCCTGAAGACGTCGGTATTATCACGAAGCAGAATGTATCTTGTGGCATTACGTAGTGATAGGCACTGGTAGGTATTACGTAAAGTGGAGTGACGTTTAGTTGTCGTAGCGGCTTGTCGGCTCGGTTTGCCTACGGCGTTGGAATGTGCTGTCGGGATAGCTTACACAGGGTGCTCGGAGTTAGGAATAAATCCACCAATACCAATCAGATTGGTAAAATCGTTAAAAGAAATAAATATTTTAACGTTCTTTCTGGTATATTTTAATAGGTATGTTTTGCTATTTTTTTTAATTCGACCAATATTTCTGTTCCCCCCAATTAGCCGGAAATGGTAATAAGAAGAGGATAAGTTAAGCGGCTGCGGATCGTATTCATGCCTTCTTGGTGTGAACAACTTATATCCTCTACAAACAGCCAGAAGGAGTCCCAAAAAAGCAATTCAATCCATGGCATGCTAATGCCATAACTGTTGGGTATATCAGAGAAGCATAAAAGCAAAATTAACGCAGTAGAGATGAGAGCATTGAGGAGTATGAATGGAGTGTTATCCAATTAGAGAGTAGGAAATAGTGTAATAATAGAACGTTATGGTACTCGTATATGAGAATATCAATAAAGGTATGCTTTGATAGTTTTGGCAGGTATGACTAAAATGAGACTAACAAAAGGGGTTTATGTATAGGTGAAAGAAAATGTTGGAAGGGGGCAAGGCGAAGGCAAACATTCCTAGGTTAAGAGTATCCTAAACCGACGGACTTGTATGAAATAATTGATGAGAATGGAAGAAGCAAGGCAAGGATCGTAGCAAGTAGAAAGACGTTGTCTCTGCCTACACCAACGGACATGGCGAGATTATGATGTTTCTGAATATTAAATTTGAACACCCTGTGTAGGATCGTGTGCACGTCAATTTCAGTGGAGCGACATCGTCCCGTAGACACGTCGCGCGCCGCACATAGCTCTCTCAGCTAATTAAGTGATGGAGTCAACTTTGATTCCTACAAGTATTTAAACAATTAGGGTATGGAACCTTCATTATGAAATTCGCTGGTATAATATTATGATCAAGTTTACGAGCTTATAATGACAAACACGTGCCGCATGTGTTTTAAACTAGTGGATACTAGCGAACTTGCATGCAATTTAAGTGTTCTAATCAGCCTATCTGTGGTACCATAGCTCCCTAATGGTAGAAGCGATTCAATTTAACTGTTCAAAATTCCAAATTCATTTATTTCTAGTAGGCTCAGTACAAGCACTTTTGATACGTCAGTTGACTATTTGTAAAGATTCTACCACCGCTTTGGAAGGCAGGTTCTGCTGAAAAGAAACCGGCAAGAAACTCAACAGTTGCTCTTTTAAAAGGAGAAGGTGGAAGCTGATTCAATGGCCTTCAAGCATCTTTATCATTAAGGAACTCATCAATGGTGTAGTAACCTCGACTAAGTAAATGTTTTTAACACATTGCTTAAAGCTATGCATTGGCAGGTCCATCACATACAATTGAAAATCGTTTGTGACTTATGTGCGTGTATTCTTAGACATGTTTGATGAAAATCGGTTGAGCTGTTTAAAAGTCATGGAATGTGAAATTGGGGAAGAATAACCGAATGTCTGCAAATATACTCGAGTGGGGTCTCAAATGAAAGCGCACTGAAAGAGAATATTGATGACTTGGTCGAGAGTGTAATTAATAATTTCATGACCTTCGGGGGATTTTAAAAATTTTCAATTGTATGTTATTATTGGATAACTATTTTTCACTAAGTTTTGTGTTTTCGTTGGCATTTTCAATTTTAGTCCGTGATCATTAGTCTATTTGAATGGCCCATTACAGGACATTAAAGGAGAGGGACTTTAACCTGAAACCCACTACGCTAGTCCAATGCAGGTTGGTGAGCTAACTTTTCTCTATATAGTGGTTGTTTAATCGCAACATCCTCATCCTCTGTGTCAACAAATGTGTTTATAGTCGCGATACCTCGTAGATTTACTTGAGGAGCTCAAGTAAGCTCAAACTTCTTTTTAATGGATGTTAGTATTTATTTAAGTAGCCCTGATAGATGTTCTCTATGTAAATCGGTTGATAAAGCATTTCCTACATCATCTAGGTACTACATAAGTAATTCAAAACCAAACATCATTAAAGCCCGATGCGCCTAATGGGGGTCAAAGTTTATATTGCACGCGGAACTCTGGGGAAGTTTGTAATAACGAAATTCTAAACCATAAATAACTGGGAAACTTCAAAGGGGGCCTGACAGGGAAATCATTGCAAAATGTTTCCCCTTGCATCTAGGGGAACACAATATTATCAAGGAACACACGTAAGAGACGGCTCGATATTTTCGACAAAATGAGTTTTTATTTTCTTAATCGACGATATTCGTACCCGTCCTGGAGATCGATTCTTGTTCTTCTTACTCGTCGATGTAATGGCCTATAACAAGTTATAATACAATTTGAACTTTATTTTAATGGGATGCCAAAAATATAATGTCAATAACAACGACATTGCCATGGAAACGAGCGATGTCCCATCGCTGTAACTATACAGAATGCAGGGGCTGATTCAGAACTAACACTATTAACTTCCCAACTCTTAGAAGGAACAGGCTGCTGTTGAGGATGTTTTGGAAGAACAAAATCTCAATATTCCATAGTCTGTAGTATACTATACACCTATTCAAAACCAAGCCAGAACCTCATACTCCGATCGTAGGTTAACCACTCCAATAATAAGAAAATATTAGTGTGAACAGACAATTATTAAATAACGAAAAAGTTTTTATACTCAAATATATTACAGATAATTTTATTACGGAGCTAAATTAAATAAATGAAAAAAATTAAAGGTCTTTTACACTGTCACAGGATTTACCCCAAAATATTCAGTTTTCCTTATATGCCCCTTCTTTAGTCTAAGGTACAATAATTTTAGACCAACCGGTCCTGTATTTTGTCCAAGAAAAATATTTCATCTCATTTTATGAGAGTGGCTAAATTACTTTATGCACCGTCAAACTAGCCTTTATGCCTTTAAAATTTTACCAACCCTAAAAGATATATGATTATAGTCTTTATTTCTTTAATAATACGAATCAAATATGCTTTTTGAATGGCGTCTTAAAAAAATAGGGGCTGATACTAAACGTATTGTTGGTGTACTTTATTTTTTATCTGTCTGTACAGGTGACATGCTTAAAGGCCGTGTCAATTTATAAGTGTCAAAATCAGGAACCGAAAGGATTTGGCAATGTTTAGTAGTAGATAACAATATTTTTTGTTGACGCTCATGTACTTGTAATATCAAATGTTTAATGTTGTGTTAATAGAAGTTACATTTATTTACATTAATTCTATATCAAAATTATTTTGGTTGATTTCACTGTTTCCTGAAATTTATATTTTATATATAACTAGTTATCTTGTTATACATTAGACCGTTAGGCCATTTGTAGCGTTGTCCTAGTGATAGTGAAGTGTAAAGTCTCGTGTCCCAGTTGCTTGCTAATTAAAATGGATTATTGAGTGTGTTTATTTATATTAACATTCGAATTATCGTTGATGTAATTTAATCAATATTATTGTTTTCTATTTTTTTAACATCTTTGACCCTTGGGACCTCTCACAAGGTATCGTACTTATATCTATAGTAAATTATTCTTTATTCGTTTCTTTCACAGTCTGCTTTTCATTTGGTGTAACCTTAGATTTTGGAATTGGTTTTGCTTTTGGAATGTCTTCTTTTGGAGACTCTTTCGTATCTTTGAGAGATTTATTTTCGTCCAATTTTATTTCTTCTTTTGTAATATGCTTTTCTTTCTTAGAATTATTTTTTTTTGGAACTTCTTTTTCTCCCGAACTTTCTTTAGGTATAGGAGTTTCCTTTGTTTTCACAGATTCTTCTGCTTCTGTAGGTTTATTTTCTTTTAGAACGTCATTTTTCTTAACTTTATTTGCTTCGGTATTATCCTCTGTTTTCAACGTCTTTCTTTCTTTTGGAGGTATCTTTTCTTTTAAAGCTTCTTTTTCTGTATTATTCTCTTTTGTTAAAGATATCCTTGAGTCCTCCTTTTGTTGTTTCTTTTCTGTATTAGTATTTTCTTCTTTCAGAATACCCTTTTCTTTCAGTGATTCCTTTTCTTCCGTATTACTTTTTTCTTTCGGAGTAATGTTAGTTATTGAACTTTCCTCTTCCTTTACAGGTTTCTCTTTCTTAGCAGTTTTCTTTTTTTGAGGAACTTCTTTTGCTAACGGAATAATCTTTTCTTCAATTTCTATAAATTTTGGTGCAGTTGGAGTCCAGTAATACCTTTCGTAAACTTGGTACCAAAAATTATATCCATCTTCAAAGAGGTCTTTCTTCATTGTTAATTTTTTACCGATCTCTAAATACTGCTTGTTGCTATTTTTGTACGGAAGCCACTTAACATTTATTAGTGCGCTTTCAAATGCTGTTGGATTTCTGAAATAAAGAACAAAAATGTTCAATTAGATATTGATGATAATGACGATGTTATATTATTTCTAACTAATTAAATACTGAAATGCTAAGACAGTTTATGTGGTAAAAACTGTAGCACATTACGTATATGCATAACCGTAATATATGTATAACCGTAGCTAGGTATATTATAAAAAAATCAAAATTGTATATATATTGTATAATATTAAAACAGTAAAAATTAAATATTCCGTGAAGTAACATTATCCAGATACGAAAATTAATATGCTCCCGACGATTTTTTATTCGGCTACGGCGGTCAATCTCATGGTGAGATTAACCATGTACGCAGGAGATGTTATAGTGCACAAGTCCATGCGCAAGCACAGGTGCACTCTCAATCTCATAATCCGATTTGACTGCAGACCGACACGACTGGTGTCGACTGGTGGCTGTGAATCAGCCGTAGGATCGATGGCTTTAGGTGCTCTCCGAGGCACGGGGGCCTGATCTGAACCGGGATTCGAACCCTTGAAAATACGTAAATTACGTACACATGAATAAAAATCTTTTCATCCATCATTCGCCTATTTTTTTTGACTGAGCCAATCAACAGTTGTATGTTGTAAGTGTAACTGTACGGAATACTTACCCATATTTTACAAAGTCAGTCCACATGGTTGTCAAACGATCTCTGGTATCCAGATCTTTGTAACTACTTGATTGTGCATGGAAGTCCAAAATATACGCTGTTTGGTCTCTGTGACTGGCACCTTTTATTCTATCCATGTAATTATGTTCAACATTAAGCTTGCCTGTATAAGTAAACTCATAGAGATACACTGGTTTTTTCCTTTGAGATGTATGCAATTTTGCTGAATCAAGAATATTGTATTTAAACATCGAGTCTGAGAAATAATCAATATATTTTTGAAGCGCTTCGGCATTAACTGGTTTATTATTGAAGTAATGCTTTTTAACTTCACTTATAAACTCATCTCTTGCTTTGTCGTTATCAAATTTAAGATCAGCTGGTAGAAATTTAGAAAAATCTTCATTCATTTCCTCTCGCCATACACCGAATTTAATAGATCTACTTAAACCTTCCATGTCTGCAAAACCAGTTAGTACAGACACATGATTGTTTTGGCCTTTCTTTAGAATGTCTAAGGGCGATTCCGTCAGTATCGGTTCTATATCTTCATGAATATTTTCAATACATGGAGCAAAACCGAATGTACTGTTTTGTAAATGGTAATTAACACTTTTCTCTGCCAAACTATCTACTGAAGCATTTAAATAAAATTCAGTCAAACCTTCCAAGCTGATCGTTCCATTATAACCGAGTGATATAGCTATATTTTTAGCTGTACTTATTGGATCTCTGTTTATAGCGAAAGGAGCTAAAGCTGAGCCGCTTTCTAAAATGAGTTTATTGAACAAACCAGTCGTAGCTTTAGACAGAGAGAGTAACTCGGCCATTGTCGCACCAACACTGAATCCTGCTAGAGTGACACGATTAGGATCACCTCCGAATTTCTTAATGTTCTTATTAATCCACCTCAAAGCTGCTACTTGGTCTTTTAGAGCAGCATTTCCTGGTATTTCTTTGTTGCCCAAACATGCAAAACCTAATGCTCCCAATCTATAATTGAAGTTAATGACTATAACGTCATGTCTTGCTAGGTAATTGCCATTAGCCATATTGCCACTGCCTCCAGAGAATGCTCCACTATGTATGTACACAATAACAGGAAGTAGATTGGTTTCAGAGGCTAATTCAGGTACTAGCAAGTTTATGAAGAGGCATTCTTCTTCTCCATCGACTAAATAATCGTCGTCTCCGCCCATGTAGCATTGTTTACATAATGTTTGCTTTTTTGATGCTTCAAACACACCTTGCCAAGGCTCAGGAGGTAAAGGTGCCTGCAAAACAATGGTTTTGTTTAATCCTGGTATATTTTTGATTCAAATAATGGGAACACGTCTACGTGGATGAAACCGCGAGTTTCTGCTAGTATTTTATACAGTAATTTAGGTCATTCTTGGAAACACTACTAAAATAAACATTCAGACCCAACTCAGGGCTGACAAGATGTCCTAATTTAACCTAGACTGGAACCTAAGAAGGGTTTTCGTAAATTGAAACTAATAAGCTTGGAAACATAATATATTATACTAACGAAATTTTGTTTTTAGGGTTCCATATCCAAAGGTAAGATGGGACCATATTTCCAAAACTTTACTATCCGTCCGTCCGTCACCAGGCTTTCTCATGAACCATGATAGAGAGATAATAACAAAAATACTAAAAAAACAATATAATAAATATTTAAGGATCTACCCACCCTAGCATCCTATTACCCATAACGTGTTTATTTTGCTGGTTTTATATATGAAAGGTACAGAAACCTTCGTGCGCGAGTTCGACTCGCACTTGGCCGGTTTATTCGGAAATCTCGCGAGAAATATGGTTTTTTGGGGATGAAAAGCCTAGGTGTTAATCGATATTTAACCCAAACACAAAACACAGGTTAATAAATGTAAAATATCAATTTATTTGTGCGTTGTGTTGTGTAATGGTAGGCGTCCACATATCCACATCGTAAGTGTCGCATCAAACGGATTTTTAATTTTAGTGTAGACTAGCTGACGCCGCACGGTTTCACCCGCGTGGTTCCCGTTCCTGTGGGAATACAGGGATAATATAGCTTATAACCTTCCTCGATAAACGGCCTATCTATCACTGAAAGAATTTTTCAAATCTGACCAGTAATTCCAGAGATTAGCGCGTTCAATCAAACAAACTCTTCAGCTTTATAATATTAGTATAGATTCATGCGATCTATACGAAGCGGATCATTGGACGCACTTGTATTACTTCATGTACAGAGGATACTACGATCCGATTGGTGCGATACATCTGATACGTATATGTGGACGTATATGTGGACGCATACCTTAAGTGTCTATTTAGGAAATCCGTTTAGCTTTGGATGTATTGATAAAGTGTACAGACCAGTACAGATGTACTCCGTGGCTCGGTGGTATGCGCGGTGGATTTACAAGACGTAGCACCTGGGTTCGATCCCCAGCTGGGCCGATTGAGGTTATCTTAATTGGTCCTGATCTGGCTTTGACCGTGGCTAGTTACTACCCTACCGACAAAGACGTACCGCCAAGCGATTTAGCGTTCCGGTACGATGTCGTGTAGAAACCGAAATGGGTGTTGATTTTCATCCTCCTCCTATCAAGTTAGCCCGCTTCCATCTTAGATTGCATCGTCACTTACTATCAGGTGAGATTGTAATCAAGGGCTAACATGTAAAGAATAAAAAAAAAACAGTAGGCAGTAGTCAGATAGGGTGTTGATGTGCAAAACTGAATGCAATAGTGCTTATACACACAAATGCGTTTAGTCTGTCATCTCACCATTACATTCAAAACAGAAAGGACTTTCCAAATTAGATTGTATTTACCTATAAGACTGAAAACTGGGCCCCATAAGAAGGCTTAGAGTCACACAGCGGGCGATGGAACGAGGTATGTTAGGAGTATCTCTGCGTGATCGAATCAGAAATGAGGAGATCCGCAGAAGAACCAAAGTCACCGACATAGCTCAACGAGTTGCGAAGCTGAAGTGGCAATGGGCGGGGCACATAGTGCGAAGAGCCGATAGACGTTGGGGTCCCAAAGTGCTGGAATGGCGACCCCGCACTAGTAAGCGCAATGTTGGCCGACCCCTCACCAGGTGGACTGACGACATCAAGCGAGTCGCAGGGATTCGCTGGACGCAGGTGGCTCAGTATCGTGATGTTTGGAAGTCCCTACAAAAGGCCTATGTCCTGCAGTGGACGTCCATCGGCTGATATGATGATGATGCTGATGACTGAAAACTAACCTGAAACCTGTCCCTTCCTTTAGGCACAGTGGCATACGGTATACCATAGAACTCAAAGTAATCCCCATTCCAATACTTTGTACCTCTAACAGCGCCATCCGCCAAAACCACTACCCTGGACTCATCACCATACACATAATTAAATGTAACACAAAAAATAAATAAAATAATAAATTCAACAACTCGCGACATTCTTCAATACGCTAAATCCCAGTTCTAATTGATAAACGTTGATAATTAGTTTGATAAGTTTTGATAAATACACGCAAGTTATCAAACCAAAGCCAAAGGAGAAACGTACACGTAAACTTATTTGTTAATCGGGATTTGTTAATCATTTTTGCTAATAACTGAGATTGGAATACAGTTTATAATAATTTGTTTATCTGTACTCTCAGATTACTAAACTGTGTAATATTTTGAACCAAGTCATTCAGCAATTCAACAAAGTGCTAACTAAATCTTATCTCTAACTATGTATCGTTATCAACCCATATTCAGCTCACTGCTGAGCTCGAGTCTCCTCTCAGAAAGAGAGGGGCTAGGTCAAAGTGCACCACACTGGCCCAATGCGAATTGGCAGACTTCACACACGCAGAGAATTAAGAAAATTCTCTGGTGTGCAGGTTTCCTCACGATGTTTTCCTTCACCGTTTGAGACACGTGATATTTAATATTTAAAATGCACACAACTGAAAAGTTGGTGCTGCATGCCCCGGACCGGAATCCGGAATCGGAGGCAGAGGTCATATCCACTGGGCTATAACGGCTCAGTTTATAGATTTTAATGAAATACTTATAATAACAGTATTTCATTAAAAATCTATAAACTGTTTAGTGTTTAACCAAAACTCGCAATACTTCGAAACGGAAAACTATCCGCAGTTTCTTAGAAAAATAGGTTCTCTATTTACAACTTAGTATTCTTTGTAGACAAAGCTCTCGAAACAAACTCCGGCGACCGTCTTGAAATTCAAAGCTTCGAGCTCAAGATAAAAGCACTGCAAGGAAATGACCCGGAGTTGGGAAACTTTTTTGTATTTAAATTTTCTTTTAGCTAGTCCACGTCGTACTTGCAATCCAGTGTTGTGGGATCTTATCCAGCTTTGTTTTATTTAGTGATTACAAGTTCGCGCTTGACTTGTTGGAGTACTATCCCAACACATTTCAGATTTGCGTTTATTAAAGGAGTCCATAGTACAGTGTTATAAAATTAAAAAAAAAATATTTACTTCAATTAGGCGTAATTTAGTTATAAAATTTACGCAAAACAAACTAACAGTGGTAAGTGTGTGCAATGTAATAGTATAATCGATTTTTTAGTCATGAGCTGGTTCTTGCAACGCGGCGCGATCCAAACTGCGAACGCGAAGCGTCAGCGCGACGCGCAGCTGCTCGAATCGCGCGCTGGGAGAGGGGTTGAGTGGTGGGGAGTGAAGGTTCATTTATACTCTCCGACGGTTCATTAATGTTATCTTCATTAGACTCGTCTTCTAAACCGAACTACAGCTATCTTGTTCCAAGTTTGTCGTATGTGACAATGAAAGAAATAGCGGTTTCCACGCTGTCGGCAGCAACCATCCATTTCAATTAAAATTTGGGTGACGACTATTTACTATTGCTTCTCGTATCTTACTAGGTAGAAAAAACTTTTCCCTTGACAATACAGAAGCCTTATCAAACAAAACGGATATAATGAGTCGTACCCGAAGCTTGAACATGCTCGGCTTTTGCTGAACCTTCCGTGTCCACATTTACTTTTTACCAGACTACGCCGAAGCCAAATGGAACCTATGTTTAAAATAGAAATGCCAACCAAGTCTTTGCTGGTTAGCGGACAAAATAAATAAAATAATAAAACTATTCAACCCATATTATTTTATGTTTTGGCATCGTAAATCCGTGTTTACGGTGAATGCTAAAATATAAAAATGTTTCGGTGAAAATAGCGAAGTTATGGCGTGAAGTGTATTATTATCATAAGATATTCTTTATGGCGCGTATACTCGTAGGTGTCCGACGCGACGTCCGAACTACGTGTTTGGGGCTATTTATATCATCCGATTCTATTTTAATTACTTTGTATCGTTAAAAAGTTAAAAACAGCAAAGGTTTATCTACAGACTTCAAAAAAGGAGTAGGTTTTTCAATTCGACGCGTGTCTTTTTTTAAATATTTGTTACCTTATATCTTCGTCATTTATTAATCAATTTTGAATATTCTTTTGTTTGAAAGAGTACTTCCAGATTGGTCCATTTTAATTTTTAATGAAAATCAGTTTAGTAATTTTGTGTTAACATCAAAATAACTCAAATACGTCTTTAAACCGGTTCCAATTTTATGTTAAAGAGATTATTTTATTTAAGATATCATCAGATTTAGTTTTTGACCCCCGATGAAAGAATAAAATCTGGTATAGATTTTAGCACTGTTTCGGTGGGTCACTGTGGCACAATGTGTGTTCATTAAAAGCTGTCTTGTGGGGATGCAAAATTATCTAATAAAAGAAAAATTATTAAAATCGGACTATACTATAAAAGTTATTCGTGGCTTTACTTTACATTTAATACATATACACTTTACTTTACAATTAATACAATACATTCTTTCATCCCCTGTTTTCCTACTCCTAGAGTTGAAGTTATTTTTCAAAATTTATATGCTACCTAATTCGAAATATACCCTTTCTAATAAAAAAGTAACTATTAATGTAATTTTTTTTTATAAATTTTTAATAATGTTTTGAATTTTATACTTCTATTGTTAAAAATTTAAAAAAAAGAAGTAATAAATAAATGAGAGAAATAATATAAGTAACTATCAAAATCGGACTATTAAGCAAAAAGTTAAAGATACGTAAAATATATAACACGTCGAATTATTAACCTCTCCTCTGTCTTTCGTCGCTTGAAAAAGAAAGTATCTATAAATATCTTTTCAAACAATAAAAGAACTTAATTAATAATAAATTAATTTGCTAATGACGTTATGATAACAAAAACAAATGAGAATCTCCTCCCTTTTTACACGACAAGAGTCGTACGACTAAGTAATCCAAATGTCGTATCGTGTAAAGGCATCTTCTATCTGCACGGTGAATATATTCGGTTTGTTCCAGTGTAGCTGCCCGTAAAATATGTTATCCTCTCCCACAACTCACACTGGAGTGTTTAGTTGCGTTAAAGTCGCGGATTTCAGGTTAATCCGGGGATTTTGCTGTTTATTTGTGTGGAAATTATATAATAAACTCCGGTGATCGATATAAAAATAAAATAATAGCAATATTGTAATCTATACATGAGAGCACAAACATAAACTGTCACCTACTGTAAAACAATCAATTCAATGAACCTTACCCTTAACTTTCACCACTTTAGAGTTTGAATTTTAAAAATTTTTGAATCCCATTATATTTAATATTTTTTTTATGATTTTTATTAAGCTTCAGTATCGATTATATAAATTAATGCCCCCCAACAATAATTTTCAAAATATCTTCAATGTAAATATCTACAAAATGAACAGAATTCGTATTATAAGTATAGATTCTCGATGGCGCTGGCGTCTGTTATGCCACGGTAGCGTTTGGTGTTACAAATGGTATAAATAAAATCTAAAATTGCGAACAAATGTATAGAATTCGACCAGTTTTATTATAAATAAAGATCTTGCGTTTTCCTCTCTATAGTGAGATGAAAATTTTTGTGTTGCACGGCAAAGTTTGTTACCTTTCTGGCCCTTGAATACCTAGAGACGTATATTATACGTATAATTTCTTAAAATGCACATAATTGAAAAGTCGGAGGTGGACCCTGGACGGGATTCAAAATTCAAAAATTCAAAATTCAAAATTCATTTATTTCAAGTAGGCTCAGTTTACAAGCACTTTTGACACGTCAGTTGACTATTTGTAAAGATTCTACCACCGGTTCGGAAGGCAGGTTCTGCTGAGAAGATACCGGCAAGAAACTCAACAGTTGCTCTTTTGAAAAAGTCATACAGTATTACAATTTACATTTGATAACAATTAAATTACAATTTCTTATAGTTTTATTTCCTGTGTGAAGGTGGAAGCTGATCCAATGGCCTCCAAGCACCTTTGTCGTTAAGGAACTCATCAATAGTGTAGTAACCTCGACTAAGTAAATGTTTTTTAACACATTGCTTAAAGTTGTGCATTGGCAAGTCCATCACAGTCTTGGGGATCTTGTTATAGAAGAGTACACCCAAACCCACAAAAGATTTTTTAACTCTTTGGAGACGATATGCAGAAATAACTAACTTATGCCCGTGTCTAGTAAGACGTGGGTTTACATCTCCTTTTCGTTTGTACAAATTAATATTTTGTCTCACATAAACTATACTGTTATATATATACTGACAGGCTACTGTTAAAATGCCTATTTCTTTAAACTTTTGACGAAGGGACTCGCGTGATTTTAGTTGATATATTGCTCGAATTGCTCTTTTTTGAAGTACAAATATAGAATGTATATCAGCAGCCTTGCCCCACAACAAAATACCGTAAGACATTACGCTGTGAAAGTACGCAAAATAAACAAGTCTAGCTGTATCAACATCAGTAAACTGTCTTATTTTTCTCACTGCAAAAGCAGCTGAGCTGAGTTTACCTGACAGTTTTTCTATATGAGCACCCCACTGAAGTTTAGAATCCAAGGTCACTCCCAGGAAAACTGTGGAATTCTCTATTTCTAGTGTTTCACCATTGATCATTATAGACTTATCTAATTTTATAACATTTGGTAATGAAAACTCAATACATTTAGTTTTCTTTGCATTTAAAAGTAAGTTGTTAACAGTGAACCAATGCGACACATGCGATATGGCACGGTTTACATCGTCGGAATTATCTTTACTTCTGTCACTCTTAAAAATTAGGGATGTGTCGTCAGCAAACAGTACTATCTCACAGATGCCGCTAACATGGTGTGGTAAATCGTTTATGTACACTAGGAATAGAAAAGGACCCAGAATTGAACCCTGTGGGACGCCCATTGTGTTAGAAAAACCGCGAGACTTTGAATCATTTATGCATACCTTTTGTGTTCTATCACTAAGATAAGAGGCGATGAGATCGAGTGCAACACTTTTTATGCCATAGTGGCTTAACTTAAGTAAAAGAATGTTATGGTCAACACAATCGAATGCTTTGGACAAATCACAAAATACACCAATAGCATTCTTAGCATTTTCCCATGCATCATATATATGTTTTAAAAGTTTAGCACCTGCATCAGTTGTACTGCGACCTTTAGTAAAACCATACTGTTCAGGGTGAAATAAATTATTTAAATTAAAATGACTTAAAAGTTGATTTAAAATGATTTTTTCAAAAACCTTACTAAGTGTTGGCAGTATTGTAATTGGTCTATAATTATTAACATCAGTTTTGTCACCTGATTTAAAAAGTGGTAACAGTTTGCCATGTTTCATTAGGTTCGGAAAGATACCCAAATCCACGCATTCATTAAAAATAATAGCTAAGTGGGGAGCAATGACATCAATGATGTTAGATATTACTTTCACTGACATGCCCCACATGTCTCCAGTTCTTTTTAATTTTAACAGTTTAAAAGTTTTTTTAATGTCTGATACAGTTATATGATGAAATTCAAAAAGAACGTTGCACTCTTTAACATGGCCTCTTAATATCCTCTGGGCTTCCGTAGCAGAAGAGTCCAGTGAATCTGTTAACAAGATAGGAACATTCTGGAAAAAGTCTTCAAAGGCATTAACAACCTCGTTATCGGTGTTTATCTTTTTATCATTGACAATTAATTCAAAACTCATATCACGTGGTCTAATTTTGCCTGATTCTTTATTAATTATGTTCCAGGTTGTTTGTACCTTGTTTTCAGATTTTATTATTCTATCTTTGATGTGTAATGATTTTGCAAGAATACAAACACGTTTGAAAATTTTTGAATAGTTTTTTACATGTTCTAAATATGTTCGCGTTTGATTATACTGTTTCTCCTCGTACAACTCGTACAATCTGTCTCTACTTTTGTAAATGCCTACAGTAGCCCATTCGCTAAACTTTAATTTTTGAGTAACATTAATACGTTTAAAGTTAAAAATTTTACAAAACTCTTTGTCTATTGTCTTGAACAGCGTACCAAATAGCCTGTCTGGGTGACTATTTTCAAATGAAAGACTTGGAATTTTTGAAGAAATTATGCTTTTAAATCGCTCTAATTTACCTTCAGTTATCGGCCTATACTTGAACCATTGGTTGCTATTGGATTTATTGTTTAAAATAGTTATTATTTGACCACTGTGATCAGAGCCTAATTTATTTATTATCATCTTTTTTTCAATCACACAATTGTAAAATATATTATCCAGACATGTCCCTGAAGTAGCCGTTATCCTAGTAGGTTCATTAAAAGCATGAGTCAAATCAAAACATTTGAATAAGTTAAGAAATCTAACAGACTTTGAGTTTTCTGTTAGAATATCAACATTAAAATCGCCACAAATCAGTATTTGTTTGGAAGATGTGCACAAACGTCTCATTACATCCTCCATTACCTCTTCAAATTGATCAAAGTCAGCAGGAGGGGGTCGGTACACGCATACTATAACAATTCGTTCCAACTCCACACAAGATAGTTCAACAATGCATTCCACAGAAAGACTAACTATGTCTTTTCTATCCTTGTATTTTAGGTTATTAAGTAAAAGTATTAAAGAGCCACCATGTCCAGCCCTTCTGGAGAATACACTTGACAATGAAAAATTTTTAATATCAAGTACTGATAGTTGTGACTTTGTGAGCCAGTGTTCCGTAATACATAAGATGTGTATATTGAATTTCTCTACAAATAGTTCAACTTCTAATTCCTTGCCGTTGATGCTCTGTATATTTTGGTGTACAATGTTAAAGTTACAGTGCACCTCCGTTGTCATATTTTCTAGTTTAAAGAATTTTTAATTGTAACAGTACTAGGATTGGTACTGCAGTCATATATAGAAATATTTGTACTATTACTACAGTTTGTAGAGATGTCAATAGACTGAGTTACACTACTTGTAACTGGATCGTTTATATAAAAATTAACATTTGAGACAGTACTATCACTCGTACTCTGGTCAATAGAAACAGAAGAACTATTTTTACAAGTCAAATTAGTGTCAATAGACTGCGTTACAACATTTGTAACTGACTTATTTAAGTTGTAAGCCAACAGGGACGCAACATGCTGCTTACATTTTTTTGGCAGATATAAATTATCTTTAGTCAACGAATAAGATGAGGTAAACTTATTCATGTCAAAATAAAAAATTGCATCGCTGTGATGGTATGTCAAGTTGTATAACAATAGATTCAAATTATGGATATGCTTATTTTCTTTAGCACTTGACTTAAAGTATGGAAATCCACATAATGTAAATTCACATTTGGTTCTACTATGTAATACCAAAAGCTTTTCAACACATTTTATGATTTGATGCCTTTTAATTTTCAAACTGTTCCCTAACATCAAAATTACATTTGAGTAACCAACTACATTTTCTGTACTTATGCTATTTATTAAATAATTAAAACTAGCCCCTGGAAAACATTTGTTAGTCACTGAATGGTTTAGGTATTGGCTCATAATGGAACCAAAATCCTTACCTAACTTATCAGAAATTATTAGAGTCTTTTTTTGAGCCTTTTTTGGCAAATTAAAACTTTGTGAACTTAAATTATTATCTGAGATTGAAGGAATTGGAACAACATTATTATTACATTGCTCATTATGGCTCAAGTCAATATATCCAGAGTTAGATAAAACACTACAGTCCTGAGTAACCGAAGGTACCTGATTTGAACATTGGCATTTGTTACTTAATGACTCAAAACGGGCCATATTGTATGTACCTAAGGCTAACAACTCTTCAGCCGCTATGATTTGATCATGGATCTGACTTTGAGACAACTCATATTTAGCTGTTATTTCCTGCAAGGTATTTTCCATCTGATTTAGTTCATGCTGTAAACTTTGTGTTTCATTTTCATATTTTTCCCTGGAATTTTCAAGTAAAGAACAGTAAGTGTTAACTTTTTTAATTAATAGTGACCGTTCTTTTCTTAAAGCCAGGTTTTTTTTATTTGTACTATGAAATTTAATTAGTTTTTGAGTCTTTTTGATATTTTTTTTAATTTTAATGTATTTTTTAATTTTATTGTGGCTATTAAACAAATTATACCTAGATTGTGGTATAGCGGAAGTTTTGGTTGCACATGGGCTGTCACAAGTCAGATCAATGCAAAGCATTGGCGCCGGGACTGATGTGGAAGAGGCAAGCAGTTCATTATAAAGATTGTTCGTATTTTGTGTTTCAAAATGTTGTAATTGTGACTGTAGGTCATTCGAACCTACGAATCGAAGGCAGAGGTCATATCCACTGGGATATTACGACCCATATATAAATTCTGACGGTGGGTCAGGGTATACTTAAATGCTATTACAGTTGGTCTACGTTGTATTAGTTCAAAATTCAGGTCACACTAGTATTCCTAAAATACATCTAGTCTGAAATATCCAATATCTCAAGTTAGCACGTGGAAAGGGTTTGCTTGTTCCTCCGTAGACGTGGCTGAAGCGAAATTGGTTTACCTTTGGCCATAGACACGGCCAGCTGAGTTTTGTTCGCTCAAACCTTGTTTGGCATAAGCTGTCTGAATAGTTAATGTACGAATATCTATACTTATAATAAATCTGTAGAGAGGTCAATTCTGTACATTAAATATATTTCCAAAATAACTATCAGGGGGTGATTAGTGATCGACACTGATACCAAAAATGCAATCAGTAAAGTTTTTGTCTGTCTGTCTGTATGTTCGTTATAGAAACAAAAACTATTCGACGGATTTTAACAAAACTTAGTACAATTATACTCCTGGGCAGGCGATAGTATACTTTTCATCATACTACGATCAATAGGAGCAGAGCAGTGAAGGGAAATGTTGGGAAAACGGGAGAAGTTACTCCATTTTTATAGCGATATTATAAGGGCTGGATTAAAGAGGTCTAAGGGCGGACGAAGTCGCGGGCGTCCGCTAGTAGTATATAATAATACGTACATCTAACGGATCATGGTATTCTTTGTCATACTAGTGCGTCCACTGATCCGCGTCGTACGTATCGGACGAATTTACCGTAAAATTAAAAATCCGTTTAATGCGTCCGATACGTACGATGCGGATATGTGGATGCCTGCCTTAAGTTGCCAGTGCCGGTTAAAGCTGAAAAGGAAAAAGTATCAAAATACTTGTACCTTGCTCACAAGATTACCGCCATGTGGAATGTTGAGTCAACTATTATTGTTCCGATAGTTGTTTCACTTAACTGTTGGATCAAAAGTCGGATACAGAAGGCAGTGATTCTTGAGACGGCGCGTATTGTGAGGAGGTTCCTCACTCTGGAGCCCTGACCACCGGTTGCTTGGGCACTCAAATGTCCCGCAGCGGGAGGGTTGATTTTTTTATTATTTTAAATAGTGTTTTGTATTATATTTTTATACTAGCTGACGCCGCGCGGTTTCACTCGCGCGGTTCCCGTTCCCGTAGGAATACGGGGATAATATATAGCCTATAGCCTTCCTCTATAAATGAGCTATCTAACACAGAAAGAATTTTTCAAATCTGACCAGTAATTCCTGAGATTAGCGCGTTTAATCAAACAAACTCTTCAGCTTTATAATAGTAGATAACTTTGTTATTTTTTTTAAAAAAAAGGACCTATAAATAAATGAGGTGCCGGTCAAATATCATTAACGTCAGTAAGTGATCGTTATAAAGTCAAAAATCGACCCACTTTGCATCAGTACATAAGAAATAAGGTATATAATATCGCCTTGCCTATGTGACTCGAATAGGCTGATAATGATTATTTAAGAATATACACTAGATGAAGCATACATCACTAGAAAAACAGCAATTAGCTTCACAATATAATTAAAAAAGTATATTTATATCGCACTGTTTTGTCAGAATTTATGCCCGGCGCCTCTAATTGGTTGGTACCGGTATTGCCTGTAATTTCCCGAAGGACGTATTGCCCCAATTCACGAACGAGGACGCTCAAATTAAACTTATTCGTTATACCGCATTGATAATTAATAATTACTTATAGTTTGTTATTTTATAGTGGTGACAGTAATCAGCCACCGTCAGTAATCAGCCGATGGATGTCCATTGCAGGACAGAGGCATTTCATTAGGACTTCTGCACACGTTCCTAAGCCGTCTGCATCCAGCGACTCACTGCGACGCGCTTGACATCGTCAGTCCCCCTGGCGGACGACCAATACTGCGCCTTCTGTTGCATGGCCGCCATTCCAACACCTTGTTTCAGCAGACTCAAAGGTTATTACAAAAATAAGAAAACTAATGTAGAACAAAGGTTGTGATTCATAACATTTGTCAGGACAACTTAATTAACAAATCAAACTGTAAACAAAATAAGACCCGAAGAGAAGAATGGCAAAGAATGACCTTGAATAAAGTCACGCTCTTGTGAACAATGTGTGTAGGGTTAAAGGATCCTTTGACTGTTAACAAACACTCCCCTTTTCCACTCAAGTCACTCTCCCCGCCTATCCCAAGTAACCCATAAAGAATTACACAACAAGAGATGTGGACGCTTCGAAAGCCACGAGCATACTGAAGCCGTCCGTACAGCAAGTCGTTGCAACGCGGCGATAACACTTGCAGTCCCAACGATCCGGCTCTTCGAATGATTGATTCCATTGCCACTTAAGCTTCACGACTCGCTGTTGGTGACTTTGGTTCTTTTGCGGATCTCTAATTTCTGATTCGATCACTAAGAGAAACTCTGAGCATATGAGTAGCTCGCTCCGCCGCCTGCTGAGTGACTGAGGCTGTTTATGAGGCTCATATTAAACCACCAAGTTTCGGCGACAGTCTAGTGAGTGTTCTCCCTTTTGGGTCTAAGTACCAACTTTAAGAATTATTCATACTTACATTTTAAGTTGGTACTTAATTTTCAAATTTAATTAAGTTCGTCTTCTTGAGTGCTTACGACTGGTGGGTGTAAGCTCCATGAATTGTTCATTTTTCGTTTCAGTTTTCATAAGTTTTTTCAAATACGAAAGTATTTTACTTACGGCAAACAGTTCAGTGAGTACGGTATAACTCACTCACTGAATTATGTGTTAGTGCCTCGTTAACGAGTGCCTTTAGATTACAATTTAGGTCATTACCTATCGTTTGTGATAAAGTGGCATAACTCCAAAAAAGTGTTTTTTTTTTCAATTACCATACAAAATCACATTTTTCATTAAATACAGTTCCGTAATCAGACTCAATTCTATGAGTTCTAAGATTCGATACCCACCCATAGGAGCGGTAAAGAGAATATGGCTCGTGTTGTAAAAAAAATACAAAAAATGATTTTTTAATGTGATTTTAACGTGTTGTAAAAAATACAAAACACTAATTTTTTTATTGTGATTTTAATGTGTTGTAAAAAAATACAAAACTGATTTTTTTATTGTGATTTAAATTACAATAACATGATTACAGGTCTCTCAGTTAGACCTGAAAAGTTTTAAGGTCGGGAATTACAAAATTACTTTAAATATAGAACTTTAGTCTTTCACAGAGGAAAGGATGATTCATGTCCACCAAAAACTTTGTATGTACGGCTTTTTCATTCTTTATAATTGTGCTCTTTTTGCCAAATTTTGAAATATTACCAAATATTACCGGTATAGATTTTAATTTCCCAATAGATTTTAATTTCATTGGTAATTTCAAAAACGGTTGTTTATTTTGTTTTTGAATTATAGACGTGAAATTTACGACCTATATGAAAATAGTAAATTATTTTATTAAAACAAGAGTGACGTCACTTAAGAAGAACCAGAACCCATTTTCAGAAAATTTGTCTTAGGTAATTTCAGCACTGACTTTGACCTAAATTATCTACCTGATTTGTTTCCTTAGCGATTGTTGAAACACCAACAGTTAATACAATATTACGCCCGTTGGTAGCGCAATTAAAATAATTTGGAAGATTAACCTTTGTTTACTTCGTAATTGACCTCCCGCGGGTCCGTAATGGATCCTATTACAAGTAACGACTGAGAATTGATGTCAGATTTTGTTAAATGTTGCGCTTAATTTGTGAAGGCTTTGTGTTTTT
Source organism: Bicyclus anynana (assembly GCF_947172395.1). NCBI lineage: Eukaryota > Metazoa > Arthropoda > Insecta > Lepidoptera > Nymphalidae > Bicyclus > Bicyclus anynana. The sequence continues at coordinate 12,512,749 of NC_069103.1, read as the reverse complement.
ATCTGAATAGATCATTTTTTTTATTTTATTGTCTACAAGTTAGCCCTTGACGACAATTTCACCTGATAGTAAGTGATGATGCAATGTAAGATGGAAGTTCGAATCCATTGATGCTTAGAGTTGTTGGTTGCTCTAGTTCTATTCTTCTCTATGTGATGTGGCTTTGAGAACGATTCTCATGCATTGACCCTAGCCCATGTGTGGCAGGTGTTAGCAAGCCCGTGAGTGGATTTTCAAGTTGGATATCACGCAATGGTCTTTAATACAATAAAGAAGTTGTGAGTTATTTTCACTTATAATTTCTTAAAAAAAAACGAAATTAAAACCCCTCGGCGGTTGAGTTTTTATTTTTTGATTAACGTCCAAAAAGGAGAAGGTTCTATATTTGTCTGTATATTTTCAACGCGTCACTTCTGTTTAAATTATGGACACTCTGATAAAGGCACGCATTTCCCACTCTTCCTGTCTCTAACGTTGGGAGAGTTACAGTGGCAGACCAGGATGTCGAGGACAGCTTCAGTACAGTTTAAGTCAAAAACCTCCGGCTGATCGCAGGACGGTTCTGGTATATTTGGACAGAACAGCTCCTCATGCTCCCCTGCAGGACAATCAACTGAAAAGAAAAATTGCGTGCGTTAATGCAGTACGTATTTACAACTATGAGTCAGTAGGTAGCAGCTGAAAATCAGCGCCGCTTGGCCAAGTACTTTGCTTGGTTTATGCGGCACAATGCTGAGCTGTTACCTTTTTTCAAGGTTGTGCCAAACATAACGAAGGGGTTTTTGATGCTTAAACTACTTTAGTTTTGATTTTCAATTGATCAGGTGGTTGAAGCATCAGACACAACAATAGTGCTTAGTTAGGCATTGTGGTGTATGGCACAATTTTTTAAATAAATGTTTTTTCTTTCTTCTTTCTTTCTTTCTTTCTATTAACTAAAACCTCATTTCTTCCTAGTTTTAGAAAGGTTTAACATACGAGTAAGTCTAAGTGTCACCGCAAACGGGCCACATGCGACAGCCGCAAACACCGCTACAAGAAGCAAGAAGGTGCCACAAAAGTAGCTGAAGCGTGCGACAGCCATGAGCCACTTGTGCCGGTGGTCGACACTTGTGGTCGATGGTTGCTACTTTTTTAACCCATACATGCAGTATTATAATCGCGCGAGTGGCATGTTGCGGCGTTTTGTGTCGACGTTTAGTGGCTGGTGCGGGCCACAAGAAGCAAGCAGCGACGATTGTAGCGTGTGGCGGCCACTGGCGTCAACCGTGTGCGGCGAGTCCATATAAAATGTATGAAAACTCCCGGTAACGGCGTTTTGTGGTTGTGGCCGGTGGCCCGTGTGGGCTAGCCATTAAATAATGAAAACATAAATTGATTATTTAGGTGATATCAAGAAAAACTTCCACAAACTTTATTTTTACGATACAATTCGGTTTTCTTTAAAAGTAGAAGGAGATTTCCAATTCGAAGCGTATTTTTTTCAATGTGGTTAATGTAAATAATGTCGTTTATTAACAAATTATAGACCTTGTTTTTGAAAGGGTTATACTTTCAAATTGATCCCATGGAAAAATCAGTACAGTAGTTTGGTCTTAAATTCAAAATAATTGAAATAAATCCATCCTAAAGTGTGTTTTATTTACGGATATAGTGAATGTAAAATATAATCCTTCCGGTTTCATCGTCTGATTACAAAGCTGGAAGGTATGTCTTAAAACATAGGTACGCAAACAAGTATTGAAAAGTTCCTCCGTAATTTAAATTAAAAACAAAACTCAAAACAACTTACTTGTTTTCACACTCTTCCCACACACTGCAGCGAAACCAAAAGTGCCCAAAAACAAAATCAAGATGTAGTTCATTTTGCAGTTTTTAATTAACTCTTATTCAAAACGTCTTCTTCCGAAGTAAATTCACTTTGTTATGAAAGTGTTAATAGTAACCATGCATTTATATTGATATTAATTTAATATTAATATTGTTTGAAGGGGAATAACGTAAACAAGGAAAAGATTTGTGCTGACGCTGTGTGACATGTCTAAATCGTAAATAGTATTTATAGTATTTATAGTCGACCTGTAAGAGAAAACCCGCGATAACTCAGTAGGTTTATATGATAGAAATATAAAATATTAGCTTATAGCACTCCCCGATAACGTAGCATTCTACTGGTGAAAGAATTTTTAAAATCGGACCAGTAGTTCCGAAGATTACCCCATTTCAAAGAATTGTTACAAACTTACAAACTTTACCTCTTTATAATATTAGTATAGATGACACTCTCGAAAAAGTTATCAATATTCTCTTTCAGTGCGCTTTCATTTGAAACCCCACTCAAGTATATCTGCAGACATTCGGTTATTCTTCCCCACTTTCACCCCCACAACTATTGGACGGCTCAACCGATTTTCATCAAACATGTCTAAGAACACTCGCTCGTAAGTCACCTTTCATACAAAAAGAAACTAAATTGAAATCGCTTCATCCGTGTTATGGTGCTAAAGACAGACTGACAAACAGGCAGACACGTCAAACTTATAACACCCTTCGTCGGGGGTTAAAAAGAAAACAATAGTGTAATACAAAAAATATTTTTTTTAGTTTTTAGGACAGTCTGATAAAGGAACACATCTTCCACTCTTAGTGTCTCTCACGTTGGGTGTGTTACAAAAACAGTCTACTATATCGCACGCTCCGATCGGTAAATCGTGAATCTTTGGGTTGTCACAGTTGGGTTCTGCTACTTGGGGACAGTACAGCACTGGGTGTTCACCTGAAGGGCAGTCCCCTGGAAAGAAGATTTTATGAAAAAAGGTTTAGGCAGTATTAGTTAGTTTCCTAATATCGTGGGTAAAGCTGCGCATTCAAAGAATTTTAGATATCACGGGTTAAGCAGCGGCGCGGCGGCATCGGGGTTCGAGTTTGGGTCGAGCTAAGCTTTTGTTCTTAGTAAACATACTTAGCCCTATGGTCTATATTAAATATTGTTAGAAGTGTTACTAGCGCATGAAAGATGAGGCGCTATAAAGAGGAAATTCATATTCAACTCAATGTTAGTCGTGGTCGACAACGAACGTGACTGACACTTGACTCCTAAATGGGCGACCGGTCGCCCATCGTATCCGTTACGTGACATGTAAAAAAATATAAAGTAAACTAAGGGCAATAGGCGAGCACAGTATCATGCGCGATAGAGGAATATAAAGATTTTTTAAATGGCTCACAACGGTAGATTAAAACCGCATTCCCTGACTGTCGGCTTCTTCAACGCAGACGGGCTTTTCGATAAAATACTCGCGGGCAGCGAATGGTTAAACAAATAATACCTAAATATCGTCTATAATGTCGTGTTGTGTATTCAAGAAGTGTAATACTATATACTGACTGATAAAAGAACTTACTTGTAGGAACGCCTTGACCACACACCGAGTTAATGGCAAAAGTGCCCATTAATAAAATTAAAATGTAGTTCATTTTGTTGTTTTCTTTATATATTAGTATATCAAACTTATCGCTTTATTTCTTTGCGTATGGATGTATGATGATGATGTAAATTGCTACATGCCTTTATATAGATTAGTAAATGTATAATTTTTAAAGGGGAAGAACGTAGAAATAAGGAAAATGTTATTGCTGACTTGTTATGACAAGTCTTGAATGGCAACCTTCCTGGAAGAGGAAAAACTGCTTCTTACTCAATAAGAGGAAATCAATCAATATTATTATGTATTAATGAGAAGAATGCATTTTAAAAAGAAAGATAATTGAAAAACCTATAAATGAAATCGTACAGAAGTTAAATCCATACAATATTTTAAATTAATACATAATTATATATAGAAACGGTTGATTTTAAACTTTTTGTTTGTATTATTCAAGTGTCATTAAAAAAATAATAGACCTTTTTTCATGAAGTTTTCTTGGGCAGATTAAGCTAATCTGAGCCGAGTTAATTTAATTAAAAATATATTATATTTCAATTGAATATTTCTTCGTAAAATAATTATATATATATATACATTACTTGTAAATGTATATACATTACTATATATATAATTTATACAATATATATATATATATATATTGTATAAATTATTTTTGATTAATAGTAGGTAGGCAATAGTAGCCAATAAAATTTATATTTAACGAACTATCCAAATACTAATTCCATTGAAATAACTGTGCATGATAAAATATTTCTATATTCTTTCATGAATGTAACCAAAAGTTAGAAAATGTGATGTAAGTATTTAAAATATCACATTCTTATTAGTAAGAACAATTTTAGTAATAGGAAAATGTTTTATTATTGTTATGTGGTAAGGAGTTTCTTGCCGGTATCTTCTCAGCAGAACCTGCCTTCCGAACCGGTGGTAGAATCTTTACAAATAGTCAACTGACGTGTCAAAAGTGCTTGTAAACTGAGCCTACTTGAAATAAATGAATTTTGAATTTGAATTTGAATTTGGTTATTTACCGAAGTATTTTATATAAATTAATATTAATTAATTAATTAATACGAGTAGATAATACTCGTATCAAGGTCAGAGATGAGCGAACTAGTAAACAGTTTTACCTACAAAAAGTTATCAAAAACACTTTAGCTAGGGATATTTTATCTTCTTTATTTATATAATTAATTTTATTTATTTATTTATTTATTTAATATCAAGCAATACCATACATTACATTATACAATATAATAATAATAATTACAAGTTACATTTTATTACATAATGCAAGTTATGGATACCCAGTTTGGGCGTAGCCTTTTGTCGAGTGAGTGATAGGGAGACCGATTTTATTTTTTGTTTTTATTTGTCATTCAAGTAGTCATTCACCGTGTAATAGCACTTTTCGACAAGAAAGTCCCTTAATTTCTTTTTGAAAGCAATATCTTTCGCCTCATTACGTATACGGTCTGGAAGGTTGTTGTAAATTTTTATTAACATTGCGTATGGGCCGGAGCTGTGGAGTATTAATTTTGAAAAAGGGTAAATTAGTTTATTTTTGTTTTTTTCGCGGAAGCGCCGTAGTTTATAAGAGTTTTCGACTTTTTCGTAAAAATGAAAATTATTTCTCACAAATTTACATATTTCAAAAATATATATGCAGGGCAGGGTCAATATTTTAAGTTGTTTGAAATACGGTTGGCATGATTCAGTCTTACTTATATGTACGAGGATGCGTATACACTTTTTTTGAAGTATAAACAAATCTTTATTTTTATATTAATTTAACAATAAACTGCTATAATATTAAATTACCAGTTAATCTGAAGGTGGTAGGTACTAATATTATTATAAAGAATTAAAGTTTGTGAGGCATAAGGGGGTAAACTCTGAATCTAAGGAACCGATTTTTTTTTTACCAATACAAAGCCATATTTGCGAGTGTCATAGACTATCCCCGGATTCTCTGGGAACCGGGAACTACGCGAGTGAAACCGCGGGCCATCTGATAGTGTTTTATGATTACGGTGTAGGCGTAAAGCTTTTCTTATGCCTACACTGTAATTAATAATTATTTTTTTTAAATTAAAGGGTTTAATTTACTTATTTTTTATACTGTTGTAAATAGGTTAACAATTTTCATGGTATAAAAGTACCTATTATGCATATTTTTTCCCGTAATATATATATAAATAACCAAATCAGCGTTATTGTTCAAGTCATATTACATCAAAGGGAATTTACAAAGGATCATAAAGGGGTGTCGCAAAAAGTTCCCGTGCATTATCTCCCCTACCATTTCATGTTTACGGGGATGTCATAAAGCTAATACCTTTTGTCCCTACCCCTAAAAGGGGGACAAAAAGCAGATCTTGGACGGAATCTCGTTTGAGCCTCGTCAAATATTTGTTCTACACCGCCGACTTGGCAGTTTAATAAGCGACTTACGTCGGAATTGAAAGCAATTATGTTAAAATGGAAAGCATTGTACGTAATTTACGTATTTTAAAATTAGTTTTGGTAGTTTTTGTTTTTTCTTTATTATGAATGTAAATAAACACTCCTTTTTTGATTCATTGGTCCAGTGGTTGCTTTGGAGCACGAGGTTATGGGTTCGAGTTTTGTCAAGCTACTGTGCTTTTCTTTCTTCTAAGAAATATTCACTAAATTTTTTCAGCTCTGCAATGCGGATTGGCAGACTTCACACACGCAGATAATTAAGAAAATTCTCTGGTAAGCAGGTTTCCTCACGATGTTTTCCTTCACCGTTTAAGACATGTGAATTTCTTAAAATGCACACAACTGAAAAGTTGGATGTGCATGTCCCGGAATGGATTCGATCCCACACCCTCCGTCGTAGGCAGGGGTTATATCCACTGAGCTATCTCGGCTAGTATTACATAGTAGTAGTAGTATTTTATGTACTTTACAAAGTGGTATAACTATAGAAGTAGGTACAATACTGCTTAGTTCTTACAATACCGGACAAGAGCGGTTCGGATTCTCCATCGAGTATATTCAATATTTATAGTTCAGGGATCGAATTGTGTAGTCTTAAATACACTCTCTTATATAAGATTAATTTATTACAAAATGTAGGTACTTACCTAAAGTTTGAGATTTTTTTTGTATCTACTTGTGATCTTTAACGGTGCTACTTCCTAAAGTTAGTTAGCCCTTGACTACAATCTCACCTTATAGTAAGTGACGATGCAATCTAAGATGGAAGCGGGCTTGTTAGGAGTAGGATGAAATCCACACCCCTTTCGGTATCTACACGACACCATACCGGAATGCTAAATCGCTTGACGGTTCGTCTCTGTCGGTAGGGTGGTAACTAGCCACGGCCGAAGGCTCCCATCAGCCAGACCTGGACCAATTAAGTAAACCTCAATCGGCCCAGCCGGGGATCGACCCAGGACGTCCATCTTGTGAATCCACCTGACATACCACTGCGCCACGGAGGCCATCATAGTTCTAGGTCAAAGGGAAGTGCCCTATGAGTTTCATTCCCTTGTCGAAATATGCATTTTTTTACTGCCGTATCTTTACAAACTTAGAAGTTTGTTTTTTAAATAAATTTATGAAACCGTAGAATCTGAGTAGGTAAACGGTTTAAATTTCAATTTGATACCTTCACGCGTTCCCAAAATAAAGGGTCTTCATGACAGACAGACAGAGAATAAAGTGATCTAAGGGTTCCGTTTTTCCTTTTGAGATACGGAACCTTAAAAACAAACAAAAACATTTGTCACACCAAAACAAATGCAAGTATAGGTACTTTTTATTTTCCTCGTACCAGTAATTCCCCTAACTAATCTATTTAAAAGCGTACAACACTTTAAATTTATTACATTCAGCAGAAGTTTATTGCCGTGTTGTCGTTTGTTGAAGTGTAATAAGAGTTTACATAACCTATTCGTACTTATCACCATGAAGGTTGTTTTGAAGGCATTTATTGTGATTTCTGTGTTGGCTGCTGTGAGCGCGCAATCTTTCCCGACAAGTGAGTATTATCATATGTTTTCTGTGGTATTATAATCATACATATATTATAAAGCTGAAGAGTTTGTTTGTTTAATTGATTGAACCTGCTAATCTCAGGAACTACTGGTCTGATTTGAAAAATTCTTTTAGTGTTAGATAGTCCATTTATTGAGGAAGGCTATAGGCTATATATTATCCCTGTATTCCTACGGGAACGGGAACCAAGCGGGTAAAACCGCGTGGCATCAGCTAGTCTATATCTATACGGAAGGGAAGATAATGGGTAAGAGCACCCGGTCGTCAAAGCAGAAACGACAAATTCAAAATTCATTTATTTCAAGTAGGCTCACTTTACAAGCACTTTTGATGCGTCAGTTGACTATTTGTAAAGATTCTACCACCGGTACGGAAGGCAGGTTCAGCTGAGAAGAAACCGACAAGGAACTCAACATGTTGCTCTTTAAAAAAAAATCATACAGTATTATAATTTACAATTGAATATGACAACATTACAATTTCCGATACGCCTATATTCACACCTGATACGCGTTGTGAAGGACAAGAAGGCTTTGTTATGGAGATGGCACAGCGTGATGTCGTGACATTGATAGCTTCGCATCTCGATCCATGCAACTGAATATAAATATCGTGGTAAGTAAGTACATAGTTTAATCTGTTTTTGTTTTTTTTTTTCAGGACCATGTCCTCCGGGTGAACACTCCGTTCTATACTGCCCTCAAATGGCAGAGCCCACTTGTAATAACCCAACGGTACACGAAATGAAGTACCCCGGCCCTTGTGACATTCCGCAGTGCTTCTGTGATGAACCCCAAGTTAGAGCACCAAGTGGAAGATGCCTCCCTCTTACAGAATGTTAAAAACATTTTCTATTGAAAAAAAATAGCAAAATAGCTTAAAAAGGACCGCACCTGAATCCTAGAAGTCTTGAGTGCGATCCCATTAGTCCATTATATACACTCAGATTTTCGTTATATTTCTCAATGCTTCTGTGATCACCCCAACGCTAGAGTACTAAGAGGAAGATACCTTGTTAAAAACATCTCCTTCATAAAAATTAAATAGCAAAACCGCTTATATAGGACCGGACCTAAATTCGACAAATATTGTCTGCGATCCATTAGGTACTCACTCATACTTTTGTGATATTTCGCAATGCTTCGTTTATCATAAGAGTACTAAGTGGAAGGTGCCTTCCTCTTCAAAATCTTCTATAAACTAGTCAATGCATCAATACATTATATAAATAAAATCCCATCTGTGATTTCAAAAATAAATGTTTTCTCGAAAATAAATGTTTTTAAAGTGCAGTTATACGATACTAAAATATTAAAAAACTTTTTCAAAATAATCGAATGTTTGTCATTTTATTTGTTAGTTGATAAAACTTTTTCTGAAAGATAAAAGAGGTTACTTACCCACCTTTTACAGAATATTAAAAACAATTTTAATTATTTAAAGAAAATCTACCTTGTTTAAATAATTAAAATTGTTTAGTTTAATCATTAGCTTGATCATGTAACTTTTTGTTTTATATTTCAAAGGGATTTTTTATTTCACCATAACAGAAAACACATTAGTTTTAGTTCTAAAATAGATGTAGCGGCTATTGCTTTTTATCTATGATTAGTTTCTGATAATAAACTCATGTTTTATATTCTTAAATATACATAAAAATATACACTTTATTATGATTTGTGGTTTCCTTTTTAATTTGGGGAAAACCGAGCTAAATATATTTACGTTTTGTGGGGAAAACTAACGTCTTACTGCTTTCTGTGACGAATGTACGGGTATATAAATGCTTTGTGACTGAACATTATACTTACTTGTGGTTTTTTGTTACTTTTTCTTATAAAAAGCTATAATACAGTGCATTTCTATGTATTATGCATTTTTTTGAGCCAACAAATGTAATTTATTGATGACGCTGCTGTACCTAGTAAATAAGTTACTATAGAAGAAATACTAAAGAATAAATAATACGAGTATATTATATCTATACTAATATTATAAAGCTGAAGAGTTTGTTTGTTTGTTTATTTGAACGCGCTAATCTTAGGAACTACTGGTCCGATTTGAAAAATTCTTTCAGTGTTAGATAGCCCATTTATCAAGGAAGGTTATATATTAGCCCCGTATTCTTACGAGAACGGGCACTACGTGGGTAACATTATATTTAGAATTTTTGTTTTAAGAAAAGAAGCACTCATTTGTTATGTCATAAAAAATGCAATTAGGTAGTCAATATTATTTTTGCTATTTACCATTATCTAAATATATAAAACTCAAAGGTGACTGACTGACATAGTGATGTATCAACGCACAGCCCAAACCACTGGACGTATCGGACTGAAATTTGGCATGCAGGTAGATGTTATGACGTAGGCATCCTTTAAGAAAAGATTTTGATCAATTTTACCCCCTAGGGGATAAAATAGGGGATGAAAGTTTGTATGAAATTTTGTCAATTTAAATCCGATTTGGCTGAAATTTGAAATGGAAATAGTTTTTACTTTGAATTAACACATAGGCTACTTTCATCCCGGAAAAATCCATGGTTCTTGAGGAATTTGTGAAAAACTAAATTTCACGTGGACGAAGTCGCGGGCGTCCTCTAGTCTGATATAAATATTTAAAGGCGTACAACTCTTTTAAATTATTACAGTTAGCAGGAATTTGCCGTGTTAAATCGTTTGTTGAAGTGATAAAATATATTTACATACTTATCACCATGAAGTCCGTTTTAAAGGCAGTTATTGTGTTCTGTGCGTTTGCTGCTGTGAGTGCGTTTTTCCCCTTGAGTAAGTAATGACATTTATCACTATTACTATTATATTACTATACTATATTACTATTACTATTACGATTCTTCATTTTCTTTCGTATGCCTGCCTATACGCTGGTTTCTGAATTTTATTCTTTGTTCGTTTCATCAAAAGAAGGATATTTCCGTCTTTTTGATGGAGTTTTTTGAGTTCATCATTAATTATTATCATTATCAACTCATATTAGGCTCACTGTTGAGCACGAGTCTTCTCTCAGAATGAGAGTGATTAGGCCAATCGTCCACGACGCTGGCCAAATGTGGATTGGCTGACTTCACACACCTAGAGAATTAAGAAAATTTTCAGGTATGCAGGTTGTTTGTCCAGTTGAAAATTCTCAGGTTTGCAGGTTTATCACGATGTTTTCCTTCATCGTTTAAGACATATGATATGTGATTTTTAAAATGCACATAACTGAAAATGGGTGCATGTACTGGACCGTATTTAAACGTATGCCTTCGAATCGAAGGCAGGGGTAATATCCACTGGGCTGTAGGCTCTTTGCTTTTTACTATATAATAATTTTTGGGTCCTTATATACAATATTAGTATTACTAATATTGTATATAAGGACCCAAAAATTATTAGTAAAACAAATGGAGGATATTTTTATGGTCAATAGGCCTATGCTTGACTACAATCAAGATTGGCGCGTTCAATCAAACAAACAAACAAACTTCAACTTTATAATATTAGTATAGATAACATAATTTTCTTAATTCTCTCCGTGTGTGAAGTCTGCCAATCTCAACCTGAAAGGAGACTCGAGCTCAGCAGTGAGCTGAATATGGGTTGATAACGAGGGTTCAAAAACAAATATTGGCGTTCGAATTTGAAATTATAGGCGAAAAGTTCGTTAACGAGTGTAAAATAGCGGAATAACTTTCTGGAATTATTGCCCATATTGTAAGCTGTCAATCTCCTCTGTTACAGGAGTGTGCCCTCCCGATGAACATCCCGAGAAAAACTGCCCGCAAATGTATGAACCGACTTGCAGTAACCCAACGCTTCGGGTGAAGCGCCCTCACGCTTGTGATATTATTCCGCAATGCTTCTGTGACCAACCCCGCGTTAGATCTCCAAGTGGAAGATGCATACCTCTAACACGATGTTAAAACGATCTTTTCCTTTGATGTGAGATTTGGCATTAGAAGTATATACCCTCATATGTATGTGTTAAGAAATAAGTGATAGTTAATACATCACAGTGACACATTTAAATATGTGTCTGGTTGCAATTTGACTAGGCTACAAATAGGTGGCCTAGTCAAATTGCAGCCAGACACATTTATTATACAAAATCTAAGAAGCCATGAAGTAGATCAACGGCTAGAATTTTTCTTTTAAAGAATATTTGCCATCTTTTTTATAATATGACAAATATTCCCATTCACCTCCAACTAATCGGGAAATGCTGTATTAGGAGTGGGTACGACAATAGACCAACGGGGCGGGGATCGAACCACCACCCCTCGGTGATGAGTCCGCTCTTACCGTTGAACTATTGAGGCTTAGATTATTTTACCTAGACGAAATGTTCGATCCTGTTAAGTAATTTACTCACTTCTTTGAATCACTTTTTTTTTGTTTGTATCTGCACCTCCACCATGGTTCTGTAATAGTAGTCCCAACGATTGTGGTCTGCGTCTGACTATGTTAGACATTCCTTTTCTACCAAATTATCCCGCTTCCATCTTAGACTGCATCATCACCTACCACCAGGTGAGATTGTAGTCAAAGGCTAACTTGTAAAGAATAAAAAAATATATCATCAATTAAATAGTCAAATGGCTCAAACGGGGTCGGAATCGAATTCGAATGGTTCCAACAAGCCAAAAATAGAGAGGGATGGTGCTGTTTAAAAGAGGCCCATGTCTCCATGGCTGATGATGAACGCAAAGTTTTATTAATTTTTTTTTTATTATTATCCAATTGTGTTTGTGTCATATGGAAATCTAGGAGATATGGAAACCCAAAATTGGAATTTATGTATTTGTGAGAACTTACATATGGAAATTTTAATTTTTTTTTGCTCTACTCAAAACCTCAAACGTCCACGTTGATACCTTATGGCTTAGAAGCTGCGATCCAACAGACAAACACAAAGACATCAGACAAGAGTCAGACAAGATAAACTAATAACCCCCTTCCCACCGAGACTTCGAGCCCCGAAGGGAAAAGATTAAGAAAGTCGCCTTCCATCAAATCTGCGAGAATCAAATCGTTTAGTGAAGTGGGTCGACAAATAGTGGGAGGTTATCGACAGTTTGGTGCCAACAAAGGATGCAATTTGTCACATCAAACACCACTCCGTTTGAAACATACGGGAACGAATTTTGTCCGAAACCGCAGTCTAGACTAGTGTGAAATTCTGGACATGGTATAAATATTTAAAATAGTAACAATATCTTCAGCCAATTTAGAAAGCATAGAACTTTTTTTACAAGTTAGCCCAAGTTAGCCCTTGATTGCAATCACCTGATGGTAAGCGATGATGCAATCTAAGATGGAAGCAGGCTGACTCGTTAGAACAGGATGAAAGTCCACAAAAAATTCTTTCATTGTTAAGAAGCTACATTATCCCTGAGTGTTATGGGCTATATTTTATTCCTGTATTCCTACGGGAACGGGTACTACTATAAAGCTGCACCTATAAAGTTATTTAAATTATTAATCTACCAATAGCAGACAAATATATTCTATAAAATGTAATTTCATATGTTATTATTAAATACAATATTATGTCAAAGCGAAGCGATTTTACGCACAAAATCGATTCGTGTGTTTATCAGAAGTAAATAGGTATTTCTTTTCAATACTTCCAAGGCAAGTCAATATAAATTTTAAGAGTGTCTCAAATGGGATAACAAACTACATGTTTGTACTCTTATAGTGTGAATTGCTTTTTCGACTTTTTTGAATTACTGATAACACTTTAGGCTATAATACAGTTTTAAATACCTACTTAGGTTTGCAGTATACCTACTGCAACCTGTATAACCTTGCAACTTTGGAGCCTGGAAAAAAATCAAACTTTCAAGTTAATTCAGTCAAAAGATAAGTAGGTACGATTAAAGTTTTTATCATCATGACTATCAGTCGATGAACGTGAGCTGATGGACATTGAAAGGAATTCGTAAACTCCGATAGTCCAAGTCAAGCACTGTTGAGCACGAGCCTCCTCTCAGAATGAGACGGGTTAGGCCTTAGTCCACCACGCTGGCCCAATGCGGAATGGCAGGCTTAACACGAGTAGAGAATTAAGAAATTTCTCAGGTATGCAGGTTTCCCCACGACGTTATATTTAATTCTTTAAAATGCACATAACTGAGAAGCTGGTGGTGCATGTGCCGGACTGGATTCGAATATACGCTCTCAAAATCGGAGGCATAGGTCATATCCACTAGGCTATCGCGTGATATTCTAAGTAATATCCAATATTTTGTAGCACACAAATGGACATCACCCCTTGTAAAGGAATAAAAAGGCATAAAAATATTATAAACAAAATATGAGATACTTTCCTTGGACTCATGAATTTGAAATAATTATAATAGTTGGTAAAATGCGAAAATTCTAAACCAACAAATTACATAATCCGACTTGCACACTTTTAATAATGTCATCTTCATCATCATTATCAACCCATATTCGGCTCACTGCTGAGCTCGAGTCTCCTCTTAGAATGAGAGGGGTTAGGCCAATAGTCCACCACGCTGGCCCAATGCGGATTGGCAGACTTCACACACGCAGAGAAATAAGAATATTCTCTGGTGTGCAGGTTTCCTCATGATGTGTTCCTTCGCCGTTTGAGACACGTGGTATTTAATTTCTTAAAAAATTGAAATTATAGTATTATATTTAGTAAAATGCGAAACTTGTAAACCAACAAACTACATAACCCGACTTGCACACTTTTAATAATGCAAGAAATACAATTTCATTAAAAATTAAAAAAAAACAAGTATTAAAAAAGTATTCAAATAGCACTAGGTAATGGCGCGGCGTCTTGCTGGGAAGTTTATCCAATTGTTTGCGACGGCGAGTAATTTACGAGTGGTCTGTAATTAAATTCTAGAATTGCACCTTAGCGAATAATGTACTGCGGGGTCTAATTAAACAGTTATTATTAGTTCCTGCCAACTGTTACTGCTATTCTAGTCGATCGGCACTGTCTCGTTGATCTCCTGGTTAGTTTCGTGACTTTTGGTGGACCTGGTGGAGATCAAGTGGACTGACAACATCAACGGAGTCGCAGGGATTCGCTGGATGCAGGCGGCTCAGGATCGTGATGTTTGGAAGTCCCTACAAAAGCCCCTGCAGTGGACGTCAATCGGCTGGCATGATGATTATGATGTTGCAACAGTGATGGTATAAATAAGAGGGTGTTCAGGCGTGAGTTCAGTTCATTGTTGGGCAGCGTGACGGTGTTCACTTGTCGCGTTAGTGATTTTGTGCAATAATGTTTTGTGTTGTAATTATTGATCGTAAATTGTTTAGCGTGGGTATGGAGAACATTCCCACACTAAACAATTCAACAATTGGAGAGCATTCTAAAGGATTCCCTTAAACCTTCACCCAAGGTCACGAGTCTTGGGACCTCCTCGAGATATTTCCTCTACCACGAAATCTCTGTCGCTGCTTCTCCTCACGTCATACTAAGTATTAATTTTAGTTTTACGTGTAACTTGTTAAATACATGAGGGTACGTATGTAGAGAGCCCCTTGCTTCCGATTTCGGAGGGTGTGGGTTCGAATCCGGTCCGGGGCATGCACCTCCAATTTTTCAGTTGTGTGCATTTTAAGATATTAGATATCACGTGTCTCAAACGGTGAAGGAAAACATAGTTTAAGTTTTACTTAATTCTTTGCGTGTGTGAAGTTTGCCAATCCGCATTGGGCCAGCGTGGTGGGCTATTGGCCTAACCCCTCTCATTCTGAGAGGAGACTCGAGCTCAGCAGTGAACCGAACATGGGTTGATAATGATGAAATAATACTTATTTTCTAATTAGATCTTAAAATGTATCCCTTATACGCATCCTTATAATTATGATGCAGCCAAGTTTTACGTATTTTAAAATGCCAGGATGGTTAAAGGCGTGTTTTACGTGGATTGGCGCGTGTTACGTTATTCTGAGAGGAGACTCGAGCTAAGCAATGAGCGAACGAATATGGGTTGATAACACCGTATGTAGTATAACAATGTAATATAGTTAAGACAATATGCAATTTTAGCTCTTTATCATACAAACGTCAGCTGATTTATCAGCTGATCGGCATCGCATAGATGCCTTTGAGATGTGATGCTGGCGAAGAATACTCCGTATTCCGTGGACAGCGCATAGGACCAATGTATCGGTGTTGAAACAACTCAACATCTCGAAAAGACTTTCCACCATCTGTCTTCAGAGGATCCTTGAGTACTTCGGTCACATTGCCAGGAGAGAAGGAGATAACCTAGAGAAACTTGTTATCACTGGCAAAGTGGAAGGAAAGAGACCTCGGGGACGTAGCCCGATGCGTTGGTCAGATCAAATCCGCACCACTCTCGATACAAAAGTACACGATGCTCTACAAGTCGCGAAAAGCCGAGCCGCATGGCGTGACATCGTGCGGAAAAAGTTATGAATGTGTGATAGGGGTCACGACCCTCAGTAATGAGGAACACGACGCGGAGAGAGATCATACAAACGTAGTGCCATCTCGCTACAAGTTTGGCCAACCGTTTGCAACTACGAGTAATTTACGACGAGAATGTAGTTAAATTCTACTACTGCACCTTTCCAGTACAAATAGGTCAGGATTAATCTAATTAAACGAAGTACTGGCGTTAGTCGCTACCGTTTATAATGTTAAAGCTTTAGACACACAGATGGAGAGAACTGCGATTGTTGTGCCGATTTTGAGGACGAATTGTTATTGTAATTTCCTATATTTTTTAAAGGTTTAATGTGAAGATTATATTATAACACTTATCAGCAAGACTTGTGCAACGCGTTCGTAACGTAAAAGCCTCAATAGCTCAACGGTTAGAGCGGTCGGACTCATCACCGAGGGGTGGTGGTTCGATCCGCGTCCCGTTGGTCTATTGTCGTACACACTCCTAATATAGTCTTCTCCGACTAGTTGGAGGGGAATGAGAATATTGGTCATATTAAAATATATATATATATATGACAAATATTCTTTTTAAAAATAAAGAAAAAAAACTGTTCCATTGTGTATACAAAGGAATTATTTTTATTTTTACATTACAGGATTATAGGGTTGACATTATAGGTCTTTCTTTAACAATTTCATTATCAAAAGTCATTTGAAGGTATTCCAGACATGAGCTTTCAGCGCTTTGTGCGGTCGCTTTCAGAAAATGAAAGCTACTACTTACTCAGTGGTTCAGTGGCAGTGGATCGAACCACGATCTCTCAGTTATTGATCAGCCCCTTTACCGTGGCCTTCAATTTACGATTACAGTGAGATGATCAAAGATGGCGCTGAGCGATGGACAAAGGTTCTTTTTTTGCTTCTTTTAAAATTATATTGGCGAAGCCAAAAGGAAGGGTAATGATTTTGGCATTCTATATAAATATATTAAGTATTTATGTATGTATTTTTTGTACGACTTGTATGACTATGCAAAGAATACTAAAATCCGTTTGATGCGTCCTGTGCGTACGATGCGGTTTTATGGACGCCTGCCATTATAGTATAAAATCAATCTAAATAATAGTGTGTTCTTCCATTTACTTTGCTTTGTTAATACTTTCATTTGACAGAATTTTATTATAGTAGATCCTACTCATAACACACTTTGCACAACTAAATTATTGAAGAAGGCATATTTGCCTTACATGTTTTTTTAAACGTAATATATATTTTTTATAAGAAACTTAAATTTCTTTTATTTCAAACATAGCTACCTTCATTTTACATACCGTTCCGAGCTCCAGAAAAGTAAGCGTCTTACGTTTTCATTACATCTTCCACGTCAAACGTAACAAAGCTCTTTATTCAAGATTCATTATTTTTATTTATTGGCAACAGAATGGATTGGGAGGAAGAGGGCGCGTAAAGAACAGCGTACATAATAAACTGTTTCATCCGGAGACAGCTATGAAGGGAACTTATTTGCCAACGAATCTTTATGCTATTTGGTACCGAGACATATAAAAGTTTATAGACAAGGTATGAGGTAAGTTTTTTATAGTTTAATCTAGCTGTACCCTGTTACGGTTCGAAAGGGCATAACCTGCCAACATGAGACCTGTAATACTCATCTTTTACGTAGCTTGAACTTGAGCTCAATCGTTACAGAACAGTTTGAACTTTCTAAGCGAAGTAAAACCTACTACCTAACCTAACCTGACCTAGCATTTACAAGGCATTGAGTCTTTATGCTCTTGCTTAGAAGGAAATTTTACTCTTGACTGAAAGAAGAATTATTGTATTGAAAATTGTACATTAGCATCCACATTTTATTGACATTTGATACCCATATTGTAGGGAGTAGGTAGGTAGTAAAGAAAACAGATTCCATATCTTTGTAGTGCAAATCTGGAGCAAGGTAAGTTTTTATAAGTATTTGGATATCGACAACATAATGGTGCAGATGCTGCAAACTTAGACTAATAATTTATTGACCTGCGACACCTAACAATTTTTCATTATCTATAGACCTACAACGGAACACCTAACAATATTTTACTCCAAATATTAGCCACTTCTGTGACTATGTGAGCGTAAGAGCTATGCTAATTACACACCGTACGCACACAAGCGCACTTATCGTAACGTAGCGATGCATCTAGGGCTCCTATTTCGGGGCACATAAAACGGCGTACGAATCCTGCGACTACTATCTATGTATTATAAATCTACGAACTGTATGGTATTATGATAAAAGATTAAAGGAGGAACTGGATCGAAAAGTTTCTGCGTATACTTACCGGAATAAGTATTTTGGAAACCGATAGCCAGGCGAGTTTTCGGCAAAGCTCCAACGTTTGCAATTTTATAGCTGTCTTTGCTTTTCTTTTAAAGATGCCGTATCCATTGAACAACTGAACAAGATGAAAGTATTTACGTTCCCTTACGCAATTCACGCTCAATTTGAGTGCCTCTGGAGTGAGCAAAAAGTTTAATACTCTTAACGCATGGCGAACGAGTCTCGCGATCCGCGGCGGTGAAAGAATTTGTTCAGAAAACAATTCCCTGCTCGTTGAGGTGGCTTAAATGTTATGAGATTGTATCTAGGGGTTCCGAGGGAGGTTTTGTATATCAGGGTGGAATGATTCGAGCAATTACAGGGTATATTTATCATGTTCTGAAGATTTAATAGAATACATAAAACGACAAAATTAATAATCAAGTATTCTTAGCGTTGAACCCTCCTCTCTGATAGGAGAGATGGGGTCATGCAAACTATAGGACTTCTATGTTCGATTAGGAGGCCGTAGGTTCGAACCCTGGTCCGGGCATGCACTCCAACTTTTCAGTTAAGAAATCATTTTATGACGTGTTCGAACGTTGAAGGAAAAGCTTCGTGAAGAAGCCTGCATACATGAGAATATTCTTAATGCTCTGAACTAATGTCTGCCAACCCACATTGGGCCTGCTTGGTGGACTTAGCTTAACTTCTCTCATTCTGAGAGAAGTTAAGCTAACTCGTACTCAACAGTGAGCTGAATACGAATTGTTGATGATGATCATTGATTGTAGATATTCAGTGTCAGCTTTAGTATTCTCTATATTCTGTGTTCAAGATCATCCTTGGTTTTTTTTAGTATTGTTCGTTATCAACCTCTATTCGGCTCACTGCTGAGCTCAAGTCTCCTCTCAGAATGAGAAGGGCCAATAGTCCACCACGCTGGCCCAATGCGAATTGGCAGACTTCACATACGCAGAGAATTACGAAAATTCTTTGGTATGCAAGTTTTCTCACGATGCTTTCCTTCACCATTTGAGACACGTGATATTTAATTTCTTAAAATGCACACAACTGAAAAGTTGGAGGTGCATGCCCCGAGCCGAAATCGAAGCCACACCCTCCGGAATCGGAGGCAGAGGTCATATCCACTGGGCTATCACGTATCCTTAATCCTTTTTTAGTATACAAAAAATTAAAAATACACCAGATACGAAAATAGCTCCATTAAACCAAACAGTTTTGTTCTGTCAAAAGCCTTTTAATACAATTTAAATTATTCATATCCATTTTAACATAAAAGTGATAGCATCGGGCCTCCTAACTAAATATTTATCTCTGCTTTTATGCATAAAAATTTAAATATTTTCAATTTAAAGTATAAACACAGTGATTCTGAAAGCATTTTCATGATTTTCGATAGTCTTATAGTGGACTATTTACATTCAAAATTTTCTATTTACATTTTAAAAGTCCAATTTCAATTTCCATCTAAATTTTCGGGCCTATAGACGCTATACAGTTTTACCCATCATCACATTCTATTTGGAGACTATATCTAAATATTGGCCTTTGCCTTTTGGATACGAGTGGTTACTTGTTATCAAAAACATCTATCTATACGTATCTAAATCTGTAGAGAGGTCAATTCTGTACATGAAATATATTTCCAAAAGAACTATCAGGGAATGATTAGTGGTCGATACTGATGCCAAAAATGCAACCAGTAAAATTTTTGTCTATCTGTCTGTCTGTATGTTCTTTATAGAAACAAAAACTACTCGACGGATTTTAACGAAACTTGGTACAATTATTTTTCATACTCCTGGGCAGGTTATAGTATACTTTTCATCACGCTACGATCAATAGGATCAGAGCAGTGAAGGGAAATGTTGGGAAAACGGGAGAAGTTACTTAATTTTTTAAGCTTTCGTCGCGTGTGCAGCCTTAATGGGTAGGGTAGGGTAGGAAAGGAGTAGGGTAGGGCAGGGTAGGGGTTGGGTAGGGGTAGTAAAAAGTTTACATCTACCTTCACGCGGACGAAGTCTCGGGCGTCCGCTAGTACATAATATATGTGTGCACAAGACTTTTTACAACTAATTATGGATAAATCCTTCTTTAATTATATTCGTATTGAGTACGCAATATCAAGTGAGTCGCAGGGATTCGCTGGATGCAGGCGGCTCAGTATCGTGATGTTTGGAAGTCCCTACAAAAGGAGGATGATTATGATGATTGAGTTCGCAGGATAGGCAGTGCATTTTGTATCTGTGAAATGTTAGCCGCTGATTCTAACTAAACTATTAACTTTGACTGGTGATATGTTTAGATTGACTAACAACTTGAATTCATGCACAGCTGTCCCTCCCAATCCTTAGGATTAACATTTGATTTTTATCGTTTCATGGTCACTGTACCCGCCAACCCACTTTTGAATAGCGTGGTGGTCCACTAAGCTCCATATCTTCTCTTCTATACAGAAGAAAATCTAACGCTGTAGTTGGCCGTATGTGACCTATGACGGCCTCCGTGGTGCAGTGGTATGCGCGGTGGATTTACATGTCGGAGGTCCTGGGTTCGATCCCCGGCTGGGCCGATTGAGGTTTTCTTAATTGGTCCAGGTCTGGCTGGTGGGAGGCTTTGGCCGTGGCTAGTTACCACCCTACCGACAAAGGAGTGTGGATTTTCATCCTCTTCCTAACAAGTTAACCCGCTTCGATCTTAGATTACATCATCACTTACAATCAGGTGAGATATACCAATAAAAAAAAGCCTAGTAAGTGATTTTAAAAGTACACTTCACTTGCTTTAAAGTGTTTTTAGAAACATTTTATCAGAGCCATTATATTTTTACTACAATAGATTATTTTGATGAACCTCGGTAAAAGGGATGTAAATTTTTTATGATTTTTTTAAAGGGTCCGCCGCAATTCTGTCCACGCATTGTAAGGGATGTTTATGGCCGTCTCACGTTTTGAATATTTTAATGCCCCTCGTTAAGGTGACCTTATCTCTGTATGTCGTATGTTTTATATATAGGCTTCTTCATTTTCATGGTTTCTTGTTGCATGTTTATACGTGTTATATATGTTTTTTTTTTATTCTCTACAAGTTAGCCCTTGAATACAATTTCATCTGATGGTAATTGATAATGCAATCTAAGATGGAAGCGGGCTAACTTGTTAGGAGGAGGATGAAAATCCACAGCCCTTTCGGTTTCTACACGACATCGTACCGGAACTCTAAATCGCTTGGCAATACGTCTTTGTCGGTAGAGTGGTAACTAGCCACGGCCGAAGCCTCCCACCAGCCAGACCCGGACCAATTAAGAATACCTCAATTGGCCCAGCCGGGGATTGAACACAGGACCTGCATGGTTTTGAAGTTGTATGGTTTATTTCTTCACAGGAGTTTTCTTGTATGGATGCCATTTACCTAAGTTTGGTAGGTAGGAACATGGCATCGTAACAAAAAATGTGCAAAAGAAGAGTTAAAATTGTTGAATTTGGTGACTAGGTAGCCTATGTGTTAAACCAGGGTTTATTTAATCTCAATTTTAAATTTCAGCCAAATAAATTCTGTAGTTTTTGCGAAGAAGAGTCCTACATACATACATTCATTCAAACAAAATATCTTTCGCCTGTATAGCATAAGTGTGTTTAATTTTATACGTTTTGTAGGCAATTGTTTATAGCCAATTGTGTATAGCCAATTGTTTATAGCCAGATTTTTATAGCCAATCGCTTATGGACAATTGTTTGTAGCCAAGTTTGAAGCCTCCAAAACTTGTAGAAATCAATATTAAAGTTGTCGGTACAAAACAAAGGGTGAATACCTAATCATGAATGTAACGTGTGCCCGATACATTTAATTAGCAAAAGTTTCATTGCCCCCAGCGACCTCAGCGTGGTTGAAAGGGTTGTTTTATTGTTACAGTCGATTTTTCCGACATTGATTCAGTTAAATTAACTAGATAGGAAAAAGGTAACAGGGAAATATATTAATTATTTGAGTTTCTATTGAATGAGTTTATTATTTTAGTTGATTCTTTGTGACTTTTCTAACCCGTGACTTCGTCCGCCCTTAGACCTCCTTAATCCGGCCCTCGCGCAAAATCTGTTCTTAGTGGATCTCTACTATTTATAAACTACCTCCCTGCCAAATTTCATTTTTGTACGTCAAGTGGTTTTTGAGATTTCGTGATAAATGACCTTTTGCATTTATATATTATTAGGATTATACACAAAATTGTTAAAATATTTACAAATTATAATTTAAAGTACTCACAGTTATTTATTGTTGGTATTTTGAAGCAAACAGATGCGAATTATTTTCTCAGAATCAGACTACAATATAGATATATTGTACATGATTATATTCTGATAAACAATATAAAAACATTGGGTACATGTGTCACTCCCTGCGGAGTCCCGCCCACAACTAACAAGGGCACCGCGCACACTAATTTGTTTAACTTGGCTAAGTCTCCGTTCTAACAACTATTCTCTCCAGGGAGAACCTCCTACTTAAAAACTTCCTGCTTCAGCCTTGATTATTTTAGATATTCAGAAGCTGTTTGTGACATCAGTACCGGGGAAGAAATGTCGAAGCAAAGCAGAGTGTTTTAAGTGGTTCTTCTAGCGATTGATTTTTATCCATTCTATTCTTCGGGGCCTTCTGATACAGGTCTAGTATGTAATAGAATCTCTGCCCAATCAGTTACCTATGTAAACTTGAGAAAACAACATTAATTTCATTTTAATATTCTACAGTCTCGCTGCCCGTTGGTCCAGGGGTATATCTATGTTGCTTTGAATGTCTAAGTTTTAAGTCGGGCTTCAAAATTGTGCTTTTCGTCTAAGAATATTTTAGTATAAATTCTTAGCCCGGAGTAGGGAAATTATTACCTCCTTGTCTTGGAGAGCTTGATTAGCCTTTAGCTCTGGTCATTATCATTAACATCTGGTAGTGATTCTAACATTTCAAACATAATCATCCTAAGTCCACCAATAGGCATAGGTTTTAGCTCCACATACATTCAAGTAGGAGGTCTTTTAGTAAGCTGTTAAAATGGGATTATTACGATAACTCATTATTCAATTTACAATGTGTTATTCCCTGCAGTGTATTCAGGCTCCGATTAATAACATTGCTTAGAATATAGATTTGTCTAAATTAGCTAAGTGTCTATTCTAGAAACTATTCTCGTTAGAATAGAGCTAAGCATTCTAATTTCTTCTTACTAGTTTGCAACTCTTGTGATAATAATATTTAATTCAGTTTTCAATTTATTATCATCTAGCTATAACCCGCGATCATCCTATTTCTATGGAAATATCGGAATAAAAAAGTAGCATGTGCTGTAAGCGTCCATTAGTATTAATTAATTATTATTATTTATTGCTAGTTATTTGTTTTTGATTATGGCAAAGATAAAAATGAAGGAAATGTATTACTGATATAGAATTGGCATGCTATACCAGACTACACATTGTATCTATGTCTAATTTCATGGTAATTCGTTCAGTTGTAAAGCCGTGATTTAGTAAAAGTAAAAAAAAACCTTTATATTTATCTTTGCCATGATCAGATACATACACAAGTAAATAACTAATAAATAATAATTAATCAATAATATCGGACGCTTGCGCACTTTATCCGCGAGAATATCAGTTTTTCAAAATTCAGTGGGAAAGCAGACTTTCTGGGACAAAAAGTAGCCTATATTTCGCTCAGTAACCTCCTTCATCTCCTAATGAATGTCCCACTAAAATTAGTCTAGCCGTTCCAGAAATAAGAGAAACAGATAGAAATACAAAAATATAATTATGTTCAATTTTGTTTTAATAACGTTTAAATAAGCATTTGATAAAACACAGTTATCTTGAAATCACAGAAAGACAATTAAATTTTATTTCTACATATTGATCATAACATGAATCTAAATGGTCGTGTCCATATATTCATTGTGCTTGATATCCAATACTATCGGCATCCAATCTAGCAGGTGACGGTCCCCGCGGTACGCCTGTCTCAACTTCTAACAAGACGGCAGGTAGAGCGCACTAATTTGTTTAACTTAGATAACAACTATCCTCTATAGACTTAAATAGCGAATATCGGTTCATTTTGTTTTTGTCTTTAGTTTATTTTGCTTTTATTCCCTGTGCGATTGTTCTTTATGTATAAACGTAATGTTGTACCAAATGACGTACTACGAGTACATGGTTCATTTTGTTTTGTTCTTCAATTGTGCTTCCAGTCCCTGTGCAGTTACCTGAATTTGTTGGTCTATGTTTTTTTTTCTTTTTTTTAATTCTAAGTTAGCCCTTGACTACAATCTCACCTGATGGTAAGTGATGATGCAATCTAAGATGGACTTGGGCTAACTTGTTAGGAGGACGATGAAATCCACACCCCTTTCGGCTTCTACTCGACGTCGTACCGGAACGCTAAATCGCTTGGCGGTACGTCTTTGTCGGTAGGGTGGTAACTAGCCACGCCAAAAAATGTTAAAAATGTTTATTGTTTAAGTATATTGGATCACTTTCTTTTTGTCTTTATTTCACATTGATTTTAGTATCTGTGCAATTATCTAAAATTATAAATTTAACGGGTAAAAACGTCAGTTCATTTTGTTTTACTCTATTGTTCTTCTATTCCCTGTGCATTGAAAAACTCCGCAAAATCAATGTGGCTAAGATAAAGTTAATGGGCTTAATTATTAGTTTTAAGGATCCTATATCTAAAAAAAATTAAGCCCTTGTAAAAATGAGACAAAGACAGAAGTAAATTGGACATTGGAGAAAAACAGTATCTGTAAATAAAATTCAAGAATCTAGATAATATAATGTTAAAACGGTTCTAAATTGTTCTTTTTCTTGCTATTCTTGCCATCCTATTTTAAAGACGGTATCACACAATATGTACCAGTATAAGCAATAAGTCAATATCTCCTGAATAAGGAAAATTATTTGGTTCCTTATGAATTATATTGTTAAAGGCTAAAACATCTTTCCAGCGTCTGTTTTCCCTATCATCTATTATACTCATAACTAGATTTGGCAATTTCACTAAAATACAGAAATCATAATTAATAAATGAGGGATGGAGTTGAAAATTATTTTACGATCTATTCTGACAGCTAGCAAATCCAGCAAGCACAAATATAATTGAAATGAAGTAAAATTTTACAAGAAACTCGTAAGAATAATTATCTACATTACGATTAGATAAATCCTTGCAAAAGTTTACAAAATGCATTAAGTGTGTTAGAAAATTAATTTCCCATTCGCAGAAACTTCACCATTCGCGTGTAATCATCCAAAAACACCATCTGTGTGAACACGCGATAATTTACAACTCCATCCCCTGAATCGTATTACTTAAGCAGGCGGCAAACTTTGTTGTGTCTACCCTCAGTTTCAGACGTTGTGACTTTTGATGGTAACTAGGTGTGCCTCTACGGTTTTACTTTCCTTGTTTCGTTCCCGTAGGAAACTGGAAATATAAAGTTGTCTATTATTTTAGATCATAAATCTTTTGTGCCAACTTTAATTCAGTTTCGTACAGCCGTTCTGCATGTGTCTCATGTTATGTCGCTTGGAACATCGCGAATGCTCTAACACAAAGAATTTGAGGAAGCGGGGATAGAATGAGCACTTTCTCATTTATAATTTTCGCAATTCATCGTTTTCCCAATCCCCAGACAATATATATCAAAACTTACTATTCAAAACTAACTATTCGGCTAATTTATTAAAATTTACCTCTACTACCTGTGCGATAGTTACATTAGCCGTCAGATCTGGTTATTATTTAATTACATCTGATAGACAAAGATCAAAGTCTCATTATCATCATCATATCATGTATCTTGGTAAACAAAATTGAAGCAGCGTCGTGAGTCTAAGATCAGAATTCTCTGCTTCAAAAGATCCTGAGGATGATTTAAAACATTAATCAAGGAGAAGTTATTAAATGTTGAACAATTGTTACACGATTCAGAAAATATAATATTAGATTCATTTGTGCAGAAGTCTAACAACAAGCCACTCCAGCAAATGGAACGGTTGCAAGTAAATTGTCCCGGCCAATAGTTTGAGAATTGGCTTTATTTCTGAAACTAACTTAAACTCAATGGTTTATTGGTTTCCTTTAAAATTTTCCGCTGCAACTTTTATATAAAGCTCTGTTTACACGGAGCTTTTATTTAATTATTATTTGTTATGTTTTGCTGTTGAGCACTTTGCTTTTATAACACAGATGTAAAAAGCTTTAATAGAAACTGTGCTAGATACTGTTTTATATTTTGTAGTATTTGCTAAGTTTGCTATTATAGGTTCGTGAAGTCAAGGGCTCACGATCGTTTGCACGCGATATCCATTATTTTTAAGTGTAGCGTTATTTCTGCAATGTTCAAGACTCAGTCAATTTCAATGTTATCTTGGCTCTCAGTCGTTGCAATATAAAACATGCATACGTATTTTATGCAATACACGCCTGCCCAGCGTGGTCATTACAAGTAGTGCGTTTGTCAGTGGACGTCTACAATGATATAATTATTATGTTTTGACTTTTATTTCGGTTTTATTCGCATTTCAAGGTTTAATGTGTTTTTAATCATACACTTACAATTTTTCATTTAACTTTATTAGACATGGAATTGTTTTAAATTCTCGGAACACCAAATTTGTATTTAAATGACAATCACGTCAATTTTCATGAATAGGGTTAACATGAAGATTATAGTAGTTACATACAAACTTTCAACGCTTATTTAATGCTGTTTGAATTTTTGCTCACTTATATTTGTTCTCTAAGCTCCCATGCCTCCAGGCTAGGCGTGAAACGTGTAGATTATCCATACTGAACTTCCGTAAACTAATACCTGCTTATATTCGGTATGTATATAAAATAGAACCCAGTGAACACGCCCTTACCCTCTGCGGTGCGAGCATCGGTAGCGACGTCGCAAACAATTTTCCATTTCATCGCTTTCGTCTTAGAAGTAAAACTTGGTAAGGAATCCCACTACATCCATTCAGAATACTGCGCCGGTAATTTTCTTTGATAGCACACGTGTGGGGAGCTTTATATTCAAAAGAATTTGAGAGATGCAATCTTGATGCAATCCGATTTGTGCGAGCGATAATGGAATGCAGCAGACGAGATCCGGGGGAAAAACAACGCAATCTAGGGGTGTTTTTACTATTCGTTCTTTACGGGGGTTTACGGGGGTTTACTTTGAAATGCTGTGGTTTTCTTTCTTTATATAGTAGACTAGCGGACCCGTGGTTTCACTCGCGTAGATGCCGTTCCCGTGGGAATACGGGGATATAATAAAGCTTATGACACTCACTAATAATGTGTCTTTCTTCAGTGTATATGGAGTAACATCTAAGTATATCAGTCAAACCTTTACAGAGATCAGGCGAACAAACACGCAGATATACATTTTAAAAATTGACATAAGTATATTATAGATACGTACCACAGTAAATCATAAGCGACTATGAAGTTTGATACTTGGTGGCTTTGGGAAATCATCTTCATCATTATTAATCCATATTTGGCTCACTGCTGAGCTCGGGTTAGGCCAATAGTCCACCACGCTGGCTCAATGCGAATTGGCAGACTTTACACACGCAGAGAATTGGGAAAATTCTCTGGTATGCAGGTTTCCTCACGATGTTTTTCCTTCACCGTTTGAAACATGTCATATTTAATCTATACTAATATTATAAAGCTGAAGAGTTTGTTTGTTTGTTTGGGTGAACGCGCTAATCTCAGGGACTACTGGTCCGATTTGAAAAATTCATTCAGTGTTAGTTAGCCCATTTATGGAGGAAGACTATAGGCTATATATTATCCCCGTATTCTTACAGGAACGGGAACCACGCGGGTGAAACCGCGCGGCGTCAGCTAGTTTCTTATAATTCACACAACTGAAAAGTTGGAGGTGCATGCCCTGGACCGGATTCAAACCCACACCCTCCTGAATCGGAGCTCACTCACACGGCTCGGCTTTGGGAAATAGCTAGTTTCAATGGTCCAGAATTTTAATTTTTTTATAATTTACTGAGCATAATTCAAGGAAATCATGTCAATCAAACACTATCGTATTGTGGTATTCATGGTGGTAGTACTTCGCAGAATCTCTTCTATCAAAAGGAGTATTACTGCTCAAAATACTACAAATATTATGTCTAGTGTCAAATAGTCTTAATATAAAATTTTCGGATAACGATGTTTGTTACCAAACTTCTGCAAAACGGCTGAACCGATTTTTATTGTGCAAATCGGTTAGGTCTGAAAATCGATCTACATCTATTTTTCATAACTCTAAGATCTCGATGCCTAAAGTGAATATTTTACAAGTTAAACCAACGTTTGCAGGCTCCTCTAGTCTATTTATATGATTTCGTGTGCGAAACCAATTTCATAGTATATCTTGGTTCATTTAAAACTTCTCTCAACCACATTTTAATTTAGATTTTTCTGTTTATTTATTCAGTTACCGAGTAGAAACTTTTTGGAATTGGTTCAGTTGAACTTTTTTGCGCAAAAACAATTGTTATATTTTTAATTTTTCGTAGGTACCGTAGAACGCTTCAAAAAGTTTAGGACAAGGTTTGTTTGGGTTTGAGGGCAGCTGTTTATACAACAATTTAAATAGTCCAAAGGTTTTCCTTTTGGACAATATAAAGTAAATAACTGTGCCTTGTTATACCTATACCTACTCGCAGTCCTTGGGGTCAGGAACAAAATATTTCTTTACTAAAGCTTGGCTAGTTCGTTCATAATCAATTTATATTATAGGTACCCACCTATAAAATAAAGGAGATGGTCCATTTCAGATCCACTCTTGTACCCTGTATCATTAAAATTTAAAAAATACAAGGATCTTATTAAAATTTATTAAAGTGAATAAATGCAACTAAACAAAAAGAAACAAATAAAATTAAAACCCAAGCTTTTGAGTTATATCAAGATGGCGCCCTTAAAGCAACTATGACATGACAATTGACCGCAAACGTCAAAATTGAAAACGTCATCAATCCGCCATTATTACCCTTAATAGTGTTGTATTTCTTGGGAGATAATGAATATTATTTCGAAAGAATTAAAGTAAATTCGTAGATTTGTATAATCAAAAATAGTAAAAAAAAAAAATCGTTTTTATTCCGCTAGGACTATGACTGGGCTCCATACAATTTTGGACCATCTCCTTTATCATTGAGGTATTAAAATGAAGTTGTATAGCTACATTAGGATTCAATCTTATCCAAATAGAATCGATGAAGCACAATTTTCCGATGAATTTAACAGAACGGGATAATCCCACTATCCATTTGGAATGAAGGAAAAAATAAATGCCGTGAAATCTTATCACTGGGGTTAAAGCGGCATAGTTGCTGGTATAAAACTTGATATTGTCTTGAATTATATTGGTCTGGCTTGGTAAAGAAAACTGCCTATAATTCTTTACAGGATTTAATGTAACAACCACATTGTTTTCCCAGTGATTGTATGGATAGAATTAGTAAGTAGTAGTCGAGCAATATATAAATTAAAGCCCCTGCGTCAAAGTTTAAAGAAAAAGTTATACTAACAGTAGTCTGTCAATAAATAAAATATAAAAGCTTAATTTATGTAAGACAAATTATTAATTTGTACAAACGAAAAGGAGATGTAAACCCACGTTTTACTAGACACGTGCATAAGTTAGTTATTTCTGCATATCGTTTCCAAAGAGTAGAAAAATCTTTTGTAGGTTTTGGTGTGATCTTCCATAACAAGATCCCCAAGACTATGATGGACCAGCCAATGCATAGCTTTAAGCAATGTGTCAAAAAACATTTACTTAGTCGAGGTTACTACACCATTGATGAGTGCCTTAATGATAAAGTTGCTTGGAGGCCGTTGGATCAGCTTCCATTTTCACACAGGAAGTAACACTATTGGAAATTGTAATGTTGTCATCAATTATAAATTATAATATTGAATGATTTTTTTTTAAAGAGCAAACCTGCCTTCCGAACCGGTGGTAGAATCTTTACAAATAGTCAACTGACGTGTCAAAAGTGCTTGTAAACTGAGCCTACTTGAAATAAATGAGTTTTGAATTTGAATTTTGAGCACATTAAGAATTCAGTCACGGTCATTTCAGATAATGATATCTGAATTTTTGAAAAATAAAACGGGGCTCGAACCCTTACACTCGAAATTGTGGGTTCTATTCCCGCCAGCTATACTAATTTCGACTAAATGGACACGAAAATATTCCAAAAAATTCCAATAGTCTTTAAAAAAATTATTTAATTTGAGATATAAAAAACTAGATACATGCAAATCAGAAGGTAGCTAAAAGTAATTCCCAATTTCTCCCGATAGGACCGGTATAACTCAAAGAGATCCGGGACGCGGGTGACAAAAACTATCGGGAGCAGAAAGGAATGCGGGACGAAGCAATAAATCACTCCGGGATTGATTCCGGGACTCCACGTTAGGATGTCTTTGGGTGCTATTCATTTGTGTGTCGAGTGTCCGTCTTATAGTCAAAGAGCTAGTGGGATATAAACGGAAGCTAATCAAGAGTTGGCTAATGCCGAATATAGCACAAAAGTATCACCAAAAAGCGCGAAACAGGCTAATAATACATATAAAAATATGTAAAAGAATTTAAAAGAAAGGTAATAGAAGAAGAAATACTTTATTGCAAACAAAATACAAAATTAATAATTAAATAATTAATGCTGAGAATTGATTATGTTATAGTAATCTAAACTAAATGCTACAAATACATATCTTTATACTACCTACGAAAAGAGGGTAATAAGAGGGGAATAATTATGTTCAAATCACAGAAAACAATTTTTATTTTTTGTGATTAAAACAGGGGTAATAATAGACGAGCAATAGATCGAAAAAAAATATATAATTATTCTACAGTTCAGTCAATTGTTCAATAAATATATATTATTATAACCAGTAATTCTACGTGATCTCTTGAAACATTAAGTTTTGTACAAACAAAATAAAATAATTATTTATCTAGACGTAGTTCGATCATCATCTCTTGGACTATGAAATATTGTATCGTCGAGCTTTCGAATCTTCTTTTGAAGTATTTTTCGCACAATAGATTCCGGGTCCCTCTTTACGGTGAGTGAATCTTTTTAGATTTTTTGGACAATAAAGTAAACCCATGGAAAGTTGGCTTAAGGGTCCAAGGGACACTTATGTTGATTTTGACCTCGTTTTTCCGTTTGACGGCTAATATATTAATATCAGGATTTATATGAAGATTTTTTGGTATAAAGGCCTAATGGAGATTGCGAAAGATGTAATGACACTTTGGAAGAGATTTTAACTTACGTACAAAAGGGGGATTTTATTAATTTACCTTCGTGTTTGTCAGTCTGTGTTAATAGTTTTCAAATATATGGACTGATTTCGGTGTGGCATAATCTTTTTTTTGCAATCTCAATCACTTCAATCTCACCTGATGGTAAGTGATGATGCAATCTAAGATGGAAGCGGGCTAAAACGCTAAATCGCTTGGCGGTACGTCTTTGTCGGTAGGGTGGTAACTAACCACGATCGATGGCGAAAAAAAAACTCGAAATTACGTAATCAAACCCAACTAACTAACTTTAATCTTTGTTACTTGACATATCTATACTTATATTATAAAGCTGAAGAGTTTGTTTGAACGCGCTAATCTCAGGAACTACTAGTCCGATTTGAAAAATTATTTCAGTGTTAGATAGCCCATTTATCGAGGAAGGCTATAGGCTATATACTTTCCTCGTATTCCTACGGGAACGGGAACCACGCGGGTGAAACCGCGCGGCGTCAGCAAGTATATTATACGAAATTGATATTCTATGTAAATGTCATCCGGTGCATACTGACAACCCTTCATGGATATCATACAGTAGGTAGATGACATTTCTCAGTTAATGTAATGTTTATTGTTAAAGCCGTGATAACCCAGTGGATATGACCTCTGAGTCCGATTTCGGAGGGTGTGGGTTCGAATCCGGTCCGGGGCATGCACCTCCAACTTTTCAGTTGTGTGTATTTTAAGAAATTTAATATCACGTGTCTCAATCGGTGAAGGAAAACATCGTAAGGAAACCTGCATACCAGAGAATTATCTTAATTTTCTGCGTGTGTGAAGTGTGCCAATCCGCATTGGGCCAGCGTGGTGGACTATTGGCCTAACCCCCTCTCATTCTGAGAGGAGACTCGAGCTCAGTAGTGAGCCGAATATGGGTTGATGACGATTATTGTTATTAAAGACCAAATTAATGAATATGCCATCAGGACCACATCCACGCCACATAAATGCACGCTCCAATAAAAATGTAAACTAAATTGATATTAATAACTCGGGAATACAACACAAAGTTTGACCATGCTCCTGAATATGCAGAATCACCAACAATAACAATGTTATTCCCGTGTAGTGCTCGCGAAAGTGCGCAACAGCTGAAGGAATAAGAGCCTATTACGGCCAGACCTCCCTCAAATTATACAATCTGAATGAAAAAAAAATTAGTCCAAAAAACTCGGGCCCAAATTATACAAATGATACAAAACTGTAGGTTGGCCATTAATTAGGACAATCAAGGAGAACGCATGATGCCAATTTTCAAAGAAATCTATATTTGCCTAATCAGTTAAATTACTTGTTACAGGTGGGCAATAATTCGTTTCTCTTTGACATAAAATTCATTGCATTATTTGTGTCTGACTGTTAGGCAATAGTTTTAATAAGTATTAGATACTAACTTGATACATCTGTTCAAAATAAGACAATGATGATATTTGCCAATGATATCTCATTAATTGCTTTGACATTGACAGCCCACGTTTATAAAGACAACTGACAATTAGTGAGAGACTGGTGGGAGGCTTCGGCCGTGGCTAGTTACCACCCTACCGGCAAAGACGTACCGCCAAGCGATTTAGCGTTCCAGTACGATGTCGTGTAGAAACCGAAAGGGGTGTGGATTTTCATCCTCCTTCTAACAAGTTAGCCCGCTTCCATCTTAGACTACATCATCACTTACCGTCAGGTGAGATTGTAGTCAAGGGCTAAATTGTAAAGAATAAAAAAAAAGTTAAATACGCATCAAAGGGTATATAAATCACTGATGTCAGTATGAAAATGATGAAATGAGGTTATTTTCGCTGTTGGCGTATATTATTTTAGCTTTTATAAACTGAAGAAGGTCTGACTGCCACAGGCGTTCGTTTTGAAGGCAATGCGGCATATATTATTTAAGCGCAATAATCTAGAGTACAGTTGTAAAGTGCAGTTTAGATTTGCAGTCTGCAGGACTGCGTTGTATGAGAAATGTTTGCTGCTACATTTAGCACGTTTTACATTTCGTGCGTGAAGATGTTTTATCTTTAACCCAGTCATAGGTTATTTTACAAACCTCTTTAGATGCTATTATTATAACTGAATGAGCTGTGATAGCCCAGTGGATATGACTTCTGCCTCCGATTCCGGAGGGTGTGAGTTCGAATCCGGTCCGGGGATGCACCTCCAACTTTTCAGTTGTGTGCATTTTAAGAAATTAAATATCACCTATCTCAAACGGTGAAGGAAACCTGTATACCAGAGAATTTTCTTAATTCTCTGCTGTGTGAAGTCTACCAATCCGCATTGGGCCAGCGTGGTGGACTATTGGCCTAATGTCTAAGTCTCCTCTCATTCTGAGTGGAGATTGGACTAGTAAGCCAAATATGGGTTGATAATGATGATAATGATTATAACTGAATTCTTGATTCCGTGGTTAGCATGACGTGGCTTTGATCATGAGGATCAGAGTTCAGAGTATCGGACTATGATACTGGATCTTTTCTTTCCTAAGATTATCAATGCAAATTTTAATTTCAGCCCGGAGTTGGAAAGTTGGTGGTGTTCAGTGACGTGCACAAGGTTTTAACTAGGGTAGGCGTTATAGGTACAAACAGTGTTAAATTGAAAATTATTTGTCCAATACAACCTTCTCAGGGAATGCAATGCATTATTGCATATATAAAGTGCACGCCACACCATCAAATAACAATTGCCGTATTTATTCAATTTATATATAATTCGTGAAGTGGCAATTGGCAGACCACATAGTTCGAAGAACCGTTGGGGTCCCAAGGGGCTGGAATGACGACCCCGCACCGGAAAGCGCAGGGTTGACCCCCCACTAGGTGGACCGAGGACATCAAGCGAGCAGGGAGCCGCTGGATGCTGACGGCTATAGACCGTTATGTTTGGAAGTCAATGCAAGAGGCCTATGTCTAGCAGTGGACGTCCATCGGCTGATAAAAATTCAAAAAAAATTAAAATTCATTTATTTCAATTAGGCTTAGTTTACAAGGACTTTTGAAATGTCAGGATTATGTCACAACTTAATTTAATCCAATGGTGGTAATAACAGACGATAACTTAAAATTAAAGTTGCGAGGGTTCCAAATGCGCATTGGTCTGAGAAGAGCTCACAAGAAACTCAGCCAAGGTTTATTTTTTTTTGTTTACCACCATTTTACAAACTTATTTAAAACTAAGCACACAGTCGTATAACACCTGCAAGCTTTTTATCATTTATATAATAATCATTAACACTATAATGAGACTATAATATATACTAACAATCTTTACTAATACTATAAAGCTGAAGAGTTTGTTTGTTTGTTTGATTGAACACGCTAATCTCAGGAACTACTGGTCCGATTTGAAAAAATCTTTCAGTGTTAGATAGCCCATTTATCGAGGAAGGCTATAGGCTATATATTATCCCCGTATTCCTAATAATGATGATGGCTAGTATAAGATAATGATCATTATTCTGTATATTTCTATGACCTAGGTTTAATTATTATAATACTTTGGTGTTTGTTATCCTTTCTAGCAGGTTACACAATCCAAACGTAGCCGGGTAAACTACACAAGACACGGTCGGAGGCGGTCTAGCATACATTATTTATGGACGCAATATCCTTGAGTACTGTAAGTGCAGTTACATTCAGTGTATGTACGCTGTATGATGAATGTTGTAGAGGAACGGTTTATTCCTGTTATGGCGTTAAGGTAAATGTTCTAATGGACCGAGAGACTGTGATAGTCAGAGTTATTTTATTTATTTATATATACTTTTTGCAGATTAAAACAATAACATAAAAGTAGAAAGTAGGTCTCAGCAGGACCTGCCTTCCGAACCGGTGGTAGAATCTTTACAAATAGTCAACTGACGTGTCAAAAGTGTTTGTAAACTGAGCCTACTTGAAATAAATGATTTTTGATTTTGATTTTGATTTGATTTTGAAAACATAGTACATAAGTATGTGCAAAGGCTTATTGCTTAAAGCAGACTGCCAGACAACCTTTGGATAAAGAAATTAATGAATTAAAATGATTAATACAAACAGACAACAAAATAAAATTCAAATTCAAAATTCATTTATTTCAATTTGGCTTAGTTTACAAGCACTTTTGAAATGTCAGGATTATGTCATTGTATATTGCTTCATTTTAGGAAAGCTTATATTCTTACATATATGTAAGTACGGTAACTAATCATGGTGTTTGGATTGTGGTGGATTTGGATGACAGCAAGTTTTAAGGGTTCAGATCGTACTGTTCCAGCCCCTGTAGCCTAGTGGTACGTCGATTCTCTTTCTACGATCGCTAACGCTTCGAAAACTAGTAAATTGTATGTGTATGTATGTATATATTTTAGTACATACATGCATCATCATCATTATCAACCCATATTCGGCTCACTGCTGAGCTCGAGTCTCCTCTCAGAATGAGAGGGGTTAGGCCAATAGTCCACCACGCTGGCCCAATGCGGATTGGCAGACTTCACATACGCAGAGAATTAAGAAAATTCTATGGTATGCAGGTTTCCTCACGATGCTTTCCTTCACCGTTTGAGACACGTGATATTAAAATTCTTAAAATGCGCACAACTGAAAATTTGCAGGTGCATGCCCCGGACCCAGACCCTCCGGAATCGGAGGCAGAGGTCATACCCACTGGGCTATCACGGCTCTTCGCCGTACATACATACACTTTCATTTACTAGGGAACTATAAGTGAAACCTCGGGGAGTCTGTAAGTTGCAGACAAATTATTTGCAACATTTTCAAATAAATCTAATTAATACAAAACTATAGCTGGTTAAAATAAATTAAATACTAATCTATGTTGATTAAGTTCTGATTTGAACCATTCAAGCCACTTCAAGTTCAACTATAAGAGACCGGTAGGACTTTAATAGGATCACAAACGATCAGGCGAATGAAGCATCTAAGCCGGCTTAATCCAGTGCATTGCGTTAATGTTATCAGGTACGTATGATTATTATGTTCATTAATTTACATAATCTCTCTTATTATCAGCCTAGTTTATAGCCACTACAGGGCTTCTTCACTTCCTTCATAAAGAAGAGGGAATATGGAAGAGAATATGAGAGGTGTGACTAACCACATTGCTACAATACAGGCGGGCTACAATGATTTTTAAATAATTCCATGTCATTAGCTACAATAATTCATGCTTCCTTGTAAGAGACTAATCTAGGAGACCATGCCGATTTAAAATCGATGAGGCCAAGCCCAACGCCTTCATTTTTTATAGTCTTACAGCCAGTTTCTTCATGTAAAGCTAAAGTAATAGTAAAAGTAGTAAGTAGTAAAGTTTGTTTTTCAGTGAATAAGACCGTCACTTTTGATTTATGACGTTACTTTGACTGTTACTTGCGATGAAGCAACTGGCCGTTAATAGCCAAAGTGTTCAACTTTCAACAATCTAACAATCAAGATCAACTTCTAACAATCCCTCTAATTCACCCTTCTATGTTCATAAATCATTTTTTTCTTTATAACCATCATCTCCTTGCCGTAAACAAGTCCTAAAATCATCAACGTCTGCAGTATTTTGACAAATTTTTAGAAAAATATCTAATCCCATCACTGTTTTTAGTTGCATTTTGCATTAAAGCTTATTGTTTGAATTTACACATGTTATGTAAGCGGCGATGCAGCCTTACATAACATGTATAGCCATATCTAAACAATTGTAATTATTAAAATTGTAAATATAGATGATAAT
Source organism: Bicyclus anynana (assembly GCF_947172395.1). Lineage (NCBI taxonomy): Eukaryota > Metazoa > Arthropoda > Insecta > Lepidoptera > Nymphalidae > Bicyclus > Bicyclus anynana. The sequence continues at coordinate 12,475,407 of NC_069103.1, read as the reverse complement.
AAAATGACGAGTAAGTAAATAAAAAACAACAAAAATTTTGTACTACCAAATAAATCTCCCATACATCGTTTTTAAGTTTACCATACCAAGGGCAATCAATAAAATTTCTGACATTGATCATTTTATATTCTAACTGGCAACAATTTTAACAGCAGCTTACAATGGATAATAGATTCTATTATCAACGAAATTGAGTTGTTATTCCAGTGTTTTCATCGATATCAAGTTTTTCGAACGAAAAGCCATCTGTCACAAACAATGATTGAATCCGGTGGTTTTGATTTATAACTACTTTTATAGCGTAGACATTAGCCTCTGGTTTTGCAATTTAAAAAGGATAGAGGGTTGAAGCGGATTTTATGTTGCCAGTTTTAAAAAATATTAAGTAATATTTCAGTTTGACATTATAGGTACATGTAGGTATAATTCAATTTAAACATACAAGATGGAAGTTTTACAGTCTTTTAAAGATTTTAAATTTAACAATGTCCTACAAACTACGTGGTAGGTACATTATATCGTTCCGACGCTCAGAAATGTTTGTTACTTGATAACCCAGTTAGCTACCAGAATCAAGAATTTTTGTAAATAAAAAAGTTGAACGTCTCATCAAGATGAAGCTACTCACGGAAAATTATTTGATAGCAATGAATTGCTTTGATAGTCGATGGACATTGGGGACCTAAGGTGCTGGAATGGCGACCCCGCAGCGCAGTGTTGGTCGACCCCTCACTAGGTGGACCGAAGACATCAAGCAGGGAGTCGCTGGATGATGTCCGTTTTGTCGTGTCCATGTCCATCCAAGTCCATGCAGGAGGCCTATGTCCTGCAAAGGACGTCCATCGGCTGATAATGATGATGATGATGAATGAATTGTGATAAAGATATGTGGATAGTAGAATATTATTTATCTATTTTAAATTTGGAACCAATTAACGACGCAACGCTTTCCCGATCAGTCCGTGAGCTCACCCTGGTGGGGTCATGCCTGAAAATCAGCGATATAGTTATTTGACGACCTCCGTGGCGCAGTGGTCTGCGCGGTGGATTTACAAGACTAGGTCCTGGGTTCGATCCCCAGCTGGGTCGGTTGAGGTTTTCTTAATTGGTCCATGTCTGGCTGGTGGGAGGCTTTGGCCGTGGCTAGTTACCATCCTACCTACAAAGACGTATCGCCAAGTGATTTAGCGGTCCGGTACGATGTCGTGTAGAAACCGAAAGGGGTGTGGATTTTCATCCTCCTCCTAACAAGTTAGCCCGCTTCCATCTTAGATTGCATCATCACTTACCATCAGGTGAAAAAAAAAAGTTGTAGCATAAAGCTGAGACAGCGCCCCATTCAGCCGAAGCATTAGTATTAAGTTAGTATTGATCTTATTTATGTTTTATTTTTTTGGATGAATAAATGTTTTTATTATTATTATTAATTGTAAAAATGTTCCACGGATCCTGGGCTAAAATAATACCTAACTTTAGAAAGGCTTTTGTGTTAACTCAACAGAAATGTCATCTCCAATCTGGTAATTAAATGTCACTGTCACAGTTAAGACAGAGTTTTAAAATGCTCTCCCTACTTTGTAAAGGATAATTTGACAGTTGTATAAGTCAGCTGTTAAATATAACTGTCTGCATAAGCCTTCATTCGCACGAGAGTTTTTTACTACACGTTGAAAAGTGTTCAGATACAACAAATGCATTCCCAAGTATATGTTCACATGAAAATGCTTTTTTTCGAAAGGTGTTGCATTTTCAATTTTGGGTGTTGGAAATAGACCTTCATTTAACTTCATATTATATTTGAACGCTTTTTTAACGTCCGTAAAAAAAACTCTCGTGCGAATGGATACGTTTGTTGTCAAAGTCAAAGTCAATATTCATTTATTTCAAATAGGCTTAGTTTACAAGCTCTTTCGAAACGTCAGGTAATAATATTAAACTTAAGATAATGGTGATAATAATCATTCGAAAACTTAAAAATTAAAGTTACGAGGGTTCCAAACGCGCCTTGGTCCGAATTGAACCGAGTTGATCTATAATATACTTAAATATACTTAAACAATACACATCACTATCTAGCCCCAAAGTAAGCATACAGAGTAGCTTGTGTTATGGGTGCTAAGATAGTTGATATTATAATATTACAATTATATACTATACCATTTTTTTCCTTACATGGCAAAAAAGGTAAACAAAGATCCGTCGTCACGACATTCACATATTTCTCACAAACCGTCCGTTTAAACTAAATCATTTATATACACATCACTTCATTTAACGCGCACACCGCGAATTACATAAAAACTGCTTGTAATTAACTATTATATCACATTTATTTCACTAAAAACGAAATCACAACAAGTTTTATTTCTACAGATTAACGAAAATGTTGCGAATTTGACATTTCGTAATGCTAGATTGTCTATGAATTGAAGAGACGGGAAAGATACATGAAATTATAACTTGTCGATAATTATGTACATATTTTTTAATTTTAATATTTGTGTCCTTTGTGGCTTATAAATAAAATAAATGTGTATCTTTATTAACACAGCACCAAAGAATATATTATACTCCATGGAGAAGAAGTAAATCTACATACATGAAAACGTTGGACATAGCAGCGACATTATTTCCGCATACGAATATTTTTTCATAAAGTCAGTGGCAATTTTAAATGGAGATTTTTGATTTTAAAATAGTTGAAGGACCTAATTGAGAAAAAACAAATAATGATTTAAAAAAATATATACAACCGACTTCAAAATATTAACGTACCCACGAAATTAAAAAAGGGAAAAATAATATCATTATATTTTCTGCCAAGCCAGTGTATTCAATCTATTAATTCAAGGTGTACCGTATCGTAAAGATTTTTGTTTCTCAGACATTATTTTTGTCTGTCATGTGTTTTTTTCAGTAACGACTTAAGTCAACATCAGACGGGCTTGGCAGCGACTTCAAAATGATCAATAAGTAGAAAATATAATAATGTTATCTTTCCCTTTTTAGTTTCGTGGGTACGTTAACATTTTGAAGTCGGTTGTATTTTTTCATAATATTTTTTTTTTATTTTTTAATATACCTAATAAATAAATCAATCCATATGAAATTCAACCTAAAATCCACCCATCTGAAAGTCGGAATTTTCGGTTAGTTATATTATTGTTAGTCATACACTACTCAGCAATCAGCAATAATATAACAACCAAACAACAAATAAATAACAAGACTAACAATTGCAAACGAAACAAATAAGTAATGATGATATGGAACAAACATTGACACGACCTCACTGTGAGCATGGAAGCGACAATGTGGCACTTTTTGCTCGCAGTTAACTCATCCTAAACCGAGCTTAACCGATCGCGGCGCGAGTGCTCCCGAATGTTTGTAATTATATAGCACGATCAAAAATTATTAAAAAACCGATAAACCGATTCTTCAATCACTTGCAAAATTTTTAAATTAAGAATAAAGAAAACAATACACAAATACGACTTGAATATTATGATTGCTGGATCAGAAAAATAAATAAAAGATTTGAAATACTAATGGAAAAAAATTTATTACTTTTGTTTCGCAACATGGTGAGATTTTTATTTTTCTGGTATACGTAAATCGTGATAGTCAGAGTTATATATAAAGAAGTTTGAGAGATAGTGATGTACAAGGGGCCGAAACTTTAGTACAAAGATTTTTGAATATATGACATTATGCGGTAATAAATTTAGTAGGTTCTAGAGCTAGAAAAATGTTACGAATTATAATTAGAGACAGACAGTAAGTGTACATTAATTCCAATTATGTTCTACATAGTCATTTGGACTAGTGGTGTATAACCAAGGTAAAAAAAGAAAGAATTAATAATCTTTAATTCAATAGAAAAATATTTTTGTCGCTTTTTTGTTTTTCTCAATTGTTTTCTTCAACAATTTAAAAATTAAAAATTTCCATTATAAATTGCCACTGACTTTATTTCAAAAATATTCGTATGCGGAAATAATGTCGCTACTATATCCAACAAAATGAAATGAAATGTTAATGTTTTTTAACTTTTGTATCTTTTGTAATTTTTAAAAATGTAAACTGTAAAATTTTTGTAATTTATGTACTTGGAAATAAAGGCTATATTATTATTATTATTATTATTATTATTATTATTATTATTACTATATCCAACATTTTCATGTATTTCATGATTCACTTCTTCTCCTTGGAGTATATATTCTTAAAATTATATTTAATTTCCTAAAATGCACACAACTGAAAAGTTGGAAAACGAAACGAATATGGAACGTATTCGTTTTTTAAGATGACGTATAGTAACGGATATTTTAGTTTAGTTATTTCAGATATAACGATACCTACTTGATATCGTTACGATGCCCGCGGTTAACTTCTCAACCCTACTGATTGTCTTTGGTTCATAGTCAGCCATTATTGTTGTTTAAAATTGACATCTAAGAAAATTTCAAGTATACATATAAATAATTATATAATGATGATTATTATACGATGATCTATAATAGTTGTGTTCCGCGGAGTAGGTACAACAATACGAGTACCTATGTTTAAAGATATAGTTGACATGTATTTTTTAATATGTAAAAGAGGAATGGTAATTAATTGAAAAGTAGAGAGAGACCGCAATGGTTACTTTCAATACTTAGACTTAAAAAAAGTCAAACAAAATAAGAAAAGAATATTGTAGGAAAAAGATTGGTAAAAAGAAGCTTATATTAATACCTACTCGTACTTTTGGGTCTTTGTCTCTCTAAATTACAAAAAGAAGGCGCGATTTCCATTTTGAAAAGGCATATTAAAAAGTTTTTCAGCCGCGCATAGATTATGTAAATGGTATGCATCCCATGAACACCTCGGGACTCGGGAGATATGTTGCTGCGGACGTCTGTGCCATTTTGTGAGGAATTTCTTTGCGTACAATCTTGGAGTAATGATGTGAGTTGGATGCGGCAACGTGAAACTAGTTGTCATCATCATCATCATTGACAACCCATATTCGGCTCACTATTGATGCATGAAGACTCCATTCCAATCCAATCCAATCCACATTTGGCCATTCTGAGAGGAGACCCTCTCAGAATGGCCAAATGCGGATTGGCAGACTTCACGTACGTAGAGAATTGAGAAAATTCTCAAGTATGCAGGTTCCTTAATATTTTTTACCATAACTTCTAGAGATACGAGATATATATTATCATAAAATGCAAACAACTGAATAGTTAGAAAATGCCTCAGACCGGATTCGCACTTACGCACTCCCAATCGAAGGCAGAGGTCATATCCACTAGGCTATCAAATTCAGACGTCTCTGAGAGACGTGATAGTCCAGTGGAAACTAATTCTATGTGTAAATAAACATTCAAGTCCCAATAACACTATGGTTAAAGGTCGAACGCACGTCTTTAAAGTGTGTTGTAAGGTGAGAGTAAATGTAAATGAGTGTTGTCGATCATAACTTTATTGTTCTGTTCTGTACTGTACTGTACTGCATTGTAATATACGAGATGAAATAAAATAATTATTTATTAAATGTTACTTATGACAGTACATAATCGCTTATTGGGAAGGAAAAGGAAAATAATATGTTTAAATCACAACTTTTTCTAGTTATTTTCTAAAAATACAACTTCATGGTTAAATCGGGCCGAACACGAATTTTAACCAAAACAAACCCTAGAATGGAAGGAATACCTTGAGCAGTCCCAGTGGCTTGTAAATCCGGATGCAGGCTTAAGGGATCCCTTCCGACTAGCCAACACTCACCATTCATTGCTCAAATTACTCTCTCCGCCTATTCCAAGTAGCCCCTTAAGGATTATACAACAAAAGTTGTGTACGGTTCGAACGGCTAAATACTGAAGCTGACCGTACGGCGAGCGCCTTATATCGCCAGTCGTTCCCATCCGATCGCTACCCTCTCTAACTCCCTACATTTTAAGTCGCGCATTTTAAGTCTCGTGGCACGAGCCAACACGAGATCGAGCGACGTCATATCCGTATTAGACTACTATTTCCTACAACAACACTATCGATTGCATATAACAATGGTATGCCGCATCCAATGCATATATTAGTAGATCATGCACATTTTAATACACAGTTCTAAAATTCCGCACGGTTTTTCCTGTTTGACGTAAAGAACAGTGTGGCCGGATGCTCGTATCTTTTTTCTTATCTCCTCTCTTACATTATTCTGTACGAAATTTTTCATATCTCCCAATTTCAGCTTCTAGAGAGGTTCCCAAACTTTTAAGATAACGGAATAACGACCAAACCTTTTATTTTACGGAACCGCATATCAACTATTACAAAACAAAGACTGTAATTTAAATAAAAACAAAATCTTCGGCTTCGGTGGCATCACACAATAAACATTATATTTTTGGAATTATATAAAATAAACAGGAAGTGGCATCCTACTAACAAAAAAACGTATGTGAATATCCCATACTTTAACTATGAAAATTTTACCTACGTAAACGGCGACCCCGGTCTCACAGACCGTGTTGGAACCAAAACTGCAGATCTTGCGCCTACTTTTACTTAGCAGGTAGAATGGCAATCTTTTACTTTTTAGGTTGAATGACGGGGGAAAGGCACTTCGGCAGATACTCAAAATCACAACGAAAATCGTTGGCGTTAGCAAAAGTAATTCGAATTTTTAAAATCACCCGGTCTCACAGACAAATGTGTCACCGTTGGCGGGTTAAATGATTTCGCGGAATCCTGGCAATTTTTCTACGGAACCCCAAGTTACATCGGAATAACTTTGGGAATCACTGTAATATACACGTGAAATTGAAACAACGGGATGTGCATGGTTTTATTTGGTAGTTAGTACAGTTCTGTGTGACAAAACTCGTCTAGGGAAGTAACGCTGCTATGCTAATTTCTGCTGCCAACTACTTACCAACTTAGTCTAGAAGACAGAGAAAATAATATATGCATCTATTAAAAAAATCAAGATTAATAATAATTTTAATAAAAAAAATTCAACCGACTTCCAACTCAAAACTAACCTAACCTAAAAAGCAGAAAATAACATCTTACCTATGTGCTACCTTCTGATCAGTTTGAAGGCGGTGCCAAGCCAGTGATATTTTAATTCAAGCCGTTTAAATTACAAAATTTCTGTGGTTCTTTCAGAAACGGCTTTAATTAAAACATGACACTGGATTGGCACCGCTTTCAAACTGATCAGAAGGTAGCACATCTCTAATCATCTCTAGCCGTCTCTATAATTTTCGAAAGTTCCCCTCGATTTCTCCAGGATGCCATCATCAGATCCTGACATGAAAAAAATGGGACCACCCTGGAACCAAACCCTTCAAAACAACAAAAGAATTTTCAAGATCGGTTTATAAATGACGGAATTATCGCTGGACATACATCCAAAAAAACTGGACATACATACATACAAAAAAAAAAACATACAGCCGAACGTAGAATCTCCTCCTTTTTGGAAGCCGGTTAAAAACTAAGAATGAATTCTATAATAAAAGGAGATGTCCCAAAATAATCCCAGAATCGTTTTAATGTTGTAAATTGAAAAATACCACGCCTCACAACTACATTATATCTAATAAAACCACTTCACAATTATCATTTTGAAACATATACCTAAACAGAAATCCGTGAACTAGAGGGTAATAATCTTATTATAAACAAATTTTTATTTCCTGTTACTGTTTGCTGCCATTTTATTTACAGCTAGTGGTGCATCGTGCATACGATACAATATAAGTATTTACTCGATACTTTTTTTGATATCGAGTAAATACTTAAGGCGTATCAGGCAAATGGGGAGTGGGACATCTCCTCTATTAAAAAAAATAAATAAGTGAATAAAATATTTTAATAACAGTTACCCAAAGCGGAAGTTACCGTAATTGATAACGTAGGTTTTTTTGTGGGAGTTCAACGGAAAGTATTTTTTTAATGTACACTGTACCGGTATTAGATCATTAAAAATCTAAAAAACCTTACTTTTTGGTACTTCAAAAACTAAATAACTAACTAACGGAGTAACTTAACATATGTAGCGAACAGTTGTAAAAATGTTGCAAATTCTTAGCATTTTATTGATTGCTCTTTTAACGGTTGTAGCCAACGAGTGGATGGTGTTCGGCAATAAAACGCCAATTTTTGGCCATACATTCACAGATTTGCATAATACCGTCCGCGATTTCCGCTTGTACATCGCCGTGAATTTTGCATATTAATGGCAACATCCGGCGGCTGATATTATGCAAACTGAATTCAATTATATGTGCGCATTTTGATGTCAGCCATTACTATAGCGGAATGCCATTCATTTTCGCGCGATACCTATTGATTGCTGAATTACTGCATATTAGCGGATTTCCGCTATTTTTAAAACTCTAAATATTTTTGATATGATTATCATAATCAGCCTATTTTAATAGCCCACTACATAGGAGAGGGGCCCCCTCTCCTACGAGAAAAGTAAGGAAAAGCGGTTAAACCCACCCTGCTGTTATAATGGATTTGATGTCATATTTTCAGTAATGTGGTTTATGACATTAAAGGTACTGTTACACATGCTTTAAAATAGCATTAAGTATGCTCCATACAAGCATGCTTATCATCAGTTTACATTTGCTAGCAATAAGCATGCTATTTTAAGTATGCTCCTGAATAAGCATGCTCAAAGCCAACATTCCAATTACACTTGCTAATTTGTATTTATCGCTCTCCGTCTATAGTATCGTGTTATACAGGGAGAGATGAAGGTGAAGAGAATACAGAATAGCAATGTTGATCCACTAGCATACTCAATAAGCAAACCTGTTCAGACGCACAACATGCTCATAAATCGCACGACTGTTGATTCTTGAGCAAGCTCGAAATAAGCATGCTCATTATTAGCAATATTGCGATACATATGCTAATAAGTAGCAACTGCTCAATAGTAGCAGGCATTCGTACTTGAAATGAGCATGTGTAACAGTAGCTTTACTGTTTCAAACAAAGGACATTTTTTCCTATTTTAATTTAAAAAATACTTTAGAGGTGTTACAAAAACTTGTAGTTATCCACGAGTGAAAGATAGTGTTCTATAATACCTAGCAGTGGCTGTAGCGTTGGTTCCGTATAACACTTAGAATTTAAGCTTAAATTGTTAACAAGAACAAGTCACTCGCCAACTTGCCTCACAGGAACCTTGCCAAGAATTCCGAATAGTTTTGCAGACTTTACAACTAATGCCTGCTGCATATTTGTGAACACCTTCTTAGATATTACTTATGTTAACGCGAAAGTTCGCGAGGAATATCAGAGTAGCGATCACTCTCAGGCAAAAGTAAGGGCAAGAATGAATAGGCCTCAATTAGACTATAGGCTATATCATCGCTTACTAACAGGCGTACACCTAATAGGCTAGTTGACACTTTTTTTTAAATGGTCTTAATATTATCATTCTAATAGACTGATTCTTTTTAAATCTTATATTTTTAAGACGACATGATTACATGAGAATTTCATTTTTTGAATATGTTTTTGACAATACGAGCCAAAACGCCAGTCGGTCATGACAGTCTATATTTCAACTGTTTCATGACATTTGACACAAATATTAGTTGACGTTTAGTAAATCAACTGTGTTTATGACGTCAGAATATGGACGACGTGTTTTTGACGTCTGGATTTTTTTTTAAAATACATGATTTTAAATTAAGTTTTATATCGACATATTTCGGACGCATAATCCATGTACTAAACGTAATTAATATAGTTTATATTAAATTTGATGTGAGTCAACCACCCTATTGTGTTGTATATTCATTTTGAAAATCCTTTTCTTATCTCCATTGTAATACGATTGTGTTATATTTATGTGTGTTGTTTCGCAGCTGGCATTCAACAAATAACGTCGCACCTCGTTATTTCCCCTGTGGCCGCCTCTCATAAGTCGGACCACTTTGCTTACACGGCTAGTTTGCTTTGGACGTGTAAACTTTTGTTATCTACTGCTTAGAGGTACATTTCTAGGGTTCTGTACGTAAAAAGTAAAAGCTTATCGAAGGATTTTATTTATAAATTATGTCATATATCAAAATCAAAAATCATTTATTTCAAGTAGGCTCAGTTTCCAAGCACTTTTGACACGTCAGTTGACTATTTGTAAAGATTCTACTACCGGTTCGGAAGGCAGGTTCCGCTGAGAAGATACCGGCAAGAAACTCTACAGTTGCTCTTTTGAAAAAGTCATACAGTATTATAATAATTTACAATTGATAACAATTACTGTTTACATTTCTTATAGTTTTACTTCCTGTGTGAAGGTGGAAGCTGATCCAACGGCCTCCAAGCATCATTATCATAAAGGAACTCATCGATGTTGTAGTACCCTCGACTAAGTAAATGTTCTTTAACACATTGCTTAAAGCTATGCATTGGCAGGCCCATCACAGTCTTGTCTATAAAGTATTACTATTATAATTTAGTCTAAATGTCGGAAAGCGCAATGTTGGTCGACTTACTTACTAGATGGACCGAAGACGTCAAGCGAGTTACAGAAAGACGCTGGATGCTGTCGGTTCCGTGTTGTTTGGAAGTCTAAATCTACTGATGAATGTGGCGGACGGCCACCGTGACGCAGTGGTATGCGCGGTGGACTTACAAGACGGAGGTCCTGGGTTCGATCCCCGGCTGGGCCGATTGAGATTTTCTTAATAGGTCCAGGTCTGGCTGGTGGGAGGGCTTTGGCCGGCCAAGACGTACCGCCAAGCGATTTAGCGTTCCGGAACGATGCCGTGTGGAAAGCGGAAGGTGTGTGGACTATCATCCTACTCCTAACAAGTTAGCTCGTTTCCATCTTAGATTACATCATCACTTACCATCAGGTGATATTGTAGTCAAGAGCTAACTTGTAAACAAATGGGTAGGGTGGTTAAACATATAAGGATTGAGTATTTATACATATACCTAGGACATATGTATTAGGTAGGTCTAATTATGAGAAAGAGGTGAAACGTCGAATCCAACTTGGCTGGGCCGCAATTGGGGAAACTTTGCGATATCTTTTCGCCCTAAATTTCTCAGTGCTTGACGATAAAAGTGACAGCCAGCGACGACCTATAGTTCCGAGACTTGGTCGCCAACTACATGTCCTCACAAGAAGACTCAGAGTCACACAGCGGCTAGGAATCAAGAACTCTGTCATTTATCCCAAATAAATAACAGATAAGGATAGATATTTCAACTTCTGATGTCAGACCTCGTACTAATTGATCATGGGGTCTCATGGGGTCTGTAATTATTACAAAAAAAATCGAAAATCATTTGTGTCCCTGTAACTTAAAAAAAATCGCAAGCAAGTATATAGATATGATTTTTTTCTTATGATATAGATTCTTTAAATGCCCACTATTCAAATGACTTTGCTTATATCAAATCGGGCAATAATTGAATTCAGATCGCATAGCATCGCCTGACCGGATGGCGTCGTTATCATGCAAAAGTCATGCCAATGCATGCGAAAATCGTGCACATTTACACCCCACTAGAATGCTAGATACTAGTGCTGCATGATCTCAGGAATTGTTTCCTGCGATTTTTGGAATAATATTCATACATTTCTGCCAATTCCAAATCGAAATCAATATCTAGGTTAGACATAATGTCCTCTCGTTTTAATCCAAGATTCATTTGTTTATTTGTTTTTTTTTTTTCGGATAATACTAAAACATTCGTATACAATTTTTTTTTTGATTAGATACTATTTTTTTTTTATTATTTGGGAAGCTCTCCTGATTGTAAAAGCGTGTGTGCACTTGATATTAAAACGAAAAATTAAAAAAAAGCAAAAAAAGGGAATAGGTTTTCCTCTACAATTTTTCCTTAAGTTATTAAATGAAAGAAAATTCACCTAAGAGTATATCTATAACCCATCAATTGTTATTATTTTTCTTAACTAAATAATGCCGAAAATTATGATTTTTTCGAATTGAATATTTACTCGTACTTACACGTACTACGAAAGCACCAGAATAATTAAATTAAAAGGGTACTGAACGTACGTAGGTACAAAAAGGAAACCTATAAAAGGAACAACCATTTATTGATTAATGTGCGTATTCGTCTATAAATTTTTGTTTGTAAACCTCCTCTGAATCGCGCAGTTGGGAGAATTATTAAAAGTGCTTAAAATTCCCATTCAAAACGAAATACATACTCGTATCTACGTACGTTCAGTACGTAGATACAAAAAGGAAACCTATAAAAGGAACAACCATTTATTGATTAATGTGCGTATTAGTCTATAAATTTTTGTTTGTAAACCTCCTCTGAATCGCGCAGTTGGGTAGAATTATTAAAAGTGCTTAAAATTCCTATTCAAAACGAAATACATACTCGTAGGTACCTACTATCCCGTTGATGGGGGGAGAACAAATATTGTAATTAACGGCACTAGGGTAAAGAGCTGTATTGTGCAACCCTTTCCCTAGGGACCCTGAGCTGGCACCCTTTCACAATCCATTGTATTGACTAGCTTAATCACATCTACTTATTTTTTTTTTATTTTTTTTTAAAGTTCACGTAAAATCTGTTATTTCTGCATGAATTATAGATTTTTCCGGTTTAAAAAGTAGTTCTGCTCCAAGGAGTCATTTATCACTGCACCGTTATTCGTTTAAATCGTTTTAGCGGTTTAGATGTGAAAAAATTGCTAACTGCTGCTGACTACCAAAATTCAAACTAGAAAATTGGAACAAAGTATTTTTTACTCAAAATTTTATACAAAAATGAATTTTTTTTTGGATTTTAGAGGGGATCATCTAAATTATTAATAACTTTTAGTTTTAATATTAAAAATATACAATTTTAAATGCCCGAATTTTTGTTAATTATAAATCCTTACGTCACAATATCTCACAAAATTTTATACACAAAATGTAATATTTTTTTTTGGATTCTAGAGGGCAACATCTAAAAACCACATCTATTAAAATTAAAAAAAATAAATAAACAACTAAAATTCCCATTTCTTTTGTCATTTTAAAATTTTAAACATACTTTTTTTTTCAATTAAATAGATGAGTGTATTTACAAATTTAATTAATTTTGTATTAAAGATCAACTCAAAGATTTGAAGAAGTTTTGTGATTTTTTTAGATGGGATAGGAGAGATGAAACACTGAATCAAAAAGGAACAGGACATAAATATTAGTGTGCCTTTTAAAAAAAAAGAACAAAAAGTCTTAAAAGGATTTATTAAAATAATTTTTAGATTTTCCTTCGACATGAATTTGGCAGACAAAATATACATAAAAGCAAGTAAAGCTGCGAGCAAAAGCTAGTAATATATTTCACAGAGGATAACCTGACTCAGTCGTCTAATTTCCACGACCATTATGTCCGCTCCAGACCATCTAACGGACAGGATTTATGATAATGTTCCTTCTCTGAATACTTATCTATTAATTCCTAAAGGCTTTTGCAGTTCATTAAAAAAGTTCTTATCCTGAAATTACATTTCAGCATTCAGAACTCAAAGTTCATGTCAATAATTTTCCTAATATTTTTTGTCTAAATCGATTCATTCATAAGGGGGTTTCTTTTTAAAAAAATCCGTTCATAAGGTATCATGTCTAAAAATTTTAAAAAGTCTTTTATTATTATTCCTAAATCATAAAAAAATACTCCTATTTGATCCAAATATCTCCACATATTCATATTACTACGTATATAAATATAATTCAAATATTTTACTCTATAAGATAAGATACCAACTCTCTTAGAAGTAAATTATATCTCCATAACACCAGCCACACACGATCAAGCGTACGGCCAATTATGCAGGACGCTTACTGATGTGAAAGTGAACCGTCACCATATTTCAAAATTTTTTCGCTTTCAGTGCACTGCAGACTTGACGTTAACTTGATCGTGTGTGGTTAGCGTTATACCAATCGCACATAAAACATTGTTAGGTAGGTATCAAATTATAAAATGATCATGAAGCGAATAGCTCCGACTAATAACTCCACGATGACGTCACGGGCGCCTCGATCTCAAATTGCTCTGTTAATCGTCTATTCGCCGGGAATCGCATTATTCTTAGCATAAAACGTGTCACCTGAATAGTTAAGGGCATTTATACACTGGCGACAGTCTTGAGACGACTCTAACGGAAGACTGATGTACTCAACTACAAGGACAAAATACTTTTATTTGGTTAGTTTTGTGTAAGACCTAATTGCTTGATATGAAAGACATTCAACACGAGTTAGTAAATATTATGTAGACACAGTTTAAGACAACCTGAAATCTATAACTCCCTCAAATATACACGACTGGTAATACTTTTAGTATTTTTTTAATATATTCGTGTAAAAGTTTAAGAGTGTAAATAAAGTAGATGAAAGAGATTGAAATATATTTTGCCGACCCCGCTTAAGTGAAATACGGCAAAGGAGATGAAGATAATGATTTTTTAAATAAGAAATGTTTATTTGAAATACTTATTAAACGATTAATATATTAAAACTAATCTATAGATATCTTTAAACCGCAGACAGCGGAAAAAAAACCGATTAAGTTTTATCAAAACGTTATACGTCCCTGAATTTTCAGTACGAGGTATGAAGCAGTGAGTGCTATTTGTATTTAGATAATACAAGAACGCACAATCATATGTACTTATCAACAGAAATATTCTTCAAATAATATCTGTAATAAGCACGTATTCCAGACGACAGTGTAAAAATGCATAACAATGTTAACAAAACAATTTTCACGTCGACCGTCTTGACTTCCAATTGCACAGATCCTTATACAAACGAGGGTGGCAATAAATATGTAAATTCAGAACACTCCACAGTGAATACCCGATTTTAGTGCTTATTCGAATCGTTTAATGTCCAATTTTCCTTGAACGGTCTTGTCGAAGTTTACTATTGTCATACTTGACGAATTGTTTTTTTTATATTTTTGACGATTGATCGTATACTACGAATTTAGTGGCACGTGTTATTCTGTTTGTTTGTATGTAATGTTTTATATTTACAATAATATAAATGTCTCATTGGATGCGGTTATTAGGTACCTATAGTAATTTTATCTATGAAATCTTTTACAGTTTTCCAATTTGTGTGTTAAAAAAAATCCACAAAACTACAATTATGAAACCAAGCATTAGTCCGGTCAAATTAAACCAAAAAATAAGAGTAAAGTTAACAAAACCTAAATTACAGATAAAACTTACCGTTTTTCTGAAAATCGCGAAAAACTCATTTTTATGACCTTTGACCTTGAATATTTTTTTTCCTTACAGGGGAAAGATGGAGAACTTTCAGATTTTATTTTTAATGATATTTTAAACAAACTTACCGATATTCAGCTTGGTGGGAATTTATGTAACTTCGAATGTTTAAATTGACCGGATTAATCCCAATTACCATTTTCCTTAAAAAAGATTATCAAGTTTTGTATTGACTACTTAACTACAATCTCACCTGCTGTTAAGTGCCGAAGTAATCTAAAGTGGTAGACGCCGTATAAGTACACTAAAACGAGAAAGAGACAATAATTAATTTATGGTGGATGCTATGGTTTGGTACTCTTTTACCATACAGAAGAAATAACAGTTTTACAGAAGCGAAAAAGGCATTTCTTTTATCTTTAGTTACCTTATCAGCCGATAGACGTTCACTTCTTGACATAGGCTCCCTGCAACCCGCTTGATATCCTCGATCTACCTAGTGGGGGGTCGACCAATACTGCAGTTTCCAGTCTGGGTCGCCATTCCAGCGCAGTGCAGTGGACGCACCTTGAGACCCCAAGGGTCCCAATGTGCGTCCATCGGCTCTTCGAACTATGCGGCCTGGCCACTGCCATTTCAGCTTCGCGACTCGCTGAGCCATGTCAGTGACTTTGGTTTGTCTGCGGATCTCATTTCTGATTCGATCACGCAGAGAAGCATAGCTCGCTCCATCGCCCGCTGAGTGATTTTGAGCCTTCAATAAGGATCCGTAGTTTTATTATCTTTAGTTATCTCCACAATACCTAATACGAAATGAGGCATTTGACATCTGAGAAAGGCATCTCAGGGTCACACAAGCCCCGAACAAAACATCAATCCAAAACTTTCACGTCAACAAAACGTCTTAAGTACCTCTCGGCATACCTCTTTAGTTTATTGTACACAAATTCTCAAGTACTCGTATATCTACAATGTAGAGACGGCGCTCGAAAACTTTGTATTCTGTATTGTTCCCCCTAATTTACACGACATCACTTCGTAAACTTCGTCGAGTATAAGCGCCGTTTTCCATTTCAAATTTGACTCGTAGCTGCAGACTTTAGACAAGACTCGAGACTCAGTCAGTCGTTTGCAATTTGGTCTGGCGCAATTGGTAGACTTCATCATTATCAATCTATATTGGGCTCACTGCTGAGCTCGAGTCTCTTCTCAGAGGAGATTGGTAGGCTTACAATCCCCGATATCTAACATCACCATGACGTGGATTTTCTAACTCACGATCTTGGCGTCCGGACTGATTCACTCAGGCCAAAACACCTTTCCAGAATGGCTCTCTAGGAAACCTCACAGGAGACGCCCTTAGACGTCCGTCTTCTTTTTCTCTTTCAGCCTTCGGGTCTCGTCAGGATATGCTTCTGCACTCACCCAACATTCCGGGTGACGTCGCTGCGGTCTTTTATATGGAGTCTTTGGCACTTACACAATCACGAAAAAAATAGGTTTACAACAGAGATTTTATTTTCTAAATTAATTGTTTGGTCTAATAGTAGACTTCGGCTGTGGTTACTGGCTAGATGACATCCTACCGGCAAAGAGCAAGGATATATATAGCCAAACGACTTAGCACTCCAGTATGGGTAGAATTCGATTCTAACCCTTCGGAATTAGCCCTCTACCATCTGCCTGTATCGTCACTTTACACATGCTCCAAAGCGGCCGGGGCTTAGTTAGGGTGATAATAAAAAACAAAGAAATATTTTAAAGAAGTTTTGCTTTTCAAAGCATTTTAGAGTAGGAAATCCATAAGAATTCAACTAATTTAGAACTAGACATAAAGTATTAAAGTTTTTCTCAGGATCGCATCTAATTCTAAAATCTAATAACTATTAGAGGCACTGAACACATTCAAGATAATGAAGTCTTTATGACAAAGAGAAAGAGTCATTTCGTAGAAAAAGATAACAATGATTTCATGTTTAATGACAATATGTGGGGGGTCGAGGATTTTGAATATTATACGCTTATTGGTTGGAGAAGGACCCCCCTCCTGGGCACTTGCCAGAACGCCTAGTTTCTGTAGGCCAATAAAACAAACAATATCTAAAATTTGTCTTATGGATAACTAATAAAAAAGTACGACAGAAATGTCGCACGTCTGCGTCCATATTCAAATGGCGTCGTACTCATGTGTTTGGAATTGCGGTAAGTAAATCGAAAGTAGATCGCTGCAACTTCCCAATTATGGCTATTAAAATGTGGCGTGAGTGCTTTGTAAGCCTTCAAAACTTTGAAATAACCCTACATACACGTTGTCTGAATAACATTATCTTATGGGTAGGAAAATAACAATGTTATTTTTTTTCTTTCTCCTTAGACATTTAGTAGCAGTTTCTTAGCATTTAGTAGCCCGCCTTACTCTATAATGAGAGGAAGACCTGGTAGTCAGCATATGCATGCGTTTTTTTCTACTCAGAACAAATAGATCTTTGTCATATTTATCAAGAAAAAACATTAATATTAAATATCTGCTCGTATACTTTCTTGAATTTGTATGTTTGCTTGAACACGCTAATCTCAGGAACTACTGGTCCGATTTAAAAAAAATGTTGTGTTAGATGTCGAGGAAGGCTATAGGCTATATAATTATCCTTATAATCTTACAGGAACGGAAACCACGCCGCGTCAGCTATAAGCGTCATCGTGTTTTTTCTGTGTTTATAAAATACTGTGTTCATGAAACAGTTCTGCTTCTCTCAATATGGGTATCTTATGATCAAAAACTTAATAGACACTTTCTAGGTAAGCGCGTTTCAACGATGGCTCTTCCCTTACCATCAGGCGTGATAATAGGTAAGCAATATCTAACCTTAGTATAAAAAGTATAGGTAAAGCACAGCGTAACCAGAGTGTCTGGGTAGCAAGTAACGTACTCAAGCCGGTGTAACCCATTAAAAAAACAAACGTCGAACTTTTTTCACAATTTGTATTTCAAAATTTAACACTAATAACAATTACGAATATTAAGATAATAATCAATAATTACCCAATAATCCAATAAAAATATACTCCATCCTAATTCTTTAGTTTTTGTGAACAGTTTTTATAAAATATTTAAAATCATAAGACGCCATTTTTCTCGAATAATATTTTAAACATTACTGATGCGACGGTTCGTGTCGTACTGACTCGAGAATGTATTACTTTTTGAATTTCGTATTTCTAGCGGCTACGACACCGTCGTGTTCCGTTCGCTCCATTTGTATAATATAGATTAATCTGTGAGATAAAGAAATACTATTTAATATATTTAAAAATTAATCTCGAAGAATATCGCCGAAAACTTAATATTATCCAGCCTCAACTCTGCGGTAATAAACTGGAATATACTTCTACAAAGTTCTTGCATAAATTTCACGGAGCAGACAATTTCTCGAACGACAGAGACACTAACGTTATAAAAACTTGGAGTCCAAGAATATTTCATGAGTTCACAACAGTTGTGCATGTTGGAACATGTTCCTCGGAGGCCGGGAACTAGTTTAGACAGACGTAACAGTTTATTGTACGGCTGATCCCACTAGTAATTTGTTCATGAATAAAACATTTTTTTATTGTCTACACAACAGTATACAGTTGCTAGAGTTGTATTGTGTAAGTTTTATTACATTGTGTACTGTATTATGCGGCGATTTATTGTCTACATTAAAAGATGTTTCCCGCGACTGAGCTATTGTGAAATTCATGAATTCTATCTCAGGTTGTTAGGCTATCGTTGTCTAAATCCAATGAGACCTCAAGATGGAGAGTTTGGACCAATTTTTAGGACGCCTCGCTGAGAAGACATTCATAACGAACAACTCAGCCATCCATAACCATCTTCGGGGCATAGCCTCTTACCACAGCCCCCAGATGGGAAATCTTTCCTACGGCATCTTATGCCCTTAGTTCAGCCTCCTTAGCTCAAGGAAATCCAAGGGGAGGAAGAGGCTTCACCTCTCCCCTCTCACTCCCCAATAACCCTACATACACATTGAATCCCCAACTTAACTGAAGCCATGGCTTAACGCCACTCTCGCCTGAGCCAGCCCTTCTCTTACCAGTCGAGGCAACTAGCCGCAGTGAAATGATTCGGTAAAAATTTTTGGCACTGTGACTCCATGGCCCAAGGGTCTCCACGGCAAAAGGTACAAATATGTAACTCTCTGTCAAAGAAGCATACTTGAGCCACTTACCGGTGTCAGCTTTTTCTGCTGCGGGTCCCGGTCTTGATTCTGTCTCCCTGATATGACACGGTGCTAATGTGTCAACGCATGTAGCGTCCCACATTAGGGCCCGCCCCATTTCCCAGAGATCCAGCGTCAATCCATAGCTCTCTTGCCATCATCCCGACTTATTCCTGACGACTCGATTAGCGCAGGAATATCTATGGTGGCAAGAGCCCTTTTTATTATATAATTAAGAGAGCCATGCGGAAATAACCTACCGCCATTCCTTTGGCATGAAAGCCCGTGAATTCCGAAGTTTTATTATAAGTTTAGATATATATAAATGCTTGGCTATATCAAGTCTCCATTTGCGTTGTGTCCCAGATAGTTAGGGCAAAGTGATCCACAAAGAGCCACGATTGATTCTCAAGATGGGTACGCAAATCTCCGTCCCCCAAATTGGCGCTCGTTAGATGGGAAAAGGCGTTATATTATTCCACTTTTCTTTGATAAAAGGAATAGGGGTGCGATTATCGTGGGAATTTGCATTCGACACGATCTTCGTGTTATCTCCGAATGGAATATGTTTTGTAGAATATTATTTTACAAGTGCTCTTATTTGATGATGGATGGTATACAAACAAGTCAACATTATCATTTTCAGTTAATTTAAACATTGCAAAGGGCTGTTAAGGCTTCAGTCCTAAGGGCACCATGGCATAATAAAGATCAAGGAGAAGGATAAAGTCAAATCAAATCATTATTTATTTGCTTGAATGTTGTACATACATTCAACTAATATAGTTAGTACTCGTATTATATATATTACATTTATGACGTGAAAATTTACAATAAAAATTACATCAAGATTTAGTAGCCAGTCATAATAGTGTCATAATTTAATCATAATCACTATATGTTTTACTCGTCGGTGTAGGCAAAATCGCGGGCGCCTTCAAATTTTTTCGGTATAGTACCTATTTAAACAATTATCTTTTACCCCAAACGCTAATATACCTAGAATTTACTTGAACTATTAACTTTTACCCCAAACGAAACTTTAATTACAAACCGACTCAAACATAGTTAATATAAAATAGCTCCTAAAGGACTTTCCAGACTAACAACAAACCCTTTATTGCAACACCACAGTCAGATGAGTTTTAGTTGCTTGCAAAATGGTAGTGTTTATTTTACGCCCCTTACCATTATTTTTAACAAGCGAAAGCTTTATAGCTTTGTTAAGATATATTTTCTTTTAGAACTAGCTGACGCCGCGCGGTTTTACCCGCGTGGTTCCCGTTCCCGTAGGAATACGGGGATAATATAGCCTTTCTCGATAAATGGGCTATCTAACACTGAAAGAATTTTTCAAATCGGACCAGTAGTTCCTGAGATTCAAGAGAGAGGTCAAACAAACAAACTCTTCAGCTTTATAATATTAGTATAGATTTAAACTATCGTGAGTGTTGTTCATATTAATTGATTATGACACACGGCTAAAACTCACGAATAATATAAGGTCGGAGTATGCCCGACTAGTTTCGAATCCATACAGGGTCCTTAGTCATGAGCTGGTTCTTGCAACGCGACTGAGTTTAGTCATTGATTTTATTTTATTTACAACGCTTGAGGGTATAATCGACCCGCTTCTATATTTTTTGAAATCGCTACGTGCATGGTTAGGTACGTGCGATAGACACAAATGACAAAAAATGTCAAGTAACATGGTATCCCAAAGTCTAAACGTCGTGGTTCTAAGCTCCATAATATGTCTAGTTCTTTATGGAGAGACTCCTGACCCTATATTGGATCGCTAATCTTTAACTTTACTAATTGTATAAAGAGGTAAGTTTATGAGGTTGTAGGGGGTAATCTCTGGTTCGTCGTTATCAACCCATATTCGGCTCACTGCTGAGCTCGAGTCTCCTCTCAGAATGAGAGGATATTTATAATCTCTGGTTCACTGAACTGATTTAGAAATTTTTTTTATTAATAGATACCTAGTTACGTTATTTGTAAGTGTACATATATATTTATAGACGTTATTTTATCCCATCTGCTAATCCATAATCTATGTATACTAATTTTATAATATTTACTTATTATTATAGATAGTTAGATAGATAAATTCTTTATTGCACATAACAGAAAAATATAAACAATATTCATCAAGTAATAAAGGTGGGTACAGATTGGTGCAATGCAACATGTAATGTAATATTCTGCCTTACATTGCATGTTCCCTGCTGCCTTGGACGTGTGGCGCGCGCGGTACGCGCATTGGCTACGAATCAGTCGGCTCAGTCCTGCGCACACTGGGCGCCCCTTTGTGTTCGTACCAAAAACCGACAAATCTCGGATCGAACCGCGCACGAGTTGTAACGCTCGGAGCGTGCGCGACCCAGGCGCAGTTCGTGCGCGCGAGGCGTCCAAACCACGAGCATTCGTGATACATTGCAGCAATGTGGACGTCAAATTCTTGCATTGCATGTTGCATTGCACCAATCTGTACCCACCTTAAAATAAGTAGAAAGAAATAAACAAAAAGCATACGAAAATAAATTTATTATTTTAGCATAATATTTTACTATTCAAAATTAATTAATTTACGTTTTACACTAACATTCCCTTGGGATATTTGCAAACGTGGTAGCGTGACTTGTTTGGGCAAAACTAAACAAGTCACAATACTGCAACTTTTTACCCTGGAGCGTTTTGGTCTATATTACTGTAACATGTTTTTGTGAACATTTAGAACATGGTCAATTAAAAATTTGTTTGTATGATAAACCTGCATGGAATGGAAATTTGGGTAGGCATTAATTTTACGACATACAGATAATAAAACAACTGCGTTCAATAATTTGGCAGGCATCATTCATTTTACCTATAAATTAAAAAAAAATTCTAATACGGTTCAGTAGATTCAGAGATTACCCTATAAAATACCGCAGATTTTATATTAAAATCTTTTAAATTTAATATTAGTTTTTAGTATAAGAGCAGCTGTTGACTTTCTTGCCGGCTCCTCTCAGCAGGACCTGCTTCCCAAACTGGCAGTAGAGTCTACAAACAGTCCAGACAGTGTTTATGACGGCCTCCGTGGCGCAGTGGTATGCGCGGTGGATTTACAAGACGGAGGTCCTGGGTTCGATCCGTATGGGCCGATTGAGGTTTCTTAATTGGTCCAGATCTGGCTGGTGGGAGTCTTCGGCCGTGCTAGTTACCACCCTACCGGCAAAGACGTACCGCCAAGCGATTTAGCGTTCCAGCACGATGCCGTGTAGAAACCGAAAGGAGTGTGGGTTTTCATCCTCCTCCTGACAAGTTAGCCCGCTTCCATCTTAGATTGCATCATCACTTACTATCAAGTGAGATTGTAGTCAAGGGCTAACTTGTAAATAATAATAATAAAAAAGTCCAATTAGATGATTCTAATTGGTAAAAGCCCTTGTAAACTAAGCCTACTTTCAAACGAATTTTGAATTTGAATTTGTAAATTACTTTCCATACCTATATATACTTTACTACCTATTCTGGTTGAAAAGCCTGCGGGTAACAGACGCAATAAATATGACACGAACTACGGGCCCCATTTTAATTACAGAACCCTAAAATTTGTCCCTAACATTTGTCCGTGCCAAACAATACTGCTCACTGTACCGTATAGGGTATCAGTGCCAGACTTGCAGGAAGCAAACCTCAAAACAAACGTGTAGCAACCCTACTGTTTTACATAATACACACATTTATATGCCAATTTTCGGCAGGCGAACACCCCTGAATCACCGAGACATGCATGTGTCAGCAACATTTGGTGCACGGGATTTTAATCTTTGTTTCATTGGTGTTAATTGTTGTTTTAGCGTGGTTTATTTTGGGTGGTGGGATCACAGTTTATAGGAGGTTGTACGTTTAGTACTCGGATGCGATTCTGGATGCGATTGCGTCGTATGTTTCGCCGCAAGCTAAAGGCTTACGGTGCGTCAGAATCACGCGCGTGTTATGTTATTTATAGCCATTCGATGCCTTTGACTGTGATTTTTTTCATCTGAAATAATTTGTTTAAAGTAGCCTCTAGTATCCTCATTCTAGAGGCTATGATCTGAAACTTTGTCAATGGCAGAGTTAAACTGAAGTGGCATTCAAATGTAAATAGCCATTGAGTTCCTAAATTTATTATTTTTTTAGCCTTTATTTATCTTTTATTACTACTATTATCACTTTCATCATCATTATTATCAGCCTATTTTAATGTTGTACAGAGATATAGAGTTCAAACCCACCACTAGCGGATAGGGTTATCACTTTACTCATGAATTTGATTTTCTCTCATTTATTTAGTCCGTTTAAAATTTTTTAACAATGAAAATAATACAAAAATTAATACTCATAAATCATAACTATTCATTTTCCTTTTACAGCTTTCCACTAGCGAGCTTTCTATCAAAACTGTAAAAAAATATACTTGTATGGTAAAGGTTCTGGATCCCTGCTATCTTCCAAAACCACCGCAATCCAAACTCCAAGATTGGCTACCGAGGCTAAGAAGCATAGGCTACAAAAAAAAGTTTCAGCCTTCATAAATTGATATATTTCTTACATCGCAGGCTCTGGTCCATAATAGATATCTCAACCTAGACGTAAGAAGGCACCCATCACTCCGCTGTCGTATTTTATTTATTTTCCATTCTATTCCGACACAAAACATATGAAGCAAACACACGTCGCCTACACATCAAACGTTCAAAGGATATGACAAAGGCCCTGTACGAGTATCTCGACTGAACCTATTTACTTTAGCAATGCATAGAATTCTTATTTCTGGCAAACAACTTCCATTTAAATTGGAATTATACGAATATGTATGTAAAAATATAAAATTTCATAATAAATACCTTCGTATAATTTCATCATAATTCATATTATTGGTCATTTCAGAGAGTACAAACTACAAGTCCTTGAAGAAAAATTACATGTGAAATGACCCAACACGAATAACGCTTAGAATGTTGTTACTATATCAGAAAATAACTCTGAGCTTTATGCCGTCATTTCTGAGCGGTACAGGTGAGTACGCGAATGAAGAATAAGGCTTGCGACCCTTTTCGACTCCTGCGCTGGAAAAATTTATATTTATGTTATAATTAGTCTTAATTCATCATTTGTACCTGAGAAAATCCATTCACTCGCGTACTCACCACTGTACCGCTCAGAAATGACGGCATAGTGTTCAGCGTTATTTACTGATATAGTAACAGCCTTATAAGCTTTATTCACGTTGGGTCATTTCACAGGTAATTTTTGTTCAAGGGCTTGTAGTCTTGCCTGGAAGAGATCGCTACTAAGCGATAAGGCCGTCTTGTATTCTACTTTTTAACCGACTTCCAAAAAGGAGGAGGTTCTACGTTCGGCTGTATGTATGTTTTTTTTTTTTTTTTTATGTATGTCCAGCGACAATTCCGTCAATTATGGACTGATTTTGAAAATTCTTTTTTTGTTTTGAAGGGTTTACTTCCAGGGTGGTCCCATTTTTTTCATGTCAGGATCTGATGATGGCATCCTGGAGAAATTGAGGGGAACTTTCAAAAGTTGTAGAGACGGCTAGTGCGTTTGTTTGTGTTTCCATAATTCTTAATATGTTTCTGTTTTGCTTCTTTTTTTTAAGCATGTACAAAAAAAGATTATTAAATAAATAAAAGTTATCTATTCTAGAGTTTGTTGCGAAAGGAAATCACAAATTGCCACAAATAACTCTCTGATTTCACCGAGTAAGTAACTCGCTTGAAAGTAAGATAACAAAGCATTCTAAAAGTAAATATTACCTCTTCCACAGATTTCCTTCCCGTTCGTAGGTGCTCGATGCTGCACAAAGAACCTTTGATTCACTTGCAGTCCATTAAAATGAAATAGGACGAAATCCTTAAATAATAGACTCTAAGCTTCTTATTGGAGCTCCTCAATGTACGAATTGAAAGAATTTTGCAGGTATTGCTTCGGGAAATTCGAATGGACTCACCTGGGGATATTGTTGTATTGTTGCCTTTGAAAGTTTCCAAAGTAATTCCACTAATGTTTAGTTGGTAAAAATAGATTTTTTTTATTCATTACAAGTTAGCCATTGACTACAATCTCACCTGATGATGATGCAATCTAAGATGGAAGCGGGCTAACTTGTTAGGAGGAGGATGAAAATCCACACCCCTTTCGGTTTCTATACGGCATCATACCGGAACGCTAAATCGCTTAGCGGTACGCCTTTGTCGGTAGGGTGGTAATTAGCCACGACCGAAGCCTCCCACCGACCAAAAATTTGATGGACTTTAAATTAATTCGAATGTGTAATTCATTTTTTTTGATATTTGTTTGATTTTTTTGGTAAATTCTTCTTGAATTTGAAAATTAAGTACCGACGTGTGATCTGACAGACACTTCGTAAAAGTCTAGTTACATAATGTTAGCCTATCCTCACCAGGTTCTATTTTTCGCCCAAATAATTTCAAGCTGCAATGTAAATGTTAATAACTAATAAAAATGTTGTAACTTTTATATTTTGTTTTACTTATATAACCACTAGATACATAATCAATAAATAGTAACGTTTTTTTAGAAACATAAAAGTTTTCGTTAATAAACCTATAGTGGCCTGCCACACGTCGGTACTTATATGTAACTACTTGCTGACGCCGCGCGGTTTCACCTGCGTGGTTCCCGTTCCCGTAGGAATACGGGGATAAAATATAGCCTATAGAATTCCTCGATAAGTGGGCTATCTAACACTGAAATAATTATTCAAATCAGACCTGTAGTTTCTGAGATTAGCGCGTTCAATCAAACCAACAAACTCTTCAGCTTTATAATATTAGTATAGATTATGACACGTCGGTATTTAAAGATTAATCACTGAAGAAACGAGAAATAAAATTCTACATAATCAAATCCATACTAATATTATAAAGCTGAAGAGTTTGTTTGTTTGATTGAACGCGCTAATCTCAGGAACTAGAGGTCCGATTTGAAAAATTCTTTCATTGTTACATAGCCCATTTAGCAAGGAATGCTATAGGCTATATATTATCCCCATATTCCTACGGGAACAGAAACCAAGCGGGTAAAACCATGCGGTGTCAGCCAGTACATTCTATAACTACATAGGTATAACATTCCTCAAATCATACAGCATTTATCTTTGATAAAATTAATGGATTTTTGACACAAAAATCGTCATTCCAGCCAAATTATTTAAATATTTATTATTCTTTATTTACTAAGTCAGCTGTGATAGCCCAGTGGATATGACCTCTGCCTCCAATTCCGGAGGGTGTGGGTTCGAATCCGGTCCGGGGCATGTACCTCCAACTTTTCAGTTGTGTGCATTTTAAGAAATTAAATATCACGTATCTCAATCGGTGAAGGAAAACATCGAGAGGAAACCTGCATATCAGAGAATTATCTTAATTCTCTGCGTGTGTGAAGTCTGCCAATCCGCATTGGGCCAGCGTGGTGGACTATTGGCCTAACCCCTCTCATTCTGAGAGGAGACTCGAGCTCAGCAGTGAGCCGAATATGGGTTGATGACGACGACGACGACGATTTACTAAGTACCTAAGTGTTTTTAATCAATGTAGAACATCTTTCGCAATTATCTGGAAAAATGGTAATAAAATTCTTCGCACAAACGCCAATGGACGGTTAAGCGAGTTGACAAAGGCTTTTATCGGCGAAAGGGACTTAAAATCGTTTTACCATCACTTTTCAGAGCCACTTGGAAATGACGCGCGTTTATGTAACGCGGACAGGCGGAATTAGGAGCGACAGATTTCAAAAATTGCAGCAAAAATAAAACGCTTTTAACTGTATTAGCAGCTTTTAGCGCTATTTGAGAGGGTAACTCTTAAAGGTCGAAGTTGTATCATCATAATCAACAGTGACACCTGAACTGGGTCCTAACTGAAAATCAGTGCTGCATACTTTTTTTGGATAGGAAGTATGTAGCAAAATGCTGAGTTAGGGCCTTTTTCTAGGTTATGCCACATATTGCAGGGCGTTCTTCTTTTTTGCTCTAGCATATTTTTAGCTATACCTAAGCTATTTAGAATTTATTATTGTAATGTGTGGCACTGCCTAAAAATATAAATATTTCTTTCTTTCTTTTCTTTCTTTCATTCAGTGTCCCTTAAGAACCTGTAGAGGAATGTATTTAGAGTTTAGATCCACCACTATGTCCTAATGCGGGTTGGTGGGCTTACAAGGATAATGTTTGACTCTAATAATAGTGGTGGTGTACCACAGAACAGAAAACGCTAAAAGCTAAAATGCTTTATAGCCTACTAGCGGACGCCCGCGACTTCGTTCGCGTGAAATTCTATGTAAACCATTAACTACCCTATTCTGCCTTACCCCTACCCTACCATAACTCTACCCCAACCCTACTCCTACCCTATACCCATACCCTACCTCTACCTTACCTCTACCCTACCTTATTAGACGCTCCACGGTTTTACCCGCCAAGAGGCTTCCTGTAGGAATACGGTGCAAAATATAGCCTATTTTACGTTTAGTAATTATATTGCAGTTAGAAAGACTTTTATATTCGTCCAAATGTTTTTGAGCCTATTCGTATCCATCACAAATTAAGTAGTAATCTGCAAACTCCTTACGTAAGTAGCTCATTTATATAGCTTATTTTTTTACTATACGGTTGGTAGGTAGGTATATTACCAATCAGAGTTTAACCAATTCAATGACCCTTGAACTCTCACGTTCTCGAGTAAGTTAATTTAATCGGCACGAGTCGAACACCTCTTAAAATTTGTGGTTAATGAAATCGTTGGTATAATTAAATGTAAATTGAACAGAACAGGTGCGGATCTACCGGCGCTCTTAGCTCAGCGTCTGACGGTTTTAATGAAGTGGTTAATAGTTTTGACGGTTGGTTACTTATGCAATAGTTTAAACTTTGCTGAAGCTCCAAAATTATTTTTTAGGCTTTCATATCGCTCGACGGACGCCCACTACTTCGTCCGCGTGGAATTTAGTTTTTAACAAATGCCTCGGAAACCATGGATTTTTCCGTGATAAAAAGTAGTCTATGTGTTAATCCACGCTATAATATATTTTAGTACCAAATTTCAGCTAATTCGGTTTAGTAGTTGAGGCGTGAAAGAGTAACAAACATTCATATCATCAAAATCATCAGTTTTCGCAAGTGTTGAGAAACAGTGGATTTTTTCGGGATATAAAGTAGCCGGTGTGTTAATCCAGAGTAAAATCTATTTCCATTCCAAATTTTAGCTAAATCGCTTCAGTAGTAGCGGCGTTATAGAGTAACAAACATCCAAACATACATACAAACTTTCGGGTTTATAATATTAGTAGGAAGTTGTGGAGCTAACCCAGACGACAACTGTCACAAAAATCACCTAATAACTATTCTATTTCAGAAATTGCAACCAAAACCACAGCTTACTGCTAGCACAATAAATAATCTGCAAAACCTAACTATTAATCTTAACTTGAGCATAAAGAAAATGTTTTATAGTTTTGCGCTAGCTAGGTAATAAAAAGTATTACCTAGCTTTAGTATGTATTACCATAAATCCTTTACGCTACCTTTGTAGCACTTTCATAGTATTTAGTAGTTTTTAATAGTTTCAGGTGCAATTATAAGCGCTATTTTTTGTGAAAATTCCCGGAAAAGCCTGGAGTTGGGAAAATAGTGATGCCACTGTGCCTCGAAGAGGACGTTACGTCATTATTCCCGGACATTACATCTGTTAATGGGATGGGTTGTTTTTACAAAAATATAATGAAAAAAAAAATAAAAAACACTAACATCCTGAGCCCGTCAACCTGAATTGAAGTAGCGTAGTAGGTCCAAGGTTGAGACAAGGGAAGGTCGTATCATATAAAAGTACCGTTTATATCTAAAGACATTTAGCGTGGCAGACAGAATAATATTCTTCTATACAGTATTTATTAACGTACTAACGGACGCCCGCGACTTCGTCCGCGTAAAATTCTGTTTTTCACGGGAAATTTCACGGAAACCATGGACTGGCCCGAGATGAAAAGTAGCCTATGTGTTAATCTAGAGTAAATTCTATTTCCATTCCAAATTTCAGCTAAATCGCTTCAGTAGTAGCGGCGTTATAGAGTAACAAACATCCAAACATCTATACAAACTTTCGCGTTTATAATATTAGTAGGATTATACTGTACTAAAAGAATTAGGTAATAATCCAGTGGACGAGGATCGAACCCATGAACTCTCGATGTCGAGTCTGGTTCCTTTACCGCGGCTTTTAATTAAACCTAAGCCCAGATCCAATTAGGTATTTCAATTAAAAGGGTCTAGATTTCGCAGTGCGATTATAATTCAAAGAGTATTTGATTTAAACTCCGAGTACGAGTAGGTACATTCAATAAGGGTGGGCAAGAACGGGCGAACCAATTTTGTTTTATAATTGATCGGCGCGGTCGATTCACCATTTGTATTGGACCTACACATTTGTGTCTCTGCTCATGAGGTGTGTTCCTATTGGTACTTTTCTTTTACACATCTTTTTTTATTTAACTGTAACCATAAATTTCAATAGAGTTCATTGGAGTTCACTCCTTAAGAATCGATTTTTCATATATAGCCCCGTATAAAAAAAAAAATATGGGCACTAAAATGCGATGAACGAATGACAGCGTTACGTTTTCTGTGCGCACCCTATTCTGCAAATATTTCACCGTGCGCTGCTTCCGACAGCGTGCACACACACCATAGGCTGCTGCTCCTCGGTTGCGCACCTTTCACTTTTCAGGCGTTAGTATTGAGACGTACATAGTGTATGCTGCAGGGCTTTAGACAGTCGATCTGAAACAGTAAAATCCATTCGTGCGTCGGCACACACTTTTTTTAATGTTTGGGTTGAAACAATTAACACATTTAGAAACATTAAAGAGCCTATGTATTATTGTATGTATTGCTAATGTTGAGCTTGAGATCCCCAGGTGATTGCATCGCGTATTGTAAAGTCGGTTACAGAGAGCCGTTGGATGCTTGCATTGGCTGCTAATGATCGTCATTAACATAAAATCTACAAAATCCACTCTTTCGATTGAGGGACTAGACTACCGGCTGTCAGGATTCCAAAGAACATTTGTCTTGTTCATTAATCTCCATTCAATAATTATTTAATTTAATTTTATTTTATTTTATTGAGGGCTTACAAACAACATCATAGTACACAATCATATTAGTAATATAAATAAAAATTATAACTATGACACCAGCTTCGGAAACCACAGATTACAATACTATAAAGTAGACTACTACGTACCTAAATACTTTATATAAAATTATTACAAACAAATTAAAAAAAAAAATAAATAATAATAAATAAATTAAATTGAAAAGTGAATAAAAAAAATGGATGAAAGAAAAGACTAAAGACTAAGACTAAATTATTAATTAACTAATAGCTAAAAACTCTGTAAGCGTTTTATAACCAACCTCTTGAAGGTACACGTGTAGAAAAAATATCAATATTATTGAAGCACTCATTGTAAGATTGCGTCATTCTATATAATGGAGAACGTTTGCCCGCATTTGTACGGCAGTTGGTGGTAGCAAAGAGCTGATGCGTTCGAACACTTCGCATTCGAGCCCTGAGTGGTACTTTGTAACAAATTTTGCGCGTTAGGGCTACACAATCGTACTTATTATTACATAAATCATACAAGAGCATGACTTCGAGTTGCTTTCGTCTACACTTTAAGCCTAGTATATCATATTTTTCAAGAAGTTAGTTATAAGAAAGGTAACTCCGAGTACATTTATAGTGCATCCTGCGTAGAATTTTTTTTTGTACTGTCTCGAGGCTCTTTACATATTTATCATAAAACGGATTCCAAATACAAACACCGTATTCTAATTGAGAACGAATTAGTGATTTGTATAAATGTAAATACGTTGCAGTTCTTTTAAAACCATTACTTGCTCTCATTACAAAACCATACATTCTATATGCTTTATTAATTATGTTTTGAACATGTATATCAAAATGTAATTTACAATCCAACGTTATTCCCAAGTCCTTAATACTGTCAACCTTTTCAAGGCTAACACTATCAAGTGAATATGTTACATTGCTAATATTCTTTTTTTTAGTAAAAATTATATGTTTACATTTATTTAAACTTAAGCTTAATTTATTTTCAGAACAGTATGCCGTGAAGCTATTTAAATCTGCCTGTAGAAGGGAGTGATCATCTGGTGTTTCTATAGTTTTAAATATTTTAAGATCATCTGCATAAAGAAGAAAGTTACTATATTTGAAGCATTTATGAATATCGTTTATGAATAAAATAAACAAAAGCGGTCCTAATATTGATCCTTGAGGTACGCCAGAAGTGATCACAACCGTCTTTGAGCGAAAACCACTGATAATCACTGTTTGAGTGCGATTTGTTATGTACGATTTGAACCATCGCCACAGATCACCACGTATACCGTTATATGCTAATTTTTCAAGTAGCCGTTTATGGTCCACTCTATCAAAAGCCTTCTGAAAGTCTGTGTAAATGCTATCTGTTTGTTCGTTATTGTCAATATTTTCAAATAACTGCGAGGTAAATACCAGAAGGTTAGTTACTGTCGAACATTTATGTTCAAATCCATGTTGCTGTGGAATAATAGTGTTGTGTAATAATGGATAAATGTTATCATGCACTATCCGTTCAAAAACTTTAGCAAGTACTGGCAGAATTGATATCGGCCGGTAGTTTTCCACATTCCTTTTTGAGCCCCCTTTGTAAATTGGAACTATACGTGCCATTTTCCATTTATTCGGGAACGTGCTCTGTTTAATGCACATATCGTACAATATGTACAATGGCTTGCATATAGTGGCAGCAGTAGA
The DNA here is from genome assembly GCF_947172395.1 of Bicyclus anynana. NCBI lineage: Eukaryota > Metazoa > Arthropoda > Insecta > Lepidoptera > Nymphalidae > Bicyclus > Bicyclus anynana. The sequence goes on along the minus strand of NC_069103.1, from coordinate 12,443,038 downwards.
TTTGAAAAAGACGGGGGGTATATTATCCATTCCCGAGCCTTTAGTGCCATCTAGATTATCCAACGCTTTACGAACGACTTCACAAGTAATATTGACACTACTAATTACATTGATTGATGTTCCAATTTCATTTAAATCCTTTACTACATCATAATCATCGGTTAGATCAGACGGCACAAAGACGGAGAGAAAGAAGTCAGAAAATAGGCTGCATACCTGATTGGCATTATTAGCTGTATTACTATTATAGAATATATTACTTGGTATGTGAGAACTGCTTTTTCTTGATGTGAAATAATGCCAGAAATATTGGGCGTTAAGTTTAATGTTGTCCTCTACTAAGCTCATATAGTCGTTAAAACGAATCTTAGCTTCTCTTTTAAAACGAAGTCGTTGAACGGAAAATAATTCATAATTTGACTCATTGCTATTTTTTTCCATTTAACCCAAGCTTTTGTTTTTTCTTTAAAAATATGAATTAGTGAAGAGTTAAACCAAGCGGGATAATTGTTTGGTTTAATAGTCTTAGATGGAATATATTTACATTTAACTTTTAAAGTTTGACGACTTTTCCATCAGAACTTGAACTTGTAAAGATCGCCCAACTTACAATAACAAAAATCAACCATAGATTCATTGGAATTTGTCAATAGTCCACCTCCCTAAAAAACAACTATTGGTAAGTTGAAACAATAATAACATAATATTTTTGACATAAAAATAGGACTGCCTTCAAAGATGTATTCCAATTATTTTCAATTGAAAATATAATTACTAAATCGATATTTATGAAAATTAAATGGAGCCAATCTTGCAATAGGTATATATACTCTTTCATACAAAAAAAATAATTTTCAAACTTGGTTAATAAATAACGAAATTATGAGGTAACAAACAAAAGGATGAGGCCGCCTTTTGTATCCTACTTCTGTGATAAATAATTTAAAAAAAACATACGTGTCTTCTAAGCCATTTAAGTCAATTGAAAACTTCCTCTTTTTCTTGAAGTTGGTTAAAAAAAGATAAATTACGAATACAAACAAATATACAACTATTTTCTTGCATTTCTATAATTTTAAAGCGAACCTTTTAAATATATTGCGGAATAAGTAGGTGAATGTGCCAAAAACTGTCGTCGAGTCGCAGTCTATTCATTACTACGGGTACCGGTTCCGATCGAACGCAAAACTTAAACTATTACAAACTGTCGTCGAACTGTACTTAATCTATTCGTTACTGCAGTTCTTGGACATTTTTCCTATCGACTGAAGGCTTGCCTAAAAACTTTTTAAAAAGTTCCCACTCACTCCGTCGCTGGAGCTCGCTACTTTTTAGAATAGTAATGAGCTTTTGGAAAAAAAAGCTTTCGCGAAAATTTCAAGAAAATGAATATTTTCCGAGACAAGGAACAATTTCAATTTCAGATTAATATGGTGGTTGAAAAGCTCTTGCCATTTAAAAACTTTTCTTAACTTTGTTACACTGTCCTTTTTAGACGGACTGTTGAAAAAAAAAGTTATTATTTGAATGTGTATAAAATTTCTTGGTCTATAATACTTTCTTTAAATCTGATAATTTTCCCCATTTATATGATCATATTTTCTGTATTATTATAGTCCATAATGAGTGTTATTACCAAAATAATAAAAAAAACTATTTTGTCGGAAACAAAGTCTTATTTATTAATTCAGAGTATAATCTATCTCCATTTGAAATTTCAATAAAATCGATTCAGTAGTTGCGGCGTAAAGTCATTATAAATAAAGCTACACAAAAACATTCACCTTTATATTACTACATAGTATAAAACAAAGTCGCTTTCTGTGTCCCCATATCCCTAAATCCCTATATGCAAATTACATATTGCACACTCTTAAATCTTTAAAACTACGCAACGGATTTTGAAGCGTTTTTTTAATAGATAGTGATTGAAGTGGAAGGTTTATATATATAACTAGCGACTGCCCCGGCTTTGCACGGGTGCAATGCTGATACTAAATACACTACAGAAAAACTGTGAACATTGTATGTAAGTAAGCTATTTGGCTGAAATTTTGAATGGAAATAGATTTCACTCTGGATTAAAACATAGGGATTGGATTATAACACACAACATTCATCCCAGAAAAAACTGACTTCCAGGCGGACAAAGTCGCGGGCGTCCGCTAGTATAAAAATAAGTGGACGTTATTATATTACGTCTAACTTCGTTGGATGAGTCCCTTTCTTTTTTTCTGGTTATAGTATAGTCAGTATATGACAAACACTTTATTGAAGTGACAAAGTGGAACGTACCAAGCGAACCACGTCTGAAGGCGACCGCAAACCTCCCTGAAATTAATTGTAACCCCAATACCCGGCTGCCACTAAGATATTGTACAGCGAATGAGTTTTTAACGAGATATGTCTGTTTGAGTTATAAGCTTCATTTTATTGTAACGTCTAAACGTCGTGTAAACGAGTCGTTGTAATAATAATTTTAGCATGAAAAGGAAAAAAAAGTATCAAAAAACTTGAAGCTGTTATTCTTCATATAGTCGTTTCAGTCTTATAGCTGAAAACTAACTTCAACTAACACCATAGGTTATAGACTGTTGAATCAAGGGTCGGATACAGAAGGCAGTGATTCTTGAAACGTGATTTGATGAATTTCATCACTCTGAAGCCCACACAACCGGTTTCTTGGACATTCAAAATGTCCCGCAACGGGAGATCTGGATTTTTGTCTGCAGTGTTTTGATTAAAAAAGTAAAAAGTATAAATATAGAAACGAGAGTAATATCATATGCATCGCAAAATGAACTAAAGTACCTACCACATTAACTAACAGCACAGTTGGAAGAATCCGATTTGTTCAGGTATGGCAGTGTTCAATGGTATTAAGCTATGAAGCGTGTTTTGTTATGAGAATAATAATAATGCCGGGTTAATTGGCAGCACCTGTTAATCGACTAGGTACAACATACAGGATTTTTTACAAGAAACATTATAATAATATGTTCTTCATAATAAACTTACAAATTAAAACTATTTTTAAAATTGGAATCCCGCGTGGACCTCTTCTTTAAAATTCGTTTCCGCATTTTTATGTTAAACTCCAAAGAATAAAGCAGCATTTTTGATAAAAACTACCAGCACGAAAAACAATCAAACCATTAAACGTATAAATATTAGGAAGAATTTCAACATTATTAATAAAATATTTTTACATACATCACTCTAAATTAGTAATCTTTTAAGAATAAAAAGGTAATAGGCAATGAGACAAGAACATTTCAGACTAATTGCAGACCATATCAGCAAAGCATGTAGTAGGTAGGTATATAGTAAAATCACTGGCGCTTCACCCAGTAGTTAGACTCTTGACAAATTCACCTTTGTCCGTACTTTCCAGACGGTGTCGTTTGAACCACTAGCTTTAATAGAGCTTGGCTTAAGTTATAGAAAACTAGCGGACGCCCGCAACTTCGTCCACGTGGAATTCAGTTTTACACAAATCCCGTGGGAACCGAGGATTTTTTTCGGGATGAAAAGTAGCCTATGTGTTAATCCAGAGTAAAATCTATTTCCATTCCAAATTTCAGCCAAATCGCTTCAGTAGCCGAGGCGTAAATGAGGAACAAACATACTTACACACTTACACACAATCTTATATAATAATAATAATATTAGTAGGAAGTAGGAAGTAGGATAATATTAGTAGGATAGATATACGATTTGTTCAATTGTATTGTAATTTGCTTTTATGATACCAGCAACAGAACAGGAAATATTCATTTTTTTAGTTCTGATTAAAAGTTACTAACTTTTGCTCTGCTATATAAAACAATAGCAATATTGTTTTTCATATTTGATGACAATATTATGACGCTATGATAGTCATGATAGTAACTAAAGTAACTCGTCCGCCCTCTTTAAACTGTCCCTATCGCCCCTGTGGTTCTTAGTGGATACCTGCTAACTATAAACTTCAGCCAAATTTCAGCTTTGTGCATTTTTCGAGATTTCATTCTCACCTTACCCTTCCGGCTAAGCCGTTGTTCGTGTGCTATTTTCCGCTCGGTTGCATTAGTTTGGGCGCCACGTCACGGCAAAGTTCATCAGTCTGTGACGGCATAACGTATATTGAGCTCAATCAGCGCCCATTGACGACGCGACGTAAGCTTAACTCGATTACCTCACATTATTCTCGCCTTACCCTTCCCCACGACTGCCGTGCGCCGGCTGAAGTATTCACACGCTGCAATTACAATAGCATTAATCTGTCTTGCTGCAACTGATGATATAATTATACCCATGACAGTAACTAAAACATAAATATACCTAATTCGTAAGAATTTGTGTATTTAAGATAAGTGTAGTATTCACTAGATGCAATTTAAATGGTTTCCAAGTAAAGCCTGTAATTGTGTGCTACTTTCCGCTAGCTTGCATTAGTTTGGACGCCACGTCACGGCAAAGTTCATCAGTCTGTGACGGCATAACGTCGTTATTGAGCTCAATCAGCGCCCATTGACGACGCGACGTAAGCTTAACTCGATTACCTCACATTATTCTCGCCTTACCCTTCCCCACGACTGCCGTGCGACGGCTGAAGTGTTCAGATGCTGCAATTACAATAGCATTAATCTAACTTGTTGCATTTTTATGATGGCGTTTAATTGTTTTTGTTGTAGTACCTAATAATTGTAGGTTGTTCTATAAAAATTAAATTTCACACGCGCTCAAGAACCACATCTTACAAAGTGCTGCTCTTTGTCCATCAACCTGAGGCATTGATGAGATTGAGAAGATAACCGATGTTAGGTAAAAAGTCATTGCATGTAAACAGAGCAACACTTCAATGAAAAAAAAATGTTCTGCAAAGTCCGCCATCAACCTAAGGCTTCACTTTTATCCTGGAAAAACTTCGGCAGCCATTCTCCCCAGCCCGTAATGCAATGGTTAAATAACTACTAAAAATTTCAAGTTTAAATTATTTTTACCCGATTGTCGAAGTTGTGTTTTATCAGGTGTCCCGTAATTAATGGGTAAAAGTCAAATGACACTACCTAAATATCTAAAACTTATTTGAATAGTTTTCCAAAAATATCTAGGGTGATATTTATTCGGATTTTTAAATTTTTCTTGAATAAGTTTTTTGAAAACTGTAGCTGTTGTCATTATGATTATAAAGATACGACTTTTGTAAAACACTACCTACGAATCAAATTACCAATGTAAACATAATCTTATTATTTTTATAAATACTGTTTTATTTGTTTTGTGGAAGAAGCTTTGAGTGTTCAAATTTTTGAGTTTGTTGTATTGAAAAAAACTGACATGTAAAAAAAATATATAACTGAAGTATACGACCGTTTTAAAAACTTGTACAGTTATCGAGGTTTGTAAATCGTTATAAAACTTTGTATACTCTTTGTAGTTACGAAATTGCTGGTAAAAGTGTATGGAGGTGCTGAATTGTCAATACAAAATAAAAATTAAGTGTACACATTCCAACGTTTTTCTTCAAAATGTATGAAAATATCTGCCTACTTGCCTAAATTTACTAATATATTCTTATTCGTTGGTACACTCCGCTTAGGACATTTTTAGTAAATTATTAAAAGAGATCAGTGTAAGGTTCAGCTGTAAGTCAAACCTTTTTTGACGGCCTCCGTCAAAAAACGTATGCGCGGTGGATTTACAAAACGGAGGTCCTGGGTTCGATCCCCGGCTGGGCCGATTGAGATTTTCTTAATTGGTCCAGGTCTGGCTAGTGGGAGGCTTCGGCCGCCCTACCGACAAAGACGTACCGCTAAGCGATTTAGCGTTCCGGTACGATGTCGTTTAGAAACCGACAGGGGTGTGGATTTTCATCCTCCTCCTAACAAGTTAGCCCGCTTCTATCTTAGACTGCATCATCACTTACCATCAGGTGAAATTGTTGTCAAAGGCTAACTTGTAAAGAATAAAAAAAAAAACACTAAATAACAACAAGTTCCTTCAACAAAAGGCTCAAAATTACGATAATCCCTTTGATTAAATTGAAGGTAACTTATTAACTCGGGCGAAACGGAATCTAAATACCGGAATACCTAATATGGCTAACCATAAATTGGTATAATATTAACATTGGTTATTATATTACAGATTTGGTATTACAGCCGTATCCAGCCAACCTGCAACCGCAATATTACACGCAAGCATTTAATAGAGCGTCTACACACTTGCGTTTTTATAACGCATTAGCTGTTCTCATTTAAATTATTTACCTTTTGGTATCTGTGAGAAGGCAACTATGGAGTTAGAACTGTGGTAGTTTTTGTGAGGTAATAGGTTTCACCCTCCATTGTAAAAAAATAAGAAATGCAAATTGTTCATTACATATGTACTGAGTTGTTGAGCCGTGATAGCCCTGTGGATATGACCTCTGCCTCCGATTCCGGAGGGTGTGGGTTCGAATCCGGTCCGGGGCATGCACCTCCAACTTTTCAGTTGTGTGCATTTTAAGAAATTAAATATCACGCCTCAAACGGTGAAGGAAAAACATCGTGAGGAAACCTGCATACCAGACAATTTTCTTAATTATCTGCGTGAGTGAAATCTGCCAATCCGCATTGGGCCAGCGTGGTGGACTATTGGCCTAACCCTTCTCATTCTGAGAGGAGACTCAAGCTCAGCAGTGAGCCGAATATGGGTTGATAATGATGAGTAACTGAGTCTTCTACATGTAACAAGCCGTAATGAAAATATTTAAAATTAATCATATTATTCATGTATAAACAAAAAAATAAATAAAATAAATCGTTTATTTCACTTTCTAAATTTACATAAATTAGTGCGAGTTTGTAAAAATAGGTACAAGTACCTAATTTTTTTGTTTTTTTAACCGACTTCAACAAAAGGAGGAGGTGATAACCTCCTCCTTTCCTTCCATTCGTCGGAATCTTTTTTTCATTTATTAGTCGAAGACGCCGGAACTTTGTAGATTGAGACTTGAGAAGAACGGATTGAAGATTTGAAAATTATTTTTAATAATATTTTCTTTTTATTAATTTATTTATAATGAATTTACATACCCAGGTACTGAAATCGGATTAAACCTAGAACCGTATCCTGGGGATCAAACGGGGAAAAAATACAATTTACGATAACTCTTTCGTTTCAAAACTATCAGCTGGACTAAAAGGTTTTCGGGTGTTTTGAAAACTGTTTTTTGACCAAATGACTGGAGTGAACGGATTTTTTCGCGTTTCTACGTAAATATCTATTTGAGTAGGATGCAATCAGGGTTAGCAGAAAGGTAAACCCCTAATCAGAATAGTGGATTTTAAAAAATAACGAGCATACAATCGTACTTATAATATCATCGTAATATACGGGTCGAAAATAGAACCTTTTTTTTTTTTTTTTTATTCTTTACAAGTTAGCCCTTGACTACAATCTCACCTGATGGTAAGTGACGATGTAGTCTAAGATGGAAGCGGGCTAACTTGTTAGGAGGAGGATGAAAAATCTAAATCGTTTGGCGGTACGTCTTTGCCGGTAGGGTGGTAACTAGCCACGGCCGAAGCCCAATCAACTGCCCAGCCGGGGATCGAACCCAGGACCTCCGTCTTGTAATTCCACCGCGCATACCACTGCAAAAACCTCCTTTGTTTTAAGTAGGTTAATAAATAAACAGAGCGAAGTTCAACTGTGGTCAGGGTCGACTGTCGGTCGGTATAGAACCGGTCAATATTATAGGGCCGTAAATAATTTAAAGGCCACTAAATAGAGGGTACGATGTTAATATTCAGGCAGGACAATATTTTGCTACCCAATACATTAGGAAGGAAGGGTTAGGGACAAAGGGAATCCTTGATTAGAATCGCTTGTATATATTTGTTTTGGCTTAAGTTTTAAGTGTATATCTGTGTTTAGATAGGTCATTATCATATCACCCGATGGACGTCCACTGCAGGACATAGGCCTTTTGTAGGGACTTTCAAACATCACGATACTGAGCCGCCTGCATCCAGCGAATCCCTGCGACTCGCTTGATGTCGTCAGTCCACCTGGTGGGAGGTCGATCAACATTGCGTTTTCGCTTTTTGCGCCATTAGATAGGTATCTAAATATATATAACTCAAAGGTGACTGACTGACTGACATAGTGATCTATCAACGCACAGTTCAAACCACTGGACGGATCGGGCTGAAATTTAGCATACAGGTAGATGTTATGACGTAGGCATCCGCTAAGAAAGGATTTTGATCTATTCTACTCCCAAGGGGATAAAATAGGGGATAAAATAGGGGATAAAAGTTTGTATGAAATTTTGTCAATTTTAAACTGATCGGGCTGAGACTTTGCAGGCATGAAGTTACTACGACGAAAGCATCCTCTAAGGATTTTGATAAATTCCTCCCCTAAAGGGATAAAACCTATTTTATTTAAGGACTTTCGATACAAAGTTACGTCGCCTTGGGTGTAAGTTTTTTATGGAAAGTCCTTAATTTTCAGAGTTACAGATTAAAAAATTTGTTCATAAATCATAAAACAAAATACGAAATATAATGTGATTAAAAAAATTAAAAATCAATCCCTAAAGTGATGAAATAGGGCTTGAAAGTTTACATTGATTTCCACGCGGACGAAGTCGCGGGCGTCCGCTAGTAGTCAATAAAGTAGGTACAAGATATAACATAACCCTTGTAATCGGGTAAAAAGTGGTCTTAGCTACAGTAAGACAGAAAAACAACGAAGTGATCATAACATTATGGGTCCTGTGTTCATTTTGAGACACGGAACCCTGATAACAATTTCTACCTCACATTTAACATAAAACCATTCACCGAAGCCGTCACACATCTTGTCAATATTGTACACGTTCCTACAATGAAGGTAGATACAAATAATGTAATTTCTCATCTCCAATATCTTGAGCGTCCTCAGTTGGGGGGTTGAATTCCAATCAATACCAGCACGTATATAATATTTCAAAGGGTTAGACCCCACACGCGTCGTAACTTAGTTATAGGTTCCCTCATCACGGCTAATGAAAACATTACATGTTTCGAATACGTATTGGACTGAGCGTGCGAGGGTCACACCTACCTAGATGATCATCTATATTATAAAGCTGAAGAGTTTGAACTACTGGTCCGATTTGAAAAATTCTTTCAGTGTTAGATAACCCATTTATCGAGGAAGGTATAAGCTATATATTATCTCCGTATTCCTACGGGAACGGGAACCACGAGAGCGAAACCGCGCGGTGTCAGCTATATAGTTACGCCATAGGAAAGAACGGTATGGAGGTAGCACTTTTAGGAGGTTTCAAGGGTACTTGATCAAATCATCAAAGGGTACTTGTACATCTATACTAATATTATAAAGCTGAAGAGTTTGTTTGTTTGTTTGCTTGAACGCGTTAATCTGGTCTGATTTGAAAAATTCTTCCAATGTTAGATAGCCTATATATCGAGGAAGGCTATATATTATCCCCGTATTCGTACGGGAACTGAAACCAGCCGGCTTCAGCTAGTGATAAATAAAATTGAAGTGTCTGTCTATGATTATAAAATGACTATGTTTTTCTCAAGTGCATATGGTTCTTTACGTGATAATAAAACGCAACTATTAAGCTTTTTTATTTTTTTGTGCCTGTTTGGCTGTTTATTTGACTAATATTTGAAACGGCTGAACCGATTTTAGAAGATAGAGGACATATAGAGTAAAATCCAGAAAAATCCGTGAATATCGAGGGATTTGTGAAAAACTGATTTTCACGAAACAACGTACACAAATAGCGGCTGCCCCCTGTATATAATATTATTAAATCGTTCATTTACACCCTCTAGTAGCTCATGTACTTATAAAACGTAACATTTTGATATCCTTTATGGGATAACATAAGATATTATATCCCAAGTTTTCGGTTTAGAGACTTTTTAAATATGATCTTTAAGGGTGCTTTTCGAAGCTAAGTAACTGGGTATTAGGAACATTATTTTTTATATAAAAAATAATTAAAAGATACTCTTTGTACGTGGATAGTGGAATATCAGGACCCTTGACACTTACTATTTTCTAAAGTCACCAATCCAAGCTCCATTGCTGTTTATGAATGTTAGACAAGCATTTGACAAGTTTTTGACGGCCTCTGTGGCGCAGTGGTATGCGCGGTGAATTTACAAAACGGAGGTCCTGGGTTCGATCCCCGGCTGGGCCGATTAAGATTTTCTTAATTGGTCCAGGTTTGGCTGGTGGGAGGCTTCGACCGTGGCTAGTTACCACCCTACCGGCAAAGACGTAACGCCAATCGAATTAGCGTTCCGTTTAGAAACCGAAAGGTGCGTGGATTTTGTTTTTCTTAAACTTGTAAAGAATAATAAAAAAAACATGAGCTGACAAACTTTCATCTTTTATAAAGAGATGTGACTACCGCAGGTCCTCTTTCTATATAAACGGCGGCTCTCCGTAGGTATTGCGATTGATTTCGGAACTTTGGTATGGAATACCCGTACTTTTGCTTTATAATACAACAATATTCTCCTAAGTGAGTTCCTATGCCTTGAGTTAGGTATGACTTAATTAATTTTCCTATTACACAATCAATATAACTCATCGTGTATGTTTATTTTAGTCTATTGAATATATAGTCTATATAAATAGTCTTCTAATACAATTGTTTTTCTTAAAGGCAGTTCTCAGTCCCAAGTTAGCTAGTCTGTAGCAATTATGAAAATGAATCAATTGGATTTCGATTCTTAATGAAACGTATATTATTATTGTTGATTTTTATTAGGTTACTTATCTAAGTACTAGTATGCCTGATGTGTTTTGTAAGACATTTACCGTGTTGAAGTGTATTTTGAGAGGTTCCAGCAATTTATGGATTGAAAATTATTGCTTACAGAATAACTACAGGCGCATTGAAATAATTATCAATTAATGTAAGTACCTAGTAAGTAAGTAGTAAGAGCCGTGATAGCCCAGAGGATCTCTGCCTCCGATTCCGGAGGGTGTGGGTTCGAATCCAGTCCGGGGCATGCACCTGAAACTTTTCACTAGTGTGCATTTTAAGAAATTAAAGATCATGTGTCTTAAACGGTGAAGGAAAACATCGTGAGGAAACCTGCATACCAGGGAATTTCCTTGATTCTCATCGTGTGTGCAGTCTGCCAATCCACATTGGGCCAGCGTGGTGGACTATTGGCCTAACCCCTTTCATTCTGAGAGGAGACTCGAACTCAGCAGTGAGCCGTATATGGGTTGATAACGACGACGACGACTTTAGAAAAACACTTAAGATGAGTGTCTGACTGTGTATAGTGCGAGTATTAGATAGGTACTTGTTGATATCTCCCCCCGAATTTCTTTAGCCATATTTTTACAACGATTTCTTCCCGATGATCCTCTTATTAGATTGAGGGGATACTCAGGCGATAGAGCTTTTATGTCAACACGTTTACAACCCGAGTTGTGATAAAACTCACCCCATCGACTGTGATAGAGTAATGGGGTGACGCGGGGTGCAATTCACAAAATTTTCCCTTTCATTGTAAGATAATTTTAGTTGAATAGAGGGACCGATCGGCGTGACTTGCCAAAGGGGATGGAGTTTAGGATGTACGAATGAATGAAATGTACGAATCTATACTAATATTATAAAGCTGAAGAGTTTGTTTGTTTGATTGAACGCGCTAATCTCAGGAACTGCTCGTTCGATTTGAAAAATTCTTTCAGTGTTAGATAGCCCATTTATCGAAGAAGGCTATAGGCTATATATTATCCCCGTATTCCTTCGGAAACGGAAACCACGCAGGTGAAACCGCGCGGCGTCAGCTAGTGAATGAAATAAAATTGTTGCTTTTTTGTTTTTTTATATTAATAGTTAACAAAGCAACAAACTACTCCGGTTGGAGAAGAATAAAAAGCGAATCAATAGAACAACATATTTTCTTAGCCCGACAAGATTGGAATCTGAGTGTTCATTTACACGAGCGGCAGCTGCTACCGATGACTGCAGTCAGTGACGTCTCGGCGGCAGCCAACGGAAGTCGACTGCAGGGGGCGATTGCCGCCGCCGCCGCCGAGAGTAGACTGCAGTTGGCGACGCCGTCGCCTGCCACCGAGAGTTGACTGCAGTCGGCGACGCCGTCGCCTACCGCCGAGATTTGCCGACTGCAGTCGACTGTGGTCGTCGGTAGAGTTGCCGCTCGTATATATGAACCCTAAGACCTCGTGACCACTTGACCAATGGTCAGTTTTGTACTGCTTAAGAAGAGCAAAAACCCCTTCTAGGTTATTGCGCTGTCATTTATTTAATATCATTAATATGATGATGTAGTGAAGTGGTTATTAGTATATGAAAAAATTACAGGTTTTTAGTAACTTATGGTAAATATTATTAACATAAACATTACCACTATGCAACTTTCAAATTAATGAATTTAACTTTGTCACCCGCCCACCCATATTGGAGCATCGTTTAGTACTTTTTTTGCTTGACTACAATCTCACCTGATAGAAAGTGATGATGCAATCGATGGAAGGAGGATGAAAATCCATACCGCTTTCGGTTTGTACACGATATCGTACCGAAACGCTAAATCACTTAGCAGGACGTCGGCGAAGCCTCCCACCAGCCAGACTTGATCCTATTAAGAAAAGCTTAATCTGCCCAGCCGGGGATCGAACCCAGGACCTCCGTCTTGTAAATCCATTGCGCATACCACTGCGCCACGAAGGCCGCCAAAGGCCGTGGTGGGCCTAAGCTCCATATCCCCCAGTGGGAGACCTGGCCCTTCGTAAATCTGTAGCTAATCAGTACCACATCCGAAATTCGTACTTCAATGTTTGATAAAGGGAAGTACCCTAATAATACTTAAGGATAAACTGATATAATGTCGTCATAGAAGATAACATTGACGCTTCTGAGAGCTGATTACCTAACAATATTGATTTATAAATGTAGGAGAAGGTAATATGGTACTATAGTGCCAATTTACTACTAAAAGGTACGTTTGTACCTTTTATCTGTTGAAATGTTTTGTGTAACATAAACGTAGTCTGAGAGACCACTGTCATATTATTTGGTCTACAGCATACCAAGTAAATGCAGTAGTTTGGCAGTGATATGTAAAAGTCAGTTAAAATATTTAAGGACAATTTTTTTTCCATTAAAAAACTGTTTACAAATGTGTGTAGGTATAGCGGCTAACGAGGCAAAATAAAGCATGTAAACAATTTTACATCAAAAATTCATGTTTGGCTCGCTGAGCACGAGTCTCAAAATCTGTGAACAATTTTTGCAATACAATTAAAAATCAGCTGTAGTGTGAATATTATCACAATAAAAATTATGATAACAAGAAAACTAATTGGATTTATATACTATAACAAGTAGATTTAGAGAAAATCTGGTTTTTCTAAATCCCTGTATCAAAATTTAAAGTGAAAAAAGAAACCCCCCAAAAACCCCCGTCTGTGTAGCGTCCGGATATAGGAGCCGTTTTGAAAGTCCTATATCCGGACGCTCGCACAGACGAGTCATAATCGATACTGAAGCCAAAAATATTTTTTTTCGATTTCTTGTCTGTCTATCTGTGCGTGTTTTTTGTTGACCGGGCATCACGCTGAAACTACTGGAAGAATTTTAATGAAACTTGTCACAGTTTAAGACTATATATACGGAGAAGGTTTATAGGATACTTATTATTGCGAAAATAAAATAAGAAGGGGTGAAATAGAAGTTGAAAGTTTATATGGAAAATCCTTAATTTTTAGAGTTACAGATTTAAAAATTTGTTTATAAATCATAAAAGCAATACGAAATAAAATAAAATTCAACCCCTAAAGTGGTGAAATAGGTAAGTGGTTTTATTTATTTTCTTATTTTTTTTTTATTATTCTTTACAAGTTAGCCCTTGATTACAATCTCATCTGATGGGAAGTGATGATGCAGTCTAAGATGGAAGTGGGCTAACTTGTTAGGAAGAGGATGAAAATCCACGCCCGTTTTTGGTTTCTACACGACATCGTACCGGAACGCTTAATCGATTGGCGGTACGTCTTTGTCGGTAGGGTGGTAACTAGCGGCCGTAGCCTCCCACCAGCCAGACCTGGACTAATTAAGAAAAACTCAATCGACCCAGCCAGGGATCGAACTCAGGACCTCCGTTTTGTCCATCCACCGCGCATATCACTGCGCCACGGAGGCCGTCAAAATTTACATTGATTTCCACGCGGACGAAGTCTCGTCCGCTAGTCCGAAATAAAAGAAAAATTTAAAAGGAAACACATATTTAAAGAGGCAGTGATTAATTCACATGATAAAACACAATGAGTAAACATGAAACACGATAAAAACTGCCAAATTCAGGCTATTAAACGTGAAAACATTCGTCGAACACACCGCAAGTCAATTACGGCGGAACGGAAAACAATTACACGTATGTCCGATCGCAGCCAGCGGAAAAAGAGATGGGAATTGAGTCGTACGTATCGTGTTGTTGGTTTTCTAAAAGCTATTGAAAAACTTTTGATGCACAACTTTTATTTGTTACTCGGTTGGTTTTTACATTGACGATGGCAATGATATTTTATACTAGATACTGGGCACAAAACTGAGGCGGACAAAATGTGTATAATTGTCTTCATTTCATTTTGTTGCTTATTAGACAACGAACGTTATTTAAATACCTAAAACGTCCACAATGTCGAGTTGTGTATTCAGGAAGTGTGAAAACTATATTGTAGGAAATAGTAGTCTGAGATGACGTCGCTCGATCTCGTGTTGGCTTGTGCCGACGCTAGGTGGCGTGACTTGTTTCCGTAAAGGCGATAAAAGGCGCTCGTCGTACGGTCGGCGTTAGTATGCTCGCGGCGTTCAAGCTGTCCACATTTCTTGTTGTGTAATTCTTTATAGGTTACTTGGGAAAGGAGGGAGAGTGATTTGAGTGGAAAAGGGGAGTGTTAGTTAACTGTCAAATTCGCCTTTTACCCAACATACAACGATCACAAGTTCCTGACTCCACTCTGCCATTCTAGCGTCTTATTTTGGTTCCAGTTTGATTTGTTAATTAAGTTGTCCTGACAAATGTTGTGAATCATAACCTTTGTTTGACATTGGTTTTCTTATTTTCGTAATTCACTTCTGAGTCTGCTCAAAATATATACATAAATATATAATGGAAATTAAGACAAAATTGTGCATGTGTGCGCTCAGTGATCTAGCTAAATGCGGATCACTTTTTGCGGTGAGTAGGCACGTAACCTATCTATAATGTATAAAATTATCATTGGAGTATGGTACAAGGAGATAAAGTACTAGTGTGCAGATGTCTATTTGCAAACTAACAAAGTGATGCGGTCTAAAAATGCCACATTGATAGTTGTAATACGTATGCCTTTTGTTCCTGTAGTTCCTTAGTATAATTATTTTTTGGTGTGAGACGCGACTGGCACCTTACTGGCACGATGGGCAGTGCGGGCGCTGCTGCTTCATCAGCAGAGACCCTCAAATGACGCAAAATACAGCAATCTCGTCGGAGATTACGTATTTGAGCCGTTTGCGGTCGAAACACTACTTCCTTGGGGTCGGAATACTCGCTTTCAGGAAATCGCAAAGTAATTCATCAACGCCTCTTGTGACTTCAATGGCCTATAGGCCTATGGCTAGCTATTGAGCTCAGAGAATCAGTATTGCCATACAACGTGGCAATACTGCCAGCCTTCTGGGCACTTTACCAATGAACATTAATTCGGACGAAATCAACGACGCCTAAGACTTTACATATAATTTAAATTTAGTACGTTTACTTTTATTTTATTTTTATAATATACAGTTAATATAACAGGTTAATATAACAGGTAGTCAATTTTGGTAGATTTAATATTATTTTAAATTTAATTTGTATATTTTAGTATAATATTAAATCTTCAGCTAAATAAATAACGACCAAGTCTCACAATTTATAAAACTCTTCATCATTATCAACCCATATTCGGCTCATTGCTGAGCTTGAGTCTTCTCTCAGAATGAGAGGGGCTAGACCAATAGTCCACCACGCTGGCCCAATGCGGATTGGCAGACTTCACACACGCAGAGAATTAAGAAAATTCTTTGGTACGCAGGCTCCTCACGATGTTTTTCCTTCAACGTTTGAGACACGTGATATTTAATTTCCTAAAATGCACACAACTGTAAAGTTGGAGGTGGATGCCCCGGACCGGATTCGAACGCACATCCTCCGGAATCGGAGGCAGAGGTCAAATAATGGCTCAGTAAATCAGGATTAAATTATTTGTAAAATTCCTAATCTCATACATTATTCGGCTGTAACACTAAAATAAACAGCACCAAAATTATAAATGTACATAAACAAACAGCCAGTTTAGCAAGTCCGATTTGTTCGTTTACATACCGCACCATACGTAGGTGTAAATGTTGGTAGTGCTGCAATAATTTTATATTGTTCCCGATTGTGCCCGTAAAGGCGATACACTGTATTTATTAGCGCTCAACTCAGACCAATTATAGACGGACCTGTATCACACTCATAGTCACGAGCAAATTTGTCTGTCATTTTCTGAGGAAAACGAGCTTCGATTTGGTATATATCTTATACTAAACTAGAAGTATTTGCCCGTTTTTTACACCATGCAACTTCACAAAAACATGTTTAAAGAGCTCTATAATCGACGAACACAATTACAACTATTTAACATCGATTCTATAGAGACAGTTTTTACAATCAAATTAGATCGTTGATCATATACTTTGACAGAAAAGTCTAGCGAGACAGGTCCAATACAATAATTGGTCTGAGGTGCTCAACAATGGAATCCAGGGCAACATCTGTTACTTGCAAACACGGAATACTCGGGTGTTAAGCGCTGCCCATACTGCGTGCATTTGCGTAAAATTGGATGGAAGCATCGTGGATACGGAGTGGACGTGAACGCATAAAATTGTATGGTGGATTACGTTTTGCAGCGTCTAAATGTTTGCTGGGCTATGATTTTATGTCTATCTAGTGACGTCACTGTCCTATTGATATTATAGGCTGCTGGCCTAGTTTGGTCTTTATTGTCAACCTATTAAAATAAACATCAAATCAATTGACAAACTATCATTTATCTACGGTGTGATATCCACTAGTAGGCATCGGATGATTTTTTTACTTTGAATCTCATTAAAATAAACATCAAGTCAATTGACAAACTATCATTTATCTACGATATGATATCCACCAGTAAGCATCGGATGATATTTTTACATAGAATCTCAATTTCGTATTTATGTCAACTAGCACACGTCAAAGAAAGTGACCAAGCCGACTGGACTACAAAATAAAATAATCTAAGAGCTGGTCACTCCGTATCAGTTTCCGATAGTTTTATATAAGCTGCAGGGTCCAAAAATGTTTACTACCTAAATTATAGTGTTGTCTATTTATGAAGTGTCATGTCAGTTATGTTGATATTATGAGATGCTGACCAACATAATATATATTCTTGTATCTAATCGTCATTTGTCGTTTTATAAAACCTTTTTTTTGTTAGCACTTGGTCCGGACCTTAAATACGGACTTACGGTAGGTAACAATGGAATTTAGTGGTAGTATTACCCCCTTTCACCTCCTACCAACAACCTTACAATTTTACCTCTTTATAATAATAGTATCTAGTAATTAGATTTAAAGTTAAATAATATTCATAGTATTATTTAAAAAAAAACATACATACAGCCGAACGTAGAACCTCCTCCTTATTTGAAGTCGGTTAAAAATAAATCTGTATTTGTATACGATTTGATTTGTCCCAAAAGGTTTTTTATAATTTCTAAAAAGGGTGTTCGATAATTATGTACCTATGTATGTTTATATTGTTTACGGTTTTCTAGTGATATAAATCCAATTGTATTACCGGTAAGGTTTAGGTGTGAGCTATTACCGGGGTCCACAGGTGGCGGATAGTGGAATGACCTTGAGATATCATGGTTAACTGTGTATGCAGTTCCCGACCACACACCGGCAGAATTGGAGGATGTAGTGGGAACTCCTTAGGAAAGGGTTCCTTATAAAAAGCTATATAAGATCCAATGAAAATTCTGTGACCTGACGAGTCAACGCCGTCAGTAAATAAGCGTTTTCCTTCAGTAACGGGCAGCTGCGCTACTGATAGATTATTAAGTGGAGGCTAAGGAGGCTGGAACAGTTGATAATCAGATATTGTATGGCGTTTTGAGTAGTGGACACCACATTCATACGGCTACAAACAGCGATGTGGAAGGCAACGGAATACCACCACATTATATGTTCCCAGGAAAAATCATTATGGCTGAAAACAATTATAAAATGGCCCTCAGTTCCCGGCGGACCTTAAATGGTCAGAGGGTGCTAAGAATCCCCGGGTCAGCTATGAAGATTGCAACATGGAACGTGCGAAGCCTATACAGTGATGGAAAACTGCAAAATACTGAACAAGAGATGTGCCGTTTACACATAGACATCCTAGGCATAAGTGAAGCAAGATGGGTTGATAATGGGGTATATACATCTGCAGAAACTGTCCTTTATTACTCTGGCGAAAATGATAGCTCATACCACAGAAATGGTGTGGCAATTATGTTACGTAAAAATTTACAATCTAGTGTCAAAAGCTTTTTGCCCATCTCGGATCGGTTTATGTTTTTGCAACTAGAAGGAAAACCGTTTAATATTAACTTGATTCAGGTTTACGCTCCAACAGCTGATAAGGACGAAACCGTAGTTGAGAACTTTTATAACGATATAGATTTGGCTCTAAAACAAACAAAAAAACATGATATTACAGTTGTAATGGGTGATTTTAACTCTAAAATTGGTCAAGGAACTGTGACAGATATTGTGGGTCCCTATGGTTTGGGAATAAGAAATGACCGCGGAGATAGGCTTGTACAGTTTTGTCAAGAGAATAATTTTGTAGTATCTAATACGTTTTATAAGCTACCACCAAGAAGATTGTATACATGGCGATCACCAGCCGATACACCAGAAAATATAGTTCGCAATCAAATTGACTATGTACTTATCAATGGGAGACACAGAAATAGCATAAAATCTGCTAAAACTTACCCTGGTGCGGATGTAGGTTCAGACCACAATCCTGTTGTAGTGGATATTAGAATCAAATTAAAAAGAACTAAACTTCCAAAACGACCGGTATCTATGGACCTAAATCGATTGAAAAATCCTGAAGTTAGGAAAACTCTAAAAGTTGCAATGAATAGTGATTTTAACCAATTAAATCTGGAATATAATAGTAACGCTATAGCCCTAGATACTGAAAATGCGTGGGAAAATTTTAAAGTTAAAATTGTGCGTACTGGAAAGTCTGTTTTACAACCTCAACAAAATTTAAAAACAGCTGAGTGGATGACTGAAGAAATATTGAGTATTATGGATGACAGAAGGAAAAGTAAAGCAGACAAGGAAAAGTATGACCAGTTGCAGATAAAAATTTTGAATAAAATTAAAGAAGCAAAAGAAAAATGGCTGGAAAGTTTGTGCTCAGATATTGAGGACTCAGATAAGCGACACGACAGTTTTAATATGCATAGAAAGATTCGGCAAATGATAGCACCAACATATCAAGGTAGGGTCATGAGTACTGTCAAAGACGCCGATGGGACATTTATAACTGATGTAAGAGATAAACTGTTGCTATGGGAGGATTACATTAGAGAACTATTTTATGATGACAGAGAAGACTTCAACAATATTGTTGCTGTCGATGATGGCCCGCCGATTACAAAGAGAGAAGTTTCTCATGCAATTGTATCGTTGAAGTCTGGAAAAGCAGTAGGTCCAGACGAAATTCCTGTCGAGCTCATAAAAGAAGTAGAAGAAACTAATTTAGATTATCTAGTACAACTTTTCAATGTCATTTATGACACGGGCAAAATTCCAGCGGATTGGCTAAAGTCCACATTTGTAATATTACCGAAAATCAAAAATCCCAAGTTTTGTAGTGATTACAGAACAATATCTCTTATGAGCCACATTTTAAAAATATTTCTTAAAATACTACATAAAAGAATATCTCGGAAGTGCGAAGTTTTGCTTTCAAAAACACAATTTGGTTTTCGTGATGGACTAGGTACAAGGGATGCACTGTTTGGTTTTCAAGTGCTAATGCAAAGATGTCTGGATTTAAATTGTGATCTGTATGTCTGTTTCATTGATTACGAAAAGGCGTTTGATCGTGTACGCCACACCAAGCTTATGGAGATTTTGTCGAAAGCTGGCTTAGATTATAAAGATATCCAGTTTATCAGGAATTTGTATTGGGAACAGTCAGCTAATGTCAGGGTTGAACGACACACAACTTCGTATATTGACATACTGCGCGGGGTACGACAAGGTTGCATTTTGTCTCCCTTATTATTTAATGTTTATGCCGAAGCAATATTCGAAGAAGCGCTTGAGAATATCAATGAAGGTGTAACGGTGAACGGCATACTAATAAATAACATTAGATATGCGGATGATACCATTCTATTAGCCGATAGTCTAGAAGGCTTGCAATCGTTAGTCAATGAAGTATCCTCCGCCAGCAATTCTTATGGCATCAATATTAACTGCAAAAAGACAAAATACATGACCATCAGCCGAAAGCCAATCAGATGCAACTCTTTGTATCTACATGATAAAATAATAGAAAGGGTACAGCGATATCGGTATTTGGGATGTATGATTGACGAAACCGGGGATCATAGTCTGGAAATACGATGCCGCATTAAACAAGCAAGAAATGCTTTTACTAAATTAAAAAAAGTTCTCTGTGACCGCAATTTAAAAATATCTCTGAGGATGAGAGTAGCGCGATGTTACGTTTTCTCTGTGTTACTTTATGGGGTTGAAGCCTGGACACTAACACAAGCGATGTGTAGTAAGCTTGAGGCATTTGAGATGTGGGTTTACAGGCGGATACTGCGAATATCATGGAGGGATCGTATACGCAATACTACTGTGCTGCAAAAAATGGGAAAGCCAACAGAAGTTCTGCAACAAGTCCAAAGGAGGAAGCTCGAATACCTGGGTCATATAATGCGAAACTCCAAATATCACCTGCTCCAGCTTATTATCCAGGGAAAGATAAAGGGGAAACGAAGGCCTGGTCGTAGACGTACATCTTGGCTCAGGAACTTGCGCCAATGGTTTGGTATGAGTACCAGATCACTCTTTCGGGCAGCAGTGAACAAAGTTAAATTAGCCTTAATGATTGCTGACCTCCGATAGGAGATGGCACTATAAGAAGAAGATACTTTTGTAAGTTTTTGCTACTAAGGTTTAATATAGCAAAGTGTGTAACATTCACTAAACAAATCGTATTCAAGTTGATAAGATATTATAAGCTCCTTGGAATACTATGCTAACACTTTTACCTACTTTTAGAATATTCCAGCTTCGCCGGCTAAAATACTAAAGCTTTAGCGAACTTTAGCACCGAAAGTTGGTCGATACACATGTTGCAAAGTAGGCTTTAAACTGGATATTCGCAAAGAATTAATGTGTGCTAGTTCCGAAGGAGGCAAAAGCTGGGTAGAGGTAAAAGCTTTCTTTGGCTTTCTTGTTTCGTGTATCTACTTATTGTTTATTTTAAGTTATTTTGAGCAAGGAGATGGTCCAAAATTGTATGGAGCCCAGAATCAATCATTGTACCCTGGCGAAAATAAAAGAAAATATATTTTTTAACTATTTTTGATTATACAAATCTACGAATTTACTTTAATTGTTTTTAAATAGTTAGACTTTAACAAATTTTGATAAAATCCTTGTTTTTAAATTTTAATGATACGGGGTACAAGAGTGGACCTAAAATGGACCATCTCCTTTTATGTAACTTGCCCTGTAGTACCTTGTGGGATAATTTTTGTTCCAGATTATTAATTTGTCTACTCTTTAAATGTTTAATGTAAAATTTTAAAGGTATATATAATTTATAAAGGTATTACTGAAAGTCCCACTGCACTCCAGACAAACAAGCAGTTCTGCGTAGGGTAGCTTAAGAAACGTACCGGACAAGTTTTCAATTTGCGTCAAATACCTACCCAAAAATATCGACCAACTCTCGAACCTTTGGAAAAATAAATAAGAACCATTTCCTGATTTTATATTGATCTCTGGTATGCTTACATTTTAATCTTTAGGGATAATGCATTACCATCGTATGATAGATTTTTTCTCTGACTGACTGGGACCTCAGCACCGTCACCGGGGGTTTTGGGCGCAGAAGCATCGCCTGATGGGGCAGAAGGCAGAAGCAGAACATGTGCGCGGAACGATTCTGAGACTCGTAACTTGGCTTAGAGAGCTATTCTGGAAGGATGTTTTGGTCTGAGTGTATCACTCCGGACACCAGCGAGATCGTGGGTTAAAACAAAGTCTGGATGACGTCTTCGTATGCTGCACTCGCAGTAAGTAGTAATAATATGCAAGCTTCTTACGTATGAGCTACTGCACATTTAAGTTACTAACTTTTTTTCTCAGTCATATCTAATGACTATGTATTTGCTTGCCTTTGAGACTTTATGGCCCTCGGTCATCAGACACCAAATAATTTTTTAATTGTATGTCCGACAAATTGATCCATGCGTTATGTGACCCAAGAGCTGGCGCTTATTTGGCCCAAAGGATAAGTCTTGCCATCCAGAGGGGTAACAGCGCCAGCGTATTAGGTACCTTGCCTATGGCTGAACAATTAGGTAGTGTGTATTTGTTAAAATTAATTAATTTATATAAAGGACATGAGCAAAAATGGGCCTCATCATTCGTTTGTAACAGTAATGAAAAAATTTGTAGTAAATTAAGCATTAAATTAGAAATATAATTCGATAGTTTTCAATTCTGTACAAGACGGGAAAGGTATCTAAAATATTTTTTTATTGTTACGTACAAGCCATAATGCTCTTTCATAGCAGAAACAGAACGATTTTTTACTTTTTTTTAGTAATAAGCTTTATGGCTCTGGGTTCTAGCCCTTTTGAGCCCAACGCTTTTTACTGTCACAGACAAGCTTATATTATTCGTTTTACTTAATTTACTTGTTGATATGTATTTGTTGTTGGCTGAATATAAAACTTTACACATTGAATTTCAAAAATATATTTTACTTATAAACCGTGTTCCTTATAAAGAACAAAATATAACGAACCACGCCATGTATTTTTATGTCTTGGTTAAAACTCAAATTTAAAGACAAGATCGCGCGTGGCTAAATGAATTCATGTCTTTGATCTTGGCAAGGTGCATTAAGGGGACGTTTTCTTTCACAACTTTCAATGTAAGGAGGAGCCGCTTTGAGGCGAAGATGGCACCTCAGACAAAAAAAGGCAAATAAAAAGCTTTTTTTTAACTCCCCGCCACAGCTGGGGACTCTTTTGTGCTTACCTTCTTTTTACTTCATGCGAATTCTTGGTTTACTAAGTTTTAGTGTAAGACCCAGTTCACATGAAACACTAGGTATGGTAAGCCATCGGCGTTAATTGTAATGATAATGATAACGGTCGTTATCATTACAAGTTATTGCTTTACTGTTAGCATACTATTAATTTTTAAACAATTAAAAAAAACTGTCATCATCTCTATTGTCAAAGTAATAAAAAACACCATAGCTTACAAGACTAGAACTCAGTTAAACTTTTATTTTAACAGCCCGAGTAAAGTATGCATAAGTTTGATTTAATTTGAATAAAAGCCGTCGTAAACTGATTCAAGTATGAAACAAACCAGCGCCAAGAAAACAATAACTTTAAGAGAGCGGGCTAATAAAATAATTTAACTGCCAAAAGTCTCTCAACACTGCTTGTAAGGCATTAACACGAGGTATTAGAGATGCCTCCGAAGTCTGTCTTGACTTGGTCAAAGTTTCAAGCTCTCAGAATATTAAATAAGAAATGCGGATGCTCGAATTTGCTACCCCATTTCCAAACGAGTTATAGTTTAATTACAATTAGGCAAAAAGTACCAAATAAACGAGTAAATATAACGATTTACCAAATACTTGTAAGAGTCATTATCATAATTATCATTATCAACCCATATTTGGTTCACTGCTGAGATTGAGTCTCCTCTCAGAATGAGAGGGTAGGCCGTTAGCCACCACGCTGGCCCAATGCGGATTGGCTGACTTCACACACGCAGGAAATTAAGAAAACTGTCTGGTATGCAGGTTTCCTCACGATGTTTTTTCTTCACCGTGTCTCAAACACGTGATATTTAATTACTTAAAATGCACACAACTGAAAAGTTGGAGGTCGGATCGGATTCGAAACCACACTCTTTGGAATTATATCAACTGGGCTATCACGGCTCTACTTGTAAGAGAGCCGGAAGGAAAAGCTCTTTGTTCGATAACTTTGACAGTTAGTGTCAGTGCGAACGGATCTTAAAAAGCTTAAGCCTTCAGAGGCTCTAACCATCCAAAAATTTAACAGTCAAATCATTTACGCAACAAACTTGGGTTTGATCGTTCGAGAGGCTTATGATGGGGCCATTAATGATTTTGTGGAGCCCAACTTTGTCGCAAAATGCTTAATGGCTTTTTTGATAATTTCACCAACGGTACAAGGCTTTTACGGTCTTACTATAATGGAGCTAAAATTTTCACTCACAGAGGTAGTTGATGTTTTAAATTATTCACTTTCTATCAACGACATTTTACACTATAGACGAGTTACGTGCTTACAAAATCACCGCAAAAAGTAAGCCGAATTTAGCTACTCCACTGAGCGCACACATGCACAATTTTGTGTTTAATTGTTTATACATTTTTCAAAGTTCCTAAATACAGAACTCATTGTATGTGTATATCTGGGTAATAATTGCTTAAATAATTTCAGTTGTTTACTATGCGACTCAATGAAAATATGTGGTCAATTAGCCGCTTTTGTTCGCCTCAGTTCTGAAGCGCCAATGACATATCTCTGCTATTATAAAATCTTGGCTTTCAATACACTTTGTGAACGACAAAGGAAAGCTGCTGGAAGAAATAAAATCTTAATTTAATTTGAAAGCTTGAATAAGAACCCATATATTCGTGATTCGAAGCCACATATATGCAGTTTAACGAGTCTTTGTATATTTCTAAAAAAGCGAAAGATTTCTCATCATGGAATATAGAAAACCGCTTCATGTAAAGATAAAATTTAACAGGGAGGTAGTTTATAGTTAGTAGTTTAACAGAATCAGAAGCGATTACAAAAATAAGAAAACTAATGTCGAACAAAGGTTATGATTCACAACATTTATCAGGATAACTTAATTAAACATAAATCAAACTTTAACCAAAATTAGACCCTAGAATGGCAGAGAATGACCTTGAGTGAAGTTACGTACTTGTGAACGTTGAGTGTAGGGTTAAAAGATCCTTTGAGTGTCAACAAACACTCCCCTTTTCCACTCAAGTCACTCTCCCCGCCTATTCCAAGTAACCCATAAAGAATTACACAACAAGAGATGTGGACGGCTCGAACGCTACGAGCACACTGAAGCCGTCCGTACCACAAGTCGTTGCAACGCGGCGATAACAGTAGATACCCACTAAGAATGGATTTTGCGACAGGTCAGATTAAAGATCGACCTACTGGCGGACGATGTCGCGGTTGCCCCCTACTATTAAAATATTTGTATAGAATAGACCATTCAACCAATAAGTACCTACTCGAAACCAGGACAGCTTAATCTAAAATTTTACAATTTAACCACTGAATCTACCAAGCAGAATATTCAGCAATACAAAAAATAAGTGGAATGAATCGCATCAAAACCGCGAAACATTAATTCACAGCGTGACCTTCAGGCTTCAACTTCGACGTTTGAACTCGAATCCAACATGGCGGCGGGATCATGCGCGCGCGCCGACAGGATAATGTCTTCATTTGAGATAATTCCACCGGTTCAGTTTACATTCCATCGAGATGGGTGGGATGTAGCAACAGAAATTGCGAGATTTATTTTGCTTCCCCGCAACTATGGAGTAACTTTTTTGCAAGTTTCATTTATGTTGCAGTATTTGTAGGTATGGTCATATTTTGTATAATAAATTTTAGACTAACATCATTATCATTATAATCAATGTGCCAGTGGCGATGGTTTCTAATAACCCGACTCCTATTAGGTTACCTTTTAAAAATCCACGTTTTTTACTAACGTAAATAATAATAATTTAACGTAGATAAGTGTACTCAGCCAAAAAGTCATTGAGACTAAAAAACCCCGTGAACGGACTACCGTCCCAATATGGCCTAGGTTGAAATGGTATAAGGTATGGTAATGGATGGTAATTCATCTAGAAAAGAAGAAAAACTTAATTTCACACAGTAAATATGTTACAAACAGAAGAAAACTATAACAAAATGTAATTATGCTTATGAGGTAAAGTGTAACGTCTTATATTATTATCAATTTGATTGAGTTAATAAACTACACCAAACTGCATAAAACATTTGAAAGTAATTGTTTAGCAACAATATTTTTCTTGAATTAATTTTGTTAGTTTTTGTTTTTCTTTTCCCCATAAAATGTTATCACGGCCTTACGCAGTAGCGTGGCTATTCAAGTAAAACAAGCTACAACAAAGACGTGTTTATAGAACCTTTTGATGCCGTTTTTGCATTAAAAGCCGTGGTAGGTCCACATAGTTGCAAAAAAACTACACAATGAGCTATTAAGGCTGGAGCTCGTTACTCAAAAACAGCGTCCGACGCACCTATCTGATATTGAGGAGAGCGCATTGAGATCAAGTTACTGGAAATAACATGAATTACTACTTTTTGTAGAGTTCGTGATAGCCCAGTGGATATGATCTCTGCCTCTGATTAAGGAGTTCGAATCCGGTCCGGGGCAACCAACTTTTCAGTTGTGTGCATATTAAGAAATTATATATCACGTGTCTCAAACGGTGAAGGAAAAACATTGTGAGGAAACCTGCACTGCGTGTGAGAAGTCTGCCAATTCGCATTGGATCAGCGTGGTGGCCTAATCCCTCTTATTCTGAGAGGAGGTCGAGCTCAGCAGTGAGGCAAATATGGGTTGATGATGACTACTTTTTGCAGGAAACTTTATAATTTCTACTTTAAATAATATTAATTTGGTGGAAAATTGAGATGAAATTGTAATGATCAACTACAATTTCATAAAAGCAAGATTTTACAACCAAAGGTGGAAGACGAAAAAGATTTTAATTTTAGTTTAGAAGTAGTAAATCTTTGTATTCAGAACTCGTTTGAGGATGTACTACACTCACTTATGCCGTCAAAGAGAGTAGGTAGATTTTAGAATAACTATTATTTTTCAAAAAACATTGCCTAGCCGATGGTCCTGCTATATTTTGTTTTTTATGGAGACCAGTAACGCTAATATGCGACCAAGGGATGAGGAAATAGACAAATTGTCGACCAATGGCGGCGAAGCTGTCCCAGATAGCGCTATTTCCAGTTGCATTGCCATTAGTTGAATTTTATCTATTTTTCTTCGCATTCGCATGCTAGCGCCCCTGGCTTATGCATGTCAATACAGGCCATGGATCAACTATAAGTAATTAATATAAGCCGTGATAGTCCAGTGGATAACCTCTGCCTCCAATTCCTGAGGGTGTGGTTCGAATCCGGTCTGGGGCATACATCTCTAGCTTTTCAGTTATGTGCATTTTATGAAATTAAATGTCACGTATCTCAAAATGTGAAGGATAAACATCATGAGACCAGCATACCTGAGAATTTTCTTTATTATTTTGGTCTATTTGGCCTAACCCCGTTCATCCTGAGTGGAGAATCGACGCAATTGAAAATCGCAGAATGTGGGTTAAAAGGTGTCTTCTTGTTCTTCTTCTTAGGGTGCCTCTCCGACTAGCGAAGGTTGGCAGACAGTTCCTTGAACTCGTCTCTATCCTTCGCGAGGTGAAATAATTGTGCGGCGCTCGCGATTCCGGCCCACTCTCTGATGTTTATCAGCCAAGACTTCTGCCTGCGACCAACGCCTCTTTTACCAGCAACCTTTCCCATCAAGATGAGCTGTAGAAGCTCATATCTCTCGTGCCCTAGATACGTGACTTTTCTCGTCTTGACGGTCTTCAAAAGTTCACGTTTCTGTTCACGCGTCGTGAAAAGCTGTAAGTAATTAAAAATGTCTCTTCTTGTTTAATAATATTCTGTGTATAATGGTTAACCCTTAATGGTTGGCGCGTAGACGCCTGGTAAATATAGTCGTTAGCATTTATTCCCATAATGGCTTTATTATGAATGGCTATCGCTGGACAGTTAATATTTTATAACAGTTACGCCTGGAGCCGCTGTGCGGACGCCAGTGGTGAAGGGAGCAAGAAATATTACTTTTTATACACAGCTTTTTATGTTCAAAACGTGCGCTATTTTTTTGCCTTCGCTGTTTTTAGTACCTACTTCGTTGAATCCTCAGACCAATTACCTTAAGACCTGACTTGCTAGACGTTACCTTTCTGTCAAAAGTATATGATCACGATCTAACGTTTTTATAAAAACTGTTTCTTTAAAGTCGATGTTTCATTTTTGTAATCGTTTTTGTCACATAAAGAGCTCCTATTTTAGTAGTAAAAAAAACGGCAACAACTTCTAGTTTACTGAAAGCGTATCTTCAACGTTTCATTTGTAAGTATTTCTACCTAAAATATATCAAATTTGTAATAAAAAGATTAGATTCTTCTGACGGAACAGCAAATTATAGATCAAGTAATCGAATTTTAGTTTAAATTATTCATTGGTGTTAAATATTTTCGATGTGTGAGTTTGCCTCGTCCCTTTCATTTGGTTCGTGAATTTGGGTGCGATGAATCTCCATAACTAATTCCTCTACGGTTGAGTCTAATCTAATGCCTCTGCTGATAATCATTTCACAATTAACAAATTCTAAGTAAGACACAACTTGGGAGGAAGGCCAAGCAAGAGATGGTAGTTGGTAGGAGTGTTTGAGAGATTACGCATTTAAAAGGAGTAGATGATGATTATGACAAATGAAAGAGCAATACATATTTTTCCGACTCCAATTCAATGGAATAGAATGAATAGAGTTCAAGCTATATTTACCTATAATTAAGCTACGCTTTGTTATATTTACCTTTCAATTATTATTACTATCTTGTGTTACAAATAAGGTCTTCCAACATTTTTAATTTTTGACGTGCATTCTTCTTCCATATTGTGTTCCCTATTATCTAAACCTAGTGTTAAGGCTTAAGTTAACAAAAGTTATCAATAACCAGATGTTTTTTTTACTGTTGATTAATTATTAGCTAAACAACTTAACAGCCACAATGTCCTACAATTGGTACATTATCTCGTTCCGACGCTCAGAAATTTTCATTTCCCGGTAACTTAGTTAGCTACCAAAATCAAGAATTTTTGTAAATAAAAAAGTTGATCATCTCATCGAGATGAAGCTACTCACGAAAAATTAACTTGTTAGTAATCAGGTGTAAAAAATGTATCCCTGACTATTTACTTTTTTTTTTTTATAAGTTAGGATCGATTCGATTTATGTATATCATTTTGTTTTTAATTTTTAATCCTAGTTCAATAAAAAAAATATTTAAACTCAAACTACAGGCATTTCTGATAACAAATTACAAGTTCTAGCAATCCATATAATGACTACCCCATATTGCTTACAAGTTTAACAACGGATATTATATTCTTGAACAACTTTAAGATGTGGTATGGTACAACAAGCAACGCTCACATGCACATCACTTGAAAGTAACCTGTATTTCGAAAGCAATAAGGGATTATTTCCCATGATATATTTAAACAGGTTGATGTATATAGCGGTAATAGAGTTACGAACAAGACGTTGCATTTAGATGGTGCGCGTTAACTCCTTTTAAATTTGCAACAGCATTATCTGTTTGATAGAATAAATTGTTAATATTATAGTGCGATCTTTGTGGCTTGGATGAATCTTTTGTTGTAGTTTTATTAGCATGTTCCGGTTTGTTCTGCTTGGATTCTTGGTTACTTAGATGGAGTTTTAAGTTCTTTGGTGTTTGTTATATCGAAGTATGCAGCGCTTCGGTACGATATGAATAAAATTTGAAGCGCAAACGAGACGCCGAATTATGACTTTCACGTGAGTAAAAAGCACGGAGCGATTGACGCGCGACGCAAATTTTATGACGTGAGCGCCAAAACCATTTTTACCTAATTGCAAGTAAATTAAACAACATAACGAAAAACAAAATGGCCATGTTCAAGATATATACCTAATTTTCTATACAAAACGAAAATTTAAGAAAATAAGTTTGCTTTTCCTGACATTGAAAGCAAAATGTGAGGAAAACATGTATTTTTCAAAAAAATAAACTATCGAGAAAAGTTTTACAAATTGTGTGTTTTGTATAGTCATAACGAAGCTAACTAACACTTTGAAATATCATTTACCCAAATATCAGGCTCCTAACTTTTCCAGAATCTGAGATCTAGAACCATTTGTAACCACCAAATTACATATTGCACACTCTTGAGTGCGAGCTTATCAGCCATATTTTTTCCGATATTTTGTATTTGCTATAGGAACCTTAATTTTTATATTTTTACCCCTACGGGTACAGCAACTATGTGGGTGAGACCGCGGGGCGTCTTTTAGCGGCATTTTTTTGTCTTTTAGAAATTTTGTATTAACTTTGAATCTATATGACTATATATCTATATGACATACTGCAAGAGGCAAATTTTATCTCTATAATGTCCTCTTGATTATTAAGTAATTCATTTTGATAAGGATTTAAGTTTAGTTGTGTAAATAATGACGTAAACCTTAGTATATGTTTTAAATAATTTATTAAAGTACAAAAGGTACTATATCTGCTAAAATATAGAAGATAGATATATGCTGTCACGACACTTTTTGTAGAAAATGATGTGTTCTACAAAGTTGTAGTACGTTATTCTAACATCAATAGTTTTCACAGCGCACGCCATGTAAACAAAACTTTTGTACACCTTGGGTTACATTATTGGAGTTTCAGGAAGGATCCGTAGTTTTTTGAACATATAATATAACCGTTCTTGATATGAATGGGCTATCTATGACTGAAAGTATTTTTCAAATCGGACCAGTAGTTCCTGAGATTAGCGCGTTCAATCAAACAAACAAACAAACTCTTCAGCTTTATAATATTAGTACCCATGAATGAGAATGAGATACCCTAAAACTTTCAGCTTAATACGATTACTTAACTGGTTAGAAAATGTAAAAAAAAACAATGAAAACCCCTTTTTCATTATATGTATAAGACTTTTCTCCTAGACCAACATACTGCAGGGTGGCTTTTAAAATAGTTAATAGCATAACATGAATTTCCATGGAGGCATTGGGTTAAAAACTTGAGATAAGATAAATACATCGGCATTGTCCAAAAGTTTGACCCAGTATTGCGTAATAATTTAACAATAACAAAAAATAAACACGTTAATCCGAGTGTAACATTGTGATAGCAACGAAGGTTCATTCCCCATTCGACTGTTTTTAATAATATATTAGAATCATTTTTACCGGCCTTATTCTGATTTGCCTTGATGTTGTGCTCGTATTTATGGATCAAACTTTGGAAGCTTTTGAACAACATGAAGTAATTTTTTTTAGTCTAAAGATGGAGGATATTTGAGGTAATATTGTAGTTTTCTTCTCATGAGTGTACCTACTCTTAAACATTATGTAAAATTAATATGAAATATGCAATTTTTGTGTATATTACGTATAGTTATATTATTTCATGCTAGCTTGTTTTTAAAAAAGTTTTTTTAAAACAACCACATTAACTGGAAATAAAATTAAACCTGGCTATATATAATTAATTAAACTTTAGATTAAAGTTACTTACTATTTACTTTTTTATATACACAATATAAAAAAGTGTAGTAAAAAAATAAGTCGAGCAGGGCACGCACCATAACAACCGACTGATGGTTGTTTGTTCGATAAAGCCGCGCATATTTTTTGAGATTATACGCAATATACTGACGTGGGTGGAGAAATATTACATGTGTTTCACCTCTTTATGTTTTTAGAAAGAGTATTAAGGGAATTTCATTTAGGATTATTTGTCTAATACCTCGTTTATGTTTACTTATCAACTTATATTGCGTCGCGTATGCAAATTGTTCAGTAAACTGTGCAACAGTTAACGTTCACAATGGGACAAGTGTGGGGCTTAAAACTATATTTTACAAACAAAAGTGCAATAAAACAGTGAATTTATTGTGATGTGTGCTGAAATGGTTACTTTATATAAATGCAAAGATTTATAAGCAGTAAATATTTTTGTAAAGAGGTAGTAAGTTTTGGTTTTAGTAATATTAATAATAATACTTTGTAAAGGATTGTGATAAAATTTTATTTACATTGATTTATTTGTAACTAATTTATAATTACGTATAGGTAATATTTTTATAAATGAAGTCACTTTAACCCAACAATCAATAGACGTATTTAATTAAAGGTAAAATTTACATGAAGTTGAAGTAAAATGTCGAACAAAACGTACAATGATTTAATTTGTGACACATCAGAATTAATAGTTGAAGCAACACAGGCAGATGAAGCGGTTTATGAAGCTGGAACCGCTGAGAGGTCAACTTTTGAGCCCCTGCTATCGGATTTACGTATAAGATACACGACGCTATTGTCTAGATTAGACGCGGTGTACGACCAACTTTTACAGCCACAAAAGCGCTTGATAGTTAAACGGTTACTTGAGGCTTGTTTGGGACGGCTTTTGGAAATAAAACACGATTTGGTTGAACTTCATTTATCAGATTACACTTATGATGACGATGAGGTAAGTAGAAGTTTTGTAATATATTTATGACCTACATGTTTCGTTTATTAGTCCAAGGCTTTATCTTCCAGAAGATAAATAGTATCTTTTTAATTTATCGGATGGCGTATTTAGCCCGGGTTCCTATCATAGGTAAATTTGATAGGCAATTAAGGAGGAAAAACTCCACGTGGCTTTAGAAGATAGCAAATAATATGAGATATACGTACCTAGTTTAAATAGCATGAAACAACGAATATTTTGCTATGATAATTATTAGATCAGTAAGTTATTTAAAGTCCATAGAAGCTATTGTATCTTTGTACATAATGTAGTTAAATTTACATACAGATACTTGTAAAACTTGGAGTTACACCTCATGAAGCAGAACCAGTTGTTCCACAATATTTTGTCAGAGAAAGAGAAGAGGAAGTCGAAAAGAGACGATACTTTATAACCGATACATTAAGGAAGCTCGGCTATGAGCCTCCAAAGCCAAGGTCTTTAGTGCTAACAGAACAGCAAGCTGTTATCATAATTCAAAGTCATGAAAGGGCTCGACAAGGAAGACTGAGGTAAAGTAAAAAACTTGTATTTTGGAGATTTGGCATTATCATTGAATTATTTCAACATCGTAATGAAATTAAGTGCTTGTTTTTTAGAGGGCAGTTTATGAAAGAGATTCGCCTTTTAAAAGAAAAGGGCCGAGATCAAAAGGGAGAGATGTCGGCGTCAGCAGCAACTGCTATACAGCGAGTTTGGAGAGGTTTTATAGCAAGGAGGGATACAAAAAGGAGGAAACATGAGGAACAATTGCTAATAGGAATGAAATTAGCACCGTATACCGAATCTAAAGCCATAAAAAAGGCAGAAGAGGTAAAGTGACTACGACTATTTACACATAATATTTGCAGTTAGTAATATAATATTTAATTTATAGGTAAAAGAAATACGTCGTAAGGTTCAAAAAGAATATGAACAGGAGTACCTGGAATCATTAGAAAAAACTGAAGAGCAACTTCGAAGTCAGCATGGAGTCAAAATAAATGAACGTATCGGAGATGAACTGAGAAGATGGATTTCAGAATACTTTGAAAGGACTGGGAAATTCCCTGACTTTCCTTCAGAAGAAGGCGGTGGCAGCAGAGCAATGTTCAGTAGACAAGGTAAAAAAATAAAAAATATATTGGCTATATCTTACAGAATCATTTGCTCGCCCTATGTTAAGAATCTTTGGTGTTATAGGTACTGGTATGGACAGTGATCTAAGTAAAACATCGCCTGTTTCTTCAAAAGACTCTAAAAAAAGTAAAGAGAGCAAGAAAAATAATAAAGTCGATGAAAATAAAAACAAAGATGAAGGAGAAGACTTGAAGTCTTTTAAATGTACACCTTCAGCGTTTTTAAATGATATTGTCAGTGCCAACGAAGAGTAAGTATAAAATTTAAGTGAACACATTTTCCATAACAATATTATATTTTTAATTTATTTTTAATAAAATTACATTTTATTTTTACAGTAATATTTTATTACTAAGTAGACAAAAGTGGCCTTAAGTGGTTCATGTAAAAATACCTCTGTCGGTTTGTCAGCCATTTTCTGTGTTTAGCTGACGCACTTCCGTGCGTCTCGATCGAATACATTGTCATTTTTATATGTTGTATTAAACAATATATTATATTATAGGTATGAAGACATTTGGAAATTTAGAGAAGAAGAGGTAAAAAACGATGAGAAATGTGATAACGAAATGATAGAAAGAGAAAAGATGATTAAGATAGAACAAGAAATTCGAATTATTGTAGACGATATGATGAGGAGCGAGTTAGAACTTTTACAGGCAGCTTTGGATAGGGATAGAGCACATAAAGGAAAAAAAGCTAAGAAACCACAAAAGAAAGTAAGTTAATTCAATTCGATTTATTGTAAGAGCACTACTAGGATAATCATATTATTTAGATTGTGCACTATTGTATTTAAATGTTTGCTTAATAATTTAGGTGCGACGCGGAGGTAAAAAAAGCAAGAAAAAGAAGGAAAAAGATTTAACACCCGATCGCACAACTGAATCACTTTTTGAAGAATTGGTGACTAATGGAATCATACGCCCTTATCCTCTAGTAAAAATCGATGATTTTATTGGCGAGAAGAGCTTTGTTGCTAACGAGTGTAAGAAGCAAGGTCAGGAACCATCACCGTGCTTAGGCGATATTCGTCAATTGATAAAAGAATTCTGCATACTGCCTCTTGGATCTGAACATGTTAGGACTAATTCACCTCTAGTGAGATCTGTTCTCGTATCGGGTAACTATTTGATTTCCATAGTCAAACATTAAAGAGAAGGACGAAATTATAATTATGTTTTTATAAAATTAGGTCCGTCAGGCAGTGGGAAGAAAATGTTAGTACACGCTATTTGCAGTGAAACTGGAGCTACGCTTTTCGATTTAACACCAGCAAATTTAGTAGGAAAATATCCAGGAAAATCTGGACTAATTATGCTAATACATTTGATCATGAAAGTATCAAGACTTTTACAACCATCTGTGCTTTGGATGAACGATGCAGAAAAACCGTTCGTAAAAAAGATACCAAAAACGGATAAAACTGATCCGAAGAGGTTGAAGAAAGATTTGGTGAAAATAATTAAAGGTTCGTAAAATTTCTTAATTAGTATTGTGTTGCTTCAAAAGTTGCTAACGATGGCATAAATTCTATGGACGTAGTACATTTTTTGATGGTTACAGGAATTTGCCCTGAAGACCGTGTTTTATTCGTGGGTACATCTCGAACACCATGGGAGGCGGAACAAAAGCTCCTATTTCAATGTTATTCGAAGGTCATACAAATACCAAGGGCTGATTATGGAAGCATATCGTTGATGTGGCGTACTACATTGCACAAAGCTGGTGCGTTGTCACCCAAATTAGAACTGTCATGTTTATCAAGGGTCTCTGATTCGTATACGATTGGTAAGTGATTTAAATGTCTAACCTTAGTTTGGAAAAAGTCAGTTTAAGAATGCTACTGTTGTACTGGATTTATTAACGACTTAGATGTTCATTATTATCTTTATCAGCCCATTTTATCGCCTGCCCTTCTTCAAAAAGAGAAAGAATATGTAGCTTAGCTCACCATGTAACTTCAATGAGATTTGGCGGGCTACCAGTAATAATGTTTGACGTTTTAATCATCATTAACATATGTGCCCATAGTCGATCAGTACTTTACAGTTCGACCCAGAAC
Source organism: Bicyclus anynana (assembly GCF_947172395.1). Lineage (NCBI taxonomy): Eukaryota > Metazoa > Arthropoda > Insecta > Lepidoptera > Nymphalidae > Bicyclus > Bicyclus anynana. Next base: position 12,406,986 of record NC_069103.1, on the reverse strand, counting down.
CTGACTCTAGGACATTCTTATCCAAAGCCAGATAGGCTAACCGTAACCTATTTTGTAGTGATCACTAAGTGGTTCATTGAAGAAGTTTCATGAATTGATCGTTAATTAGGTACTTTGCTGGCTGCATTGGACGCGGTTCTGACAACGAAGAGACGTCTTCAGTTAAGAGTCCGAGCATTTACTGCTCAAGAAGTTGCTGTTCAACTTAGTTCTTTCGAACCTGTTTACGTTGAGCATGTAAGATCTATTTATTTATTTTATAAATTTTAAAAAGGTTTTTTCTTATTTCGGTGTGATATTATTCCTTTAGTCTAATATTATTATCTATCTTCCTTTGAATCGATATAGTTAAATTAGCTGATGGTGATTTTTTACTCAAGCTTTAAGTTTTACTACATCTTGATGGATGTAGTAAAACTCTTTTTAATCAAAATATTCGTGTTCTGAATTTCATTAAAATCTATTTATTAGGATTTATTTTCATTGACTTTCATATAATGTAATATAATATGCCTTACATTAGTATATAATGTTAGGTGTGTAATTTTAAGGTGGTTAAACTTATTTTATTACGTGATTTTGTACAAAATAAATATTTTACCAGGATGTGGCAGCAGAGTCATGGTGGTCCAAAACACCAATGGAAAGGAGGAAGCAAAGAATTTTACAAAGGTTGTTAGAAATTGAACAGGAGAACGAAGAAAGAGCCGCCGCAGGGAAATAAACATTTATGTGAATGTATTATCTATAAGTCTATTAATGATTGCTTTTGGATTACCTCAAAATTAGAAGAACACCCCAAATATCAACAAATAAACCACTATTTAGAGCACTAGTAAACTGCACTTGATGTGGCAAATGGCATGGTACTAAATATTTTTATATTATAATCGTAGAATTATCTATGTATTTGTGGTATTTACAATGTACTTAAAAGTGTATTTTAAGATTTCTTTTTCATGAAATAAAATGAACTTTTCTTATATTTTTTTTCATTAATTATTTCTCTTCAACATGACAAATTAAATGGGTTGGCCAACATGATGACCCTGGGATATTGCCATGTTCCATCGTGTATGGGAGCTATAAATGTGGATAGCAGTAAAATAAGATGTCTTTGCAAATATACGAATCAAAAATTTCGAGATGTTAACCTTTGACTTTTAAGTATGGACGTGGAGTCTCACAAGCTACTCGATGTTTTTGTATTTTTAGTTTAACCTAATCTCCTCACTTTCCGCGATTGAGCGGCTCAGTAGTTTTTGATTTTGTTGTAAAACTACCACCAAGGGGGGAGTTTGTATCTTCTGATGAATATCCCGTAAGTAAAAACCATCAACAAGACCTTTGTGCAGTGACTGCCAGTAAATTTACGTTAATAATCTGTTGTCAGAATTTATATTTGTTACCAGAAATAGCTGTTTTACGTTTTTGGATTCTGATATATTATATTTTGAGAAAAAAGACTCATTTTGTTATTGTCTATTTTCAGTACCTAATAAAATTAATTTAGACTGAAAAGTACCATCACGTTTGATTTTCAAAATTTTTATAATTTTTAAAGTAAGAGTTGATCTTATAAGCACGTTATTTATTTTACTGCTAAATCCCATAACTTTAATATTTTATTAGTTTTAAAGCGATCTTATATCAGTTTTCTCAAATAAAAATGTCGGCATATAGGAGCCTGCGAAACTCAAAGTCCACAGTAAGTACAGTGTTAAGAAAAATTGACATCAATACGTATAGGTTAAACATACTATAAACATTAACATATATTTTTGCTGCTCAGTTAAGAATTTAAATATTTTAATACAATTATGTTTTAAAATTTTCTAGCCATTCACACTCGTTGCTAAAGATCCATTGTATTATGAAACTTTAATGCGAGAACGTTCCTTTGTCTAAAATAAAATTAAATGTTTTTTAGGTCGACTGCAGACAAAGTAAAATTTAATTGACGGAGTTTTAAGTTTAATTGGCGGTAATTCGAAAAGTTTAGACATAATATAAACAAGTGATAGCCTTATTTGTAACTGTATCGCGATTTCCATGATTAGACAAAGATAACGACATCAAGGCTCCACGCAATACCAGCGCTGCGTTGATGGATCCACAACTTCTTTCATCTACACTGAGAAAAAAATCCTTCACCGCCATACTTAAAATACGTAGTGAACCAACTTAAAATACGTAGTAAGGGTTTATAGCCGGCACCATGTTATATGCTCCTTATTTAGGATGTTGTTGCTTCTAAACAGGACAGTAAGCTGCACCATTACTATGTGTATAGCATTTATTTTACGTACAGCCGTGGTAATTTGTAAGCTCTTCACGTAAGTAGCTTATTTTTCTTAGTGTATTAGTGCCTGTCCAACTAGCGAAGGTTAGCGGAACAGCTTCTTAAATACTAAACTTATATTTCGCGAGGCGGCATTGTGCGATTCTTGCAATACCGGTCCACTCTTGGATATTTCAAAGCCAACACTTTGTTTTTTTTTATTTTTTACAAGTAAGCCCTTGACTACAATCTCACCTGTTGGTAAGTGATGATGCAGTCTAAGATGGAAGCGGGCTAACTTGTTAAGAGGAGGATGAAAATCCACACTCCATTCGGTTCCTACACGACATCGTACCGGAACGCTAAATCGCTTGGCGGTACGTCTTTGTCGGTAGGGTGGTAACTAGGCGGCCGAAGCCTCCCACCAGCCAGACCTGGACCAATTAAGAAAACCCTTAATCGGCCCAGCCGGGGATCGAACCCAGGACCTCCGTCTTGTAAATCCACGGCGCATACCAATGCGCCACGGAGGCTGTGGCTTCTTATTGTGGCTACCAACGCTTCTTTTGAAAACCACCACCAAAGGCGTAGCTAATACTGAATAAATAACTTTTAGATACTATACTTTACACATTGCTATAAAATTGCATTTTTTAAATAACTTATACTAATATCAGCTACTATATAGATCATACTACGTTTGTAATAGCCCTTACTACTCTTAGTTATTATACTTTCACAACAAAACATGTCAAGAACTTTTGTCGTGCTAGTCAAAATAAAGACGAGCTCTGAAAACTGTCTTAATGTCTGTCTGTCAATTTTATTTATTCAACGCCTTTGTTCTAGCATTAACTCGTTTTACTTATTGATCTATGAGGCTTATGATTGCCAGATCTTTGTTATGACGAGGGTCTAGCTGTTACAGGCTATCGCTCTATATTAGGGATGACTGAAAATTTAATAAATTTGCGAAGTAATAACTAACGAGTATTTGGTTAGTCATAATTTTATTTATGAGGGAGAGTTTAGAGTACGATAGCGAATATAGATCATGTATCATAATTCCGAGTCATGACAGCCCTGTGGATATGACCCCTGCCTCCGATTCCGGAGGGTGTGGGTTCGAATCCGGTCTGGGGCATGCACCTCCAACTTTTCAGTTGTGTGCATTTTAAAAAATTAAATATCACGTGTCTCTCAATCGGTGAAGGAAAACATCGTGAGGAAACCTGCATACCAGAGAATTACCTTAATTAACTGCGTGTGTGAAGTCTGCCAATCCGCATTGGGCCAGCGTGGTGGACTATTGGCCTAACCCCTCTCATTCTGAGAGGAGACTCGAGCTCAGCAGTGAGCCGAATATGGGTTGATGACGAAAATTTAATAAATTTGCGAAGTAATAACTAACGAGTATTTGGTTAGTCATAATTTTATTTATGAGGGAGAGTTTAGAGTACGATAGCGAATATAGATTATGTATCATAGTTCCGAGTCATGACAGCCCTGTGGATATGACTTCTGCCTCCGATTCCGAAGGGTGTGGGTTCGAATCCGGTCCGGGGCATGCACCTCCAACTTTTCAGTTGTGTGTATTTCAAGAAATTAAATATCACGCGTCTCAAACGGTGAAGGAAAACATTGTGAGGAAACCTGAATACCAGATAATTTTCTTAATTCTCTGCGCGTGTAAAGTCTGCCAATCCGCATTGTTAGTGTCTGACTAAACTTCAGTTTTCGTAGGTGAACAAGTTTTCAGGGTTCGAATCCCGGGTCAAGCCGACAACAATAAATGTTAGTGGGATTTTTTAACAAGAAAAATCTTAATAGCAGCCTAGAGTTGGGAATTTGGCGGTGTTGGTACGCTTCGGAGACCACGTAAAGCCGTCGGTCTTACACCTGTGTGCCTAGTGGGAGTTTTCAATATTTTTATACTGTTACTATCGCTTTAACGTAAATGCGAATTTAAGTATATTTAGGATTTAGGAATTGAAACAGTTGTGTAGTAGTGCCACTAGATGGCGCTGTTCCAATTCCTTAGAAATTCGCGTTTACGTTAACGCGATAGTAACAGTATCAAACTGCCACTAGGCCCTCTGGTTGTGACGGTCTGTCGTCCCTTTGAACTATGAAAGTTAGAGTGCAGCTCTCTATTCCATTACCTACTTATGGCCTACACCTGGATTTCAATCCCCGGGACTTTATTTTCCGTAGCCAATCGAAAATGATGCATTTTTGTAAAATTCATTTTTCGTAATTTGTAAGTTACTTTATTAAAAAATTGGACCGTAACTTTAGATACCCTGTAGTTAAAGTTAACGAAGAACATAGTTGCAATATGAAACAAGATACATTAAGTCTTGTACACAATTTTCTCTGTACCGTTCTTATTTCGCAGAACTTTAAAATCCTCGCAATATAATAATCCTGCCTTTTTTAAAGTTTCGCAAGATACCCGCAAAACCCCGTCTTATGAAAGTTGCATCTCTTTAAAGGTGCAAAGCCTTTAAAGTAAAAAAGGTGGGGAAAGGAGTCTACTTTAAGAGGATATCGGCAAAGTTCCCACCTGATAAGTCTCCCACGAATATTTTTAGGGATGAGTGAAAATTAAAACAGAATCCGATAAAATCGCTGCACGCAAATTTGTACTCTATTTTATGGTAAATAAGAATAATACTTATATGACAGCTGACAATGTAATCAGTGTGGACAATGTATGTGACTTGTAAAACTCGATTTTTCTCAGCAATACAGTTTAGCATTTCCATTTGGATTTTACTGAGAGATTATGTTGCAAAATTTATTAACCAACATTTTTTTGTATGTAAAGTAGTAAATGGTGATGAACTAATTAGTTGACGCAGTAGTTAACTTTTGTGGCTAGAGATTTTGAGGTCCTGGGGTTGGGTTGCTTTGTAATACTGAGGTGTTCTGTCTTCCAAGCAGTTATCACTAACAGCCCAGCCCCCATAGCCAAGTGTCACGTCCATTCTCTGTCTACGATCGCCAACGCTTCGAAAATTAGGAAAATGTATGGTAATTTGCTATCGATAGGTCATGTGATCAAGATCTGTCATTCCCATACATTTTTCTAGTTTTCGAAGCGTTAGTGATCGTAGAAAGAGAATCAACGTACTACTTGGCTAGGGGGGCAGAATTGGGAATTTCGTTCCAAAAAACAGGCCTTATCAACTTCATTATTATTGTTAAGCGAGCCTCTTAAGAGCGGACGGAAATACAAGGCAACGTAAAATTGAGCCGAAAAGAGAAAAATCAAACCTGGTATTTACTTATTAGGCCTTTATAGAATTCAAAGGACCAGGACTTTATGGCTTGTAACCTGCTAGTATCACACTGATCCACAAAGAAAGCTAAAAAATAATATTTTTAACTGTCTCGTTCTGATTCAGAAAAAAACAGATCATATCAACTTCAGCTAAACTGTCAAACAAAGGGCCTCCAAAGAACGGCTGTTCGTTATCAACCCATATTCGGCTCACTGCTGAGCTCGAGTCTCCCCTCAGAATAAGAGGGGTCAGGCCAATAGTTCACCACGCTGGCCCAATGCGGATTGGCAGACTTCACACACACAGAAAATTAAGACAATTCTCTGGTATGCAGGTTTCCTCACGATGTTTTCCTTCACCATTTGAGACACGTGATATCTAATTTCTTAAATTAAGAACGGCAATAGTGACACCAAAAAACAAGATGAAGAGGTAATGCACATCAGAGCGTTATAAAGAACGCTGCTTTTTACTTGGTCTCCGAGGCACAGGGTCCATCAAACCGTCAAAGATAGATTGATCCGGTCTGCAAATATAATTTTCTTATATCATTCAGCCTACATTGGACAGACAAGGCAGTTAGAAAAAACATTATTTAGGAAAAACAAACTGTAGTAAACTGTTAAGCAAAGTGCCTCCAAAGAACGGCTGTAGTGACACCAAAAAACAATAAGAGATGACGCACATCAGAGCGTTATAAAGAACGCTGCTTTTTACTTGGTTTCCGAGGCACAGGTGTATAAAACCATCAAAGGTAGATTGATTCGGTCTGGTCTCTACATTGGACAGACAAGGCAGTTAGAACAATTATTATTCAGAAAAAACAAACTGTAGTAAACTGTTAAACAAAGGGCCGCCAAAGAACGGCTGGCAGTAGTGACAGCAAAAAACAAGAAGAGGTATCGCAAATCAGAGCGTTATAAAGAACGCTGCTTTTCACTCCCGAGGTACTGCAAATGCATACAAAATGTCTATAAAACTGCTGTCAGTAACGTGCTCTCGGAGGCGCAGAGGTATAAAACCGTGACCCTCCAGAGTTAGATTCGATCCGGACTGCAAATATAATTTTCTTATATGATTCTATGACTCTGACCAAGAAAATAACCAAGAAGACAGGACAAGGAAGTTAGAAAAAATGTTATTAAAAATACTTCAGCTAAACTGTTAAACAAAGGGCCTCTAAAGAACGGTTGTAGTGACAATAAAAAACAATAAGTGGTAACGCACATCAGAGCGTTATAAAAAACGATGCTTTTTACTTGGTCACCGAGGCACAGGGGCATAATAAATTATTCTATTATTATGACATTTATATTATTTAAAAATTTGAACATTCTAATTTAATTCTGTAAATGTTCCGCTCAAGTTTCTACTTTATTTTTATCTTATTTTAATTTTGTCCAATGAAATGTAATATATTTTATCTCTTATTGCATGTAACATTATTATTTTTAGCAATGCCCTGACAGGGCCCCGTGTAACATGCATGCTAAGCTTATGTATTAGTTTGTTAGTGCATGGATGCTAAGTAAATAAATAAATAAGAATAAATAAATAAATGGGCGACCCCCCACTAGGTGGACCGAGGATATTAAGCGGGTTGCAGGGAGCCGCTGGATGCTGGCGGCTCGAGATCGTTGTGCTTGGAGGTCCATGCAAGAGGCCTATGTCCAGCAGTGGACGTCTATCGGCTGATAAGGTAAATAAATAAAACCATCAAAGGTAGATTGATCCGGTCTGGTCCCTACATTGGACAGACAAGGCCGTTAGAAAAAATATTATTCAGGAAAAACAAACTGTAGTAAACTGTTAAACAAAGGGCCGCCAAAGAACGGCTGGCAGTAGTGACAGCAAAAAACAAGAAGAGGTAACGCAAATCAGACCGTTATAAAGAACGCTGCTTTTCACTCCCGAGGTACTGCAAATGCTTACAAAGGAAAACACCGCTCTCGTAACTAAAGCAAAGAATCTGAGCGCGCCGCGTTAGAACTCTTTGTGAATAAACTGCGAATTTTCTACTTTTGTGGCGTTTTTTACAATCCCTTTGAATCCATTGTGGCGTGGATGGGGTGAATTCTATAAATAGCTTGGGGGTTCGATTGTAATTGTAAACATTGGCTTTTTTCCCGAGTTAGTGTTCCAGTACCATTTCATTCGATGTTAAGTGACGTCAGATGGGGCAAGACGAATTTGTATTATGGTGTTTATGCAATGTGTTCCGATTTACAGGATGGGTAAAGTTAATTAACAAGTTACGCTAACTAACGTTTAATATACTTTTAAACTAACGATTAATATACTTTAACAACGGCTTTTCTGACGGCTTTTCTGACGGCCTTCGTGGCGCAGTGGTATCCGTACTGGACTTACAAGACGTAGTTCCTAGGTTCGATCTTCGGCTGGACCGATTGACATTTTCTTAATTGATCCAGGTCTGGCTGGTCGGAGGCTTTGACCGTGGCTAGTGACCACCCTACCGACAAAGACGTACCGCGTGTGAAGTCCACCAATCCGCATTATACGAGCGTGGTGGACTATTGGCCTAACCCCTCCCATTCAGAGAGGAGACTTGAGCTCATCAGTGAGCCGCATATGGGTTGATAATGATGAATATAGTAGACTTAGTATGTAGGCGCAGTGTTCAACCTCAAATTAATTTCACGGCACAAATTACGTGGCCTATTAATTGCGCCCCAATTCCGTTTGTTCTACTAATTCTTTATTCGGCTGTGTTTTTACCGTTTGCTAAAAGGGGCTGAAAATTTTAGTTAGTTAATTGCTCGGTATTTTTATTAATAAATCGTACTTTTGAAAGTGGGTCAAAGGTCAAATATATTTATGACTTTCTACGATTTACATTTTGAATATTTGAAGCTTAAATGTCTTGACTGAGAGGCAATGGGTTCGATACCCACTTTATACATTATCCGTTACACACACACATTATCACACTATCTTACACAAGTCTTTCTGACTAATTGGAGGGAATATTGGTCAAATTTAAATCATTTTCCAAATAACTACGGGCCTCAAAAGAAAATTAACGGCACTCATTGGACGGAGTCTCAAAGATAAGGATTTATTTTACAACGAGTACGTAGTTCTAGTAACATATAAAATATCATTATCATCATCATTATCAACCCACATTCGGCTCACTGCTGAGCTCGAGTTTCCTCTCAGAATGAGAGGGGTTAGGCCAATAGTCCACTTCGCTGTCCCAATGCGGATTGGCAGTCTTCACACACGCAGATATTTATGAAAAATCTCTGGTATGCAGGTTTCCTCACTATGTTTTTCCTTGCACACAACTGAAAAGTTGGAGGTGCATGCCCCGGACCGGATTCGTACCCACACCCTCCGGAATCGGAGGCAGAGGTCATATCCACTGAGCTATCACGGCTCTCTATACCTCTCACCTTGATATATAAAATATATCAAGGTTAGAGGTATAGAGAGATAGAATATACCAAGTGGTAGAGACGTTAGACCGTTTTCTTAGGACGTTTCTACAAAAGGCAGTTTCTATCCTTCACAGAAACCGACTTTGACGTTAGGAGAAACTTCATTAGCATATGATGAAATAACAAATAACAAGAATTAAATTAAAGGATTTAGAGCAAAAAAGCACTAGTTAACACAATGAATAAAACATTTCAATTATTTGACCTATACAAGGACAAGGTATACAATAAAATAATAGAGAAAGAGAAACAAAAAACAGTCATAAAAACTCTCTTTCAACAAAACTACGAAATAAAAGTTGACTAAATAAAATGAATCCCTAAAAAGATTTAATTAAAAGGGTGTCGTGTCAATCAAGCCTCCAAAGCTTTTGAACAATTAACTCAAACTCACCTGACTCTCTCAATTGTAACCACTAGTACGAATTCGTATATTTCGAATACTTTGATAGTTTATTAAGTTTCAATAAAAGTAAAAAAAAAAATTGTTAAAAGTTTTGAAAATGTTATAATATCAGTAAGAATAATAAGAAACTTAAGCTAAGTTATTCTAATAACTATTCGAATTATGCCCACGTCCCTCGTAAAATGGTAGCAATGGTAGAATACTGGCTGCATTTCCGCGTCGAACACTGGACAGTCGGGCTGTTACTTTACGCGAAAGGTGAGTTATGCGTTTCGTCAGCAGTCGAGCCAGCTAACTGTCGTGAAGGTGGTATACTTTTTTTGGCACTGTGACTCCATAAAAATTAACATTAAATAGTATAAGCCCAAAGGAAATAGTTCAGAAATAAGTATTTTTACTTTATTATTCCATTTCCATTCACCTTAACGATCCTTTTTCTTTTCATTTATCATCTCTGTATGCCCAAACCATCTTAGCACATTATTTATGATTCTAATCACTGAATCTTAATTTAAATTATATTAGATATAATTCGAAATTTGAAATTTAATTTCAAGAATCTATCGAATTTCGAAAACCATTGGTGCTTGCGAAATGTGCAGTTTTGTGCTAAGAGAGCAATCTAGTGTAAGGGCCTCAACTTCTGAAACCTGTAGAGTGTCGTTTCAAGTTTTTAATGAGGCCCACTTGGAATTGTTTTTTGCGAAAATTTGGTGGTAAAAGCTCGTTTCGAAATTGGATAACTTCGTCGATTGAAATGGACCACGTACTATTTACAAATTCATTGTGTAGCTATCAGGATTTAGATGTTTCCGAGAATTCATCACTGAAAATTGCGAGTTCTAAAAACCCAGTTACAAGCTTTGCATGATTTTACAATTGCATATTACCTATACTGTCGAGTAAATACCTTTAATTGTTTAATGAAATTTGCGTTGTGGTATTTAATTAAGGAAATTACTTATCAGAATTATGAAATTTGTCCCAAATGTTTTGTTTGTTCATGTTGTTGGTGTTTTATTGGTATCATTTAATAGCCCTTGAGGTGAGTAAAAAGAGGTGGGTAGGCTTAGAGTAGGGGTAGGGGTAGAGGTAGGGGTAGGGTAGGTGTAGGGTTGGAGTAGGGTAGGTTAGGGTATGTAAGAAGTGCACAAAAGTCAAAGCGAAGCTTGTCCGGGTCCGCTAGTAGCCTATATATTTGGACTTGACATATTGACGCACTTAGGCCGACCTAAACTTTTTTGATGATATTTTTTACTTTTACGCAATTTCTACTCACTGTATCTATTTCACACTAATGTTTTGTATAAACAATAAAAAGCCTCTAAAACGAGCTAACGATTAAAACCTAAATGAAAGTTGTAGCTTCTCTGAGTCAAAAGTTATACTAACTGGAAATTTCGAATACCAACAAAATGACCTCAAACTATCAGTGCTTCCCTCTCCGCTGCCTAAGACTTAAAATAGTTTTAACTTATCGTATAAATTTCTTTAATTCTTCAGTTATTCAACGGTGTAATTATATTTTGGATAGATATGATAGTTACGTAGCTACAATAGCAAACTGTATCCCCCGATTTACACCCCAGTATAGAAGCAATTTTAAAGATGACAGAATGGAGTGTTAATAGAGATACATAGACTCTCAAGTCCAGATCCAACAAGCAGATGGCATAACTAAATTAATTCGCCTGTATAGCTTCCCTAGCACCCAGTGTTTGCCTCCCATGAATATTCCATACGCCGACAACCTGCGTTTGTTTATCTGAATACTGGCCTAGCTCTAAACGTTAGTGTAACATACGTGTTAAGGACTCCGTATTTGATACATTTTATAAAAACGCAAATATTTATAATGTCTTTTGGATAGTATAAATTCATACTAACTTATATACTTTTTTATGAAAGATAGGATCGCGCTTGACTACAATTAATTATGCCAGACGAAAAACAGTGATTATAAGGTGGAGTGCGCTTACATATAAAATGCCTATTCACTCTTCTTTTGAAGGTATTTAAATTGTGCTAGAAAATACTAACGCCGGAAGGGCATTTTAGACTTTAGCTAATTAGAATTTAATGATATTAGAGCAAAAGTTTAAAGTTGTCACGAAGAACCAACTAGTGACTGAATTTGAAAACAGTCATCGATTGTTATGGACCGTTTGATTGCTATGGATGGATGTTTGTTTGTTTGATTGCTATGGATGGTTTGGGATAAAACCCAATTAAAAAAAATTAATCAACCAAAGAAGGCGGACCAGTTATTCTATGAAAGGGTTAACTGTGGTACATTTTATGACGTCACTATACTCTGACTTGCTTGAAATATAAGACTTTATAATTTAGAATAATATAAGACTTGCTTGAAATATTTAACACAATCTAACATTTACCATCGGAATTTGACCTTGATTTTGAAGTGATTTTTTTTATTCTTTTCAAGTTTGCCCTTGACTATACTCTCACCTGATGTTAAGTGATAATGCAGTCTTAGATGGAAGCGGTTTAACTTGTTACAAGTATGATGAAAATCCACACCCTTTCGGTTTCTACACGACATCGTACCGGAACGCTAAACTTGCCGGTACGTCTTTGACGGACGATCACTGATGTACTGAATAAAATGCATATTTTTAAAGTGCATTGAATCTGACGACAAGAGCGTAAGACCCTTTACATCGTTATATTCGAATTGGTGAAACGCGCAATGGGGTCCATACTATACATGAATTTTGGATTTGCTCGCCACGGGCCTGTTTGATTTGCCTACATTAGTTTCTAACCAAATGTGAATAATTGATTGAGGTTGGGTAATAAATTTGACCAGTAAACACGCAACCCTTGATTGGAGGGTGCGGTTTTGGTCACCGCATATTATGTATAAATAAGTAAAGTATACTTTCATATTACTGAGACGGTGATTTTATAGCTTGGCAAGTTTATTGATGACACACCCATGATATGCGGGCGACGGGGAGGGAAGAACTCCGCGGGTGTGTAGTCGTGCGCGCGGGCAGAGGATGGAAGTGGGGTGCATCAGTTGTTAGTCTATCTGTCATTGTCGCTAACCCCCTCCCGGCCCTTGCGGGCCATCTGGTGTTCTGAACGAATTTGACCTAAGTGTGTGAAGTCTGCCAATCCGCATTGGTGTGTGGTGGACTATTTTCCTCATTTTGCAATTATTACCATCATTTTGAAAGGAGACTCGTGCTCAGCAGTAAGCCGAATATGGGTTGATAATGACGATGATGAAGTAAAGCCACATTCATTTTCGTTCTTTTTTTAATAAAAGTAGTCCAAGTTACTCCTTCCAGTATCAGCTATCTACAGTTCCATTAGAGTTCTGTCAGAATTGGTCTAGCCTTTCAGAGATTAGCTGGAACAAACAGACAGCAATCTTTATCTATCTATATCTATACTTATAATAAAACTGGTCGAATTCTATACATTTATTCGCAATTTGAGATTTTAAATATATTATTTGTAACAACAAACGTTAGCGTGGCATAACGGACGACAGCGCCATCTAGAATCTATAGGATACTTTTGATTGCGAAAATAAAATGAGAAGGGGTGAAATAGGGGTTGAAAGTGCTTCATTTTTAGAGTTACAGTTTTAAAAATTTGTTTATAAATCATAAAAAAATACGAAATTTTAAATATTTAACTTACTCGTAATATAAGATTCTTTGCTATATGCTTGTTCGAATTACCTTTATATGCTTGTAGGAATTGCAAAGAGACACTTCAATTTTATTTATTAAACCGACTTCTGCTACTTATTCGTATTAATAAAGCTGGTTATTTGGGAGTCCACTGATTTGTCAAATAAGTTAGAACGGGCAGAAAATTAAATTTTCCTAATCTCCTAAATTTGTTTTCTTGATTCAAAGAGTCCCGCCGATTAAATCTATTTGGACAGGATTGTAAATGTTGCCATTCGCGAAATTGTCTCTCTTTATGGGATTTTATTTCTCTTACTTTGCTCTTATTAAGATCTTTTGATTGATATAATGAATATCTCTTTCTTAAAGCTATTTTTTTAAACCTAAAACAAAATACTGCCTTTCTAATCCTATTACGTATTCTAATCTCAAACCACACCACAAAGCTATTCATTCCTACAAGTCGATTGGTAATGTTCATTACCACATAGTAAACTGTGCTGCAATAGTTTTTTTTTTAAATATTTCCATGATTTTGGCTTCAAAATTTAAGGCTTCCAAAGAGACAAAATCTAGGAGACCACGCCGATACACAGTCAAGGAAGCCATGTCCAATGCCAATTGTATGTTACTAGTGGATACCTACTATCTATAAACTACCTCCCTGCTAAATTTCAGCTTTTTCGGTCAAGCGGTTTTCAAGATTTCGTGATGAACGACCTTTCGCATTTATAAATTAAGATTTACCAAGCTTTGTTAATTCTTTTATTTTATTTATCATGGTCGTAGAAAAAGTATTGCATGCCACTGCACGTAATTAGCCACTCGAGTTATGCAGGCTAAATCACTAACTTTGATGTTAGTTGGCATACACGAAGTTGAGATCTATGTAGCAAATGTCATCCCGTGTTTACTGAAAACCCGTCATGTATATCATACAGTAGGTAGATGACGTTTCTCTGTTGATTTGATGTTTATTTTAATAGGTTGTCAATAGAGACCAAATTAGTGAATAGGTATACTGGTCTGGTCACACACGATCTGATTCGGGCTATATGAGATACTAGCTGACGCCGCGCGGTTGCACCCGCGTGGTTCCCGTTCCCGTAGGAATACGGGGATAATATATATTCGACTCTGGTATCTACGACTTCTATCTGATAAAGAGCTGTGATAGCCCAGTGGCTATCACAGCTCTTTATCAGATACCGGAATCGGAGGCAGAGGTCATATCCACTGGGATATGACCTCTGCCTCCGATTCCGGACGGTGTGGGTTCGAGTCCGATCCGGGGCATCCACCTCCAACTTTTCAGTTGTGTGCATTTTAAGAAATTAAATATCACGTGTCTCAAACGGTGAAGGAAAACATCGTGAGGGAACCTTCATACCAGAGAATTATCTTAATTCTCTGCGTGTGTGAAGTCTACCAATCCGCATTGGGCCAGCGTGGTGGACTATTGGCCTAAAACCCTCTCATTCTGAGAGGAGACTCGAACCCAGCAGTGAGCCGAATATGGGTTGATGACGATCTACGACTCGTTTGTCTCAAGACGAAATAGTCGCACGTGTGTGCGTAATGCGACACGAGCCGGGCCGAGACGAAATTCTTTATTTACGACGTAACGACTTACAACTTCCCTCTGATTTATAGTCCGAAGCTACGCTACGAAACAGTGAGGATAAATCATAGCGCAGATGGTGAAAACGTTTCTTCGTATGCTTTGTTGTTTTTTTTCATATGCTTATTGTGCGTCCTAAGTATGTAAACGTTCTTTGCAGATTTATATGTTCCTATAAGTTTCTTGTCTAATTTTTACTCGACTGTGACAGAAGAAGTGTATGTATGTATGTAAGAGTACGAAAGAAAAAAAGAAAGAAAGAAAAAGTCTTTATTACAGCAATATGCCACACAACACAATTTACATGTATGTCCATTTCTTTGGCACGCTCTACAGCGCAAACGGCTGGGCGGTTTTTAACATATATGAGGTGTCATTGAGTTCGTCAGAACTGTGGTAGTGACAAAGGCTATATATATTTTAGTTAGCTACCACCCAAAAAAAGACAATCGATTTAGCGTTCTTAATCAAAAAAAAAAAACTTTAACTTTTTCGCTGTACCGACTCTTAAATCTATGCTTTTTCGCTTGTAATTTGTACCAAACGCTATAAGTAATACATATGCCTGTATAGTATAAGTAATACTCGGAGACGGAACTTAAGCCATCGCGAGTCTAGCAAAGCCTGTGCATTGAGACATCCCGAATATGCATTCCATTTGAAATGACATACTCGTGGGTACCTAATGTGCGAACATTATATAGGTAGGTAAGGTTTGACGTGTGTGGTGTAGGTGAGGGCAAAAGAAATACGTATTATTAGATAGATCGGCAGTGTAAGAGTTTATTTACACGCGCGGCAACTACCGATGAGCGCAGTCGACTGCAGTAGTCGATGTCTCGGTGGCAGGCAACGGCGTCGCCGAATGCAGTTAGCGACGTCTCGGCGTTATCCAACGGCAGTCGACTGCAGTCGACTCGCGGCGGCAGTAGGCATAATTCAGATATAAATCGAGAAATGCACCTACTGTATACCTTCTATACTCTATGCCTGGACCACCTCTGTTATACCTACATGGTGATGAGTGTTTCGTCCTTAGGTCTACTCTTTTTTTTTAATGTAGTCGGGCTATAGTTTTTAATCTTTATTTTAATTAAATACTTTTTCGCACGTATAACTTACTAGATATTTGTATTTTGATATTTGTATTTTTGATTGTAAAAGTGTTGTTAGGCTCCCGGAGGTTTTGCGCTAGCGCAGAAGCAGAACAGATAGGTGGAATTAATCTTTGAGTGTGTCACTTCTAAGACTCGGTCCTCGGTCTTAGAGGACTGTCCTGAATTGCGATACCTCCATGCGTTTTCGAGATAAAGAGTCTCGACAAACATACAACAAAACGATTTTTTTTATTCTCTACAAGTTAGCCCTTGACTACTATCTCACCTGATGGTAAGTGATGATGCAATCTAAGATGGAAGCAAGCTTACTTGTTAGGAGTAGGATGAAATCCACTCTCCATTCGGTTTCTACACGACATCATATGGTGGTAACTAGCCACAGCTGAAGCCTCCCACCAGCCAGACCTGGACCAATTAAGAAAACCTCAATCGGTCCAGCTGGGGATCGCACACCACTGCGCCACGGAGGTCGTCAAACGATTCTATAGGAGTTCCATTTCATCCTTTTATTACTTTTGAAACCCAAAAAATTATAAAGTACAAACTGTTCATAACTTAGACCACACGTCGAGACGTGCAATACGTCGCGATTGGTCAGAGACTTAAGTCTCGTCAATCCAGGATAAGACTTCACGTTAGAATTCACGTACCGCGCGCACCTGTCCACAATGTATCGATTTTGATTCACATTCAATTCTGTCGCATTTCTTTCATATACTTACCGTTTCTTTCACGGCTTAGACTCGCGAATACTCACAGGTGTTGTAAATCTATTTATCAAAGACGAAGATGAAAAATTTGTGAAAAGTGTGAATGGATCATGTTGTTTCTTAATTTTTTATCCGACTGCGTCAGAAGGAGGATAATATTTTTTGGGCGAACTGAAAAGAGAATACAATTAAGTATCACAATATCTGTATCTGGTTTGCTGATTACCTGTGATGCTGCAGGCAAATACTTTCTTACGGGCAAAGAATGAAATACTAATGTTTGTCACCGCATGCGGCAACATAAAGGATTTAGTCAGAATTTTATATAGATATTTTGGTACTTACTTGTTTTTTTCTTTTCAGTTCATTAAGCAGTCGGGTTTTTTTGTTTTTATAATAATTTGACGTAAATACGTCTTTAAAATTACCAAAATTTAGTTTTTACGAGTACTTGTACATTTTGATTTTAACGATCTTCGTAAAACGTAATTAAGTATTGTTATGTATTATAAAAATAAGTGGGACCGAAGTAACCAAGAGCTAACTTTCGAATTCTAGACTAGGGATGTATTTGAAAACTAGCGGACGCCCGCGACTTCGTCCGCATGGAAATCGATGTAAAGTAATGTTTTTTAAATAATACGAGTAAATAGCCCACTAATCACTTAACAAAACTATAGGTAACTCAAAACATGAACGATTTATATTAAAAAAAAATTTCAACCCCTTTTTAACCCTTTAGTAGAATTTTGAAAACTCTTGAATGACATTATTTTTTGTATTTTTCTGACTGAACCAATACCTACGTACTAATTTTTACAATTGATTGAAAAATTAAGGACTTTCCAAACAAACTTTTACCCCTGTTTCACTCCCTTTTCATGTTAATTTCGCGACCAAAACCTTCATCATGTTATGGTCTCAAATCATGCCAAGTTTCATTTGAATTCATTTAGTAGTTTCAGCGTGATGAACAAAAATACGGACAAACACTCAGACAAACTTAAAAAAAATATATATTTTGTCTTCAGTGTCGCTTATAAGGTTTTCAAAATATCTTCAATGTACAGAATTAGACCTGTTACTGTTATAGATAAAGAAAGTTCACTATTTCACAGCCCGATCCAGGATTCGATCTTAGGACTGTGAATCGATGCCATACAGGCTAGCCATTTGACTCCTAAATGGACGACCGGTCGCCCATCGTATCCGTTACGTGACATGTAAAAAAATATAAAGTAAACTAAGGGCAATAGGCGAGCACAGTATCATGCTCCGCGCGATAGAGGAATATAAAGATTTTTTAAATGGCTCACAACGGTAGATTAAAACCGCATTCCCTGACTGTCGGCTTCTTCAACGCAGACGGTCTTTTCACGCGTGGAGCGAATAGCTAGTGACAACACCAATGAAGCAATTATGCTAGATTTTAACGTAAGCTAAGCAATACCGATCCAAACACTATCAGCGAAATGTCTCAATAGCAGCGAAACTAGTCTATTGTCTTACACTTTCTTATCTCAGCTCTTACCATAAAACTGTCACTATAATTTGGTATTATGGCTCATAATCGCGTAGAAGTGAACCGCCATATTTTGCTGCTTATCCGGTGACAGCAGGTGGTCTTAAAGTAATAATTTTACGATACCTATCCCATTTAAGTTAGCCTTTGAATTTTGCAATATTGTTGGTATTGTTTTAAAATTTATGAGATTTTGATTTCGTGTTTGTAATTTATTTTATTGCTAGCATACGCCCGCGACTTATTCCGCGTGGAATTTATTATTCACAAATCGCGCGGGAACCATGGATTTTTTCGGGATGAAGGCCTATGTGTTAATCAAGAGCAAAATCTTTTCCATTTCAAATTTCAGCCAAATTGCTTCAGTAGGCGTAGCGTAAAGGAGGAACAAACATACATACACACATACAAACTTTCGTCTTTATAATATTAGTGTGATCATTACTCTCACAACGACCTCTCTGACACAATTGTTAGTGCTGTAGTTATCAACAGATATCTGGATTCGATAGCCAGCTGAGTCAATTTAGAATTTTATATTTGAACCACGTAGCTTCCGCTTCTGTGGGAATACAGAGATAAAATATCTATATGACTCGTTGATAATGTAACTTTCCACTGGTGGAAGAAATTTTAAAATTAGTTTAGAGCTTTAGCCGTGCAAGCGTACCAAACTAATTCATTTTCACATAATATATAATTAACTAACTAGAGGATGTCTTCGTTTGCGTGAAATATTAGTGTAGGGAAGTATGGATTATATGCCGTGATAGTTCAGAGGACCTCTGCCTTTCTACCTTCTGCCTGATTCGGAAGGCGTAGGTTTGGATCCGGTTCGGGGCATGTGCATTTCAAGAAATTAAATATCACGTGTCTCAAACGGTAAAGAAAAACCATCATAAGGAATCCTGCGTATACCGCATTGGGCCAGCGTGGTGGACTATTAGCCTAACCCCCCCCATTCTGAGAGTAGACTCATGCTCAAAATGATGATGATGGGTTATAAATAATAATTATGTAGGGACAGTATTATTTTTAAAATTAAAATACTGTATCTTTACCGTACATAGGTATTATTTATTGCTAATAGCAAAACTATGAGAACTGGCGTAAACTATAACATAATAACATAAACACAGCAAACTCAATAACATGTCCGCACAAAGCTATTGTGCCTCGAAGTTATTACTCATGTATTGCTCGCCATAGCGGGAAAATTAGATGACCAACTTTGGATGCTCAACACATCATAGACTAATAAAATACGCAGACGGTATCTCGCCGTCAAACAGCTGAAGCACTATAATGGCGCCGAGTATCTAAGAGCCTCAGTAACTCAACGGTAAGAGCGGTCGGACTCATCACTGAGGGGTGGTTATTCGATCCCCGCCCCGTTGGTCTATTGTCGTACCCACTTCTAATACAGTCTTTCCCGACTAGTTGGAGGGGAATAGGAATATTTGTCATATTTAAAAATATTCTTTAAAAAAAATGTGTGAGTGTGAAGTCTATTGCCGAATTGATATTGAAAAATGCAGAATTGGGGTGCGTCACTTTTGAGTCCAAGAGACGGTGTCTGGCTTTTTTATTACGTCTATGGTTCAACATAATAATTTGTAACCGTGGGAGCTTTTAGCAAGTCTTGTGAGTACAACACAAATTATTAAAATATCTTAAATTGTAATTGATATTGAAAATTATTGGCAGCCGGTCTGTCTTCATGTGTGCTTCTGAGTGACTCGCCATGTAGTTATATGCGAATTGGGGTACGTCACTTTTAAGTTCAGGAGACGATGTCTGGACTTTTTATTACGTCTATGGTTCAACATATTAATTTAATAAGTTGTAACCGGGGGAGCTTTTAACAAATTTTGTGAGTACTTTTATGAATAAGTATCTAATTGCGTCTAGTGGTTAGACTATAGCTTCGGATCACGAGGTACGAGTACGTATTAGTTTCGAGTCCTGAGTCGCGCTAACTACAGAGTTATTTTTTAATTTTCAGTAATAACTCTCAGCCTGGAGTAAAGGATTTTGGCGGTGTAACACCCGCATGCCTTGAGAAGCACGTTCAGCCGTTTCCGCGTGGAATTTAGTTTATTACAAATCCCGTGGGAACCTTGGATTTTTCCGGAATGAAAGTAGCCTATGTTTAGATAAATACATTATTGCGTTTTTAGTATGTATATAAACTTATGTACAAATATAATATACTACATAAAATTAACCATTTTTTTATGCGTCGTTTAGTAAAACTTTAAAATATATATCTTAAATAGTTACATTATCTATGTAACTATTTAAGATATATAACAAACAAAACAAAAATTAAAACTTTAACCGCGATTATCTCGATAGTAGTCAAAACCAGTTATTGCACTCTTCGTTATGAGGGCAGAATTGGATCGTTGTTCTTGAAGGACCATCCCAGAAATAACCGTCTAACTCTAACATCTTCTGTAGTATTGATATAAAGCACCATAACAGAGTGTGCATTAACCCACACACTAAACAACTCGTTAATAATTTGCCTAAGCCCTCAATGTTTTATTCATACGCCTGTAATCCGAACTAGCCTAATGAAAAGGGACAGATGCGTTAGTCAGATGCTTTGTTACACCTACGCGTAACATCCTCCTCCTACTTTATATTAAACTATCTACCGTCCGCAGAAGAACCAAAGACACCGACATAGCTCAACGAGTTGCGAAGCTGAATGAGCGGGGCACATAGTTCGAAGAGCTGATGGACGTTGGGGTCCCAATATGCTGTAAGGGCGACCCCGTACTATTAAGGGCAACACTGCCCTTAATAGTACGGGGTCGACCCTCCACCAGGTGGACTGACGACGTCAAGCTAGTCGCTAGCCTACAAAAGGCCTATGCCCTGCAGTGGACGTCCATCGGCTGATATGATGATGATGGATGACGGTGATCTACCGTCCCGCGGTTTCAACTGCATAGTTCTTGTCCCAGTGAGAATATAGGGATTGAGTGCAGCTTATGTCACTCACAAATGACGTAGCTTTCTATTGGTGAAAGAATTTTCAAAATCGGCTTAGTAGATCCAGAGAATTCCCTCTACAATACCACAAACTTTATAACTCTTTATAATATTAGTACCTATAGATAGATGAATGTATGGACGTTAGTTACTCTTTCACTCAAAAGCTACTTATAAAAATTGGTTGACATTCGATATGGTCATTGAACATACCCTGAATTCAAGCTTTTCTTTTTTCTCCACTTACAATCTAAATATATAAAACTTAAAGGTGACTGACTGACATAGTGATCTATCAACGCAGAGCCAAACCACTGGACGGATCGGGCTGAAATTTGGCATGCAAGTAGATTTTATGACGAAGGCATCCGCTAAGAAAGGATTTTGATCAATTCTACCCCCAAGGGGATAAAATAGGGGCATTAATCATACCCTGAATTAAAGCTTTCCTTTTTCTAAGTAATTTTTACGGCCTCCGTGGCGCATTGGTATGCGCGGTGGATTTGGCTGGGCAGATTGAGATTTTCTTAATTTGTCCAGGTCTGGCTGGTGGGAGGCTTCGGCCGTGGCTAGTTACTACCCTACCGGCAAAGACGTACCACCAAGCGATTTAGCGTTCCGGTACGATGCCGTGTAGAAACCGAAAGGGGTGTGGATTTTCATACTCCTCCTAACAAGTTAGCCCGCTTCCATCTTAGACTGCATCATCACTTACCATCAGGTGAGGTTGTAGTCAAGGGCTAACTTGTAAAGAACAAAAAAAAAAAATTTTTGGTTATAACTCATCCCGAAGTCGGGACTTTTGTGGTATTACACCCAGTCTGTGTTTTCTATTCAGTTCGGTGTAACAGACGGACACGATCAAACTTATTAAGGGTGTTGTGGGCGTTACATTTGATGTCTTGTTCCGAGGTAGTTCTAACTTGTGAATATTGTTAGCAGTTTAGGCCCGTTTTACAACTTTGTACTTGTCTATTAACATTGTTAGTAATAAACATCTTTGAGGGTTATTGAAGGGGGTGGTAAATAATGGTAATTAAGTGTATCGTATCGCGGAAATTCGACAACTAAAATTTTAGTGCGCTTGAATACAAATTGCATTATATGATGAAGTTTCATGTTTCTCATTATTATTTATGTGCAGATGTTCTTCATCATTCTCAACCCATATTTGACTCATTTTTGAGCTCGAGTCTACTCTCAGAATGACAGAGGTTAGGCCAATAGTCCACCACGCTGGCCCAATGCGGATTGGCAGAATTTCTCATGACAATGACATGACATGACAAGACAATTCTCTGGTATGCAGGTTTCCTCACGATGTTTTTCCTTCACAGTTTGAGACACGTGATATTTAATTTCTTAAAATGCACACAACTGAAAACTGTGCACTCCCTGGACAGGATTCGAACCGGACAGGAGACAGAATATATAATATATTTCGTAGTATATCCTATGTGAAAACTATTATACGAGTTAATATACCAAATAAGATTGGTGGCTTTCAGCATTTGAAATTGACCGATCGACTGGGTGTTAGTGAATGGCCCACTCAAGTGTTTGATATCGAAAAAAAACCTCCACGAAATCCAGAGAAAAGGGGTTCCTTTTCCTTTTAAGATACAGAACCCTAATATAGCCTATTATAGTGATGTATATTTCGATTTGGATCTGTCCTGCGCTACCATTCAACTGGTCCTTAGGGATTAAAGTTCATATCCCTAGTGTGAACAGGTAACAAGAAATCGTAGGGTCGTAGTCGCACTAGTGATCGATGTTGGCCCTTAGCTGGGTGATGGGTTTAATAATTCTGCTATTGTGTTGGGTATTGGACCATTAAATTGCCATCATTGTCCAAAATGCGGACATGTGTTTATTTCAATATAAAGGGGTGAAGCTCTAGGAGGGTGGATTATTTGTTTTCTTTTAGGCTGTCTTGGCAGATATTTTTTATTTGAAACTAGCTGACGCCGCGCGGTTTCACCCGCGTGGTTCCCGTTTCCATAGGAATACCGGGATAATATATAGCCTATAGCCTTTCTCGATAAATGGGCTATCTAACTCAGAATAATTTTTCAAATCGGACCAGTAGTACCTGAGATTAGCGTGTTTAATCAAACAAACAAACAAACTCTTCAGATTTATTATATGAGTAAAGACTAAGTACACAATAAAAGCTTTTTTAACAAGATCCATACTTATTTTGTTAATTATTTTAATTTCCTTTACGAAAATACATATTTATAAAATAAATATGTTTGTATTTAATAGTTAATGTTTATATACCTAAGGGGATGAAATATATTTAAATACGGGTATATAGCACCTACCACTATACTACCACTCGGGATTAGTGTAGCTTTCAAATAGTGTATTTTTTTAAATCGGTTCAGTAGTTTCAGAACCTATTCAATTGCATTCAGTAGTTTCAGAACCTATTCAATTGCATTCAGTAGTTTCAGAACCTAATCGATCCCGGGATCCTGAACACTGGGTTCCTGGACTCCCATGTCATTTTATAGGATTGAAATACCGAGAATACAATGATAAGGTATAGCCATTAGATGATGCGTTTTATTTTTATTAACCTCATATGTGTTATAACTTTGACGTGGCAACATACGAACGAACGAACGATGCGATTTCAATTTAGTTTTTTTGTGTGAAAGGTGACTGACTTACGGGCGAGTGTTCTTAGATATGTTTGATGAAAATCGGTTGAGCCGTTTAAAGTTCTGGGGGTTGAAAGTGGGGAGTGATAACAGAATGTCTGCAAATATACTCGAATGAAAGCCCACTGAAACATAATATTGATGACTAGATCAAGAGTGTAAATAATAATTTTATGACCTTCAAGGGTTTTTCACAGCCGTGATAGCCCAGTGGATATGACCTCTGCCTCCGATTCCAGAGGGTGTGGGTTCGAATCCAGTCCGGAGCATGCACCTCTAACTTTTCAGTTGTGTGCATTTTAAGAAATTAAATATCACGCGTCTCAAACGGTGAAGGTAAACATCGTGAGGAAACCTGCATACCAGAGAATTATCTTAATTATCTGCGTGTGTGAAGTCTGCCAATCCGCATTGGGCCAGCGTGGTGGACTATTGGCCTAACCCCTCTCATTCTGAGATGAGACTCGGGCTCAGCGGTGAGCCGAATATCGGTTGATGATTTTTAATTTTATATAACTTAAATGATTTTTTAAATCAAAATGTTCGTACACATTATAAAAGTGAAACTTAAAATCTCAAAATATGTAAAGATATCCTACAAATTAACTGTCTGACAGTTTAGTAATAGCATCATAAATTGAACATTCTAGTACTCTAATTTGGAACCTAAGATCCAATAAACCCTCACGAAATAGGCTATAAAATTGCTTATACCAACGCAGGTTGTTGGTAATTGGCAATATAGAATACTTAGTGGTTTCTTCCCAGTATAAAATTAATAGAAAACATATTCTAGACTACCTTGTAACTTCTTTTATAACACATTTGCTCGTAAAGTATCGCTTATTTCACTAATTTCAAAATCGTAATGCATCTCATTACGCACATGTGCCGCAATGTAATATAAAAGCTTTATAATACGTCTAAAAACGAACGGTACTTTTTTAAATCTTAGCAAAGAGTTTTTATGACAGAAAAAGTGCTTAACATTTTATGAATAAAATTAACTTTGTGAGACAAAATATATTAAATAAACAATTAATTCTTTAATTTTAATAATTTTGACAATAAATGACAACAATCAATATGTATCAGAAACACAAAAATATTAATCTACTTTACCAGTAATACTGGCTATTTTTAGTGCATCTCCGAAAAAAAAAACCGCACGCACTTTGCTATCTGTGCATTTTTGCACAACATTATGTTACACAATGTTATATTTTCCGATGACATCAAAATGTCATCATAAGGAAAACACCTTTGACGGCCTCCGTGGCGCAGTGTTATGCGCGGTGGATTTACAAGACTGAGGTCCTGAGTTCGATCCCCGGCTGGGCCGATTGAGGTTTTCTTAATTGGTCCAGGTCTGGCTGGTGGGAGGCTTCGGCCGTGGCTGGTTACCACCCTACCGCCAAGCAAATGCAATTAAAGGCGTTCCGGTACGATATCGTGTAGAAACCGAAAGGAGTGTGGATTTTCATTCTCCTCCTAACAAGTTAGCCCGCTTCCATTGTAGATTGCATCATCACTTACCATCAGGTGAGATTGTAGTCAAGGACTAACTTGTAAAGAATAAAAAAAAAAACAGGCAAAGATGCAAATTTATTGTTAGAAAGTGTGTTCAAAAAGTGTGTTTCCTCGCAAATGTGTGATAAAACGTCGTATGTCATACGTGCGCTTTGATCATTACAGCCTCTGCTTCCTTACTATAGCTCTCACCTTTGGCTCGAGCTGCAATATCGCCTCGACTGTAATTTTCAACTTACCACACTTAAATAATAATGTACTATTACCGTATAGACATGTGTCGTGAATGTCTTGCTGTAGTGTTATTCTGTAAGGATGTTTTTAACTTGAGTTTGAATTTAGAACTCATCTCATTCTTTGTAATCTGTATACGATAGTTTTTTTTTTATTCTTTACAAGTTAGCCTTTGAATACAATCTCACCTGATGGTAAGTGATGATGCAGTCTAAGATGGAAGCGGACTAACTTGTCAGGAGGAGGATGAAAATCCACACCCCTTTTCGGTTTTTACACGACATCGTACTGGAACGTTAAATCGCTTGGCGGTACGTCTTTGTCGGTAGGGTGGTAACTAGCCACGGCCGAAGCCTCCCACCAGCCAGACCTGGATCAATCAAGAACATCTCAATCGGCCCAGCCGGGGATCGAACCCAAGTCCTCCGTTTGCAAATCCACCTCGCATACCACTGCGCCACGGAGGTCGTCGAATGTTGAAGGTCACACAGTCGAGTTATAAATTTACAGAATAGCGATTACTAGTGCTAAAAGAGAACATTAAGTTTCAGTTGCTACAATGTGAAAGCGTCGAAGTCAATGCTCAGAGGTACTGGGTTCGATGCCCCGCTGAACTATTATTGTACTCACGCTTACCACAGGAACATTCTAAGTTGTAGAGGACAGAGGTTCTCTTATAGAAGGTTTGATAAAAAAAACGTATTTTTAGCTCTGAAACCTAAGCATCTTCAGATCTTGGCTTTACAGTGTTTAATTACAGTGTCACAACTATGACGTCATTTTAATTTATTTCAATAATTTATATCAACAAAATAATTATATAAAAAAAAGCCGTGAACAAAAATAGTTTTTTCTTAGAAAAAAAATCTTCGACGAAATTAAAGGTATACCTACTATATTATGTAAATCGATTTAAAAATTAATATTCGAGAGTCATTGAAATTTAAATAAGACGAGTGATTTACCTCAATGCAATTAAAGGTGTATTCACATCTAACTGGAAGTTTTACTGACAGGAAAAGTGACTGGTGCACGAGATCATCATAGGGAATTTAAAATCAGCGATCTTATTATGTATCTCAGTGTACCATTCAAACAATGAGTCACTACACCGGTTTTTGTCGTATTTTTTTTTCTTTTGATCTTTTGTTTTAACTATCGTCTAACATGAATATTTCAACAAAATTACGTAAACATCAGTTTTTCGTTAAAATAACATTAGTACCTGCTAATTTTTGACTGCCTCCGTGGCGCAATAGTATGCGCGGTGGATTTACAAGACGGAGGTCCTGGGTTCGATCCCTAGCTGGGCAGATTGTGATTTTCTTAATTTGTCCAGGTCTGGCTGGTGGGAGGCTTCACCCGTGACTAGTTACCACCCTACCGGCAAAGACGTACCGCCAAGCGATTTAGCGTTCCGGTACGATGCCGTGTAGAAACCGAACGGGGTGTGAATTTTCATCCTCCTCCTAACAAGTTAGCCCGCTTCCGTCTTAGACTGCATCATCACTTACCATCAGGTCAGATTGTAGTCAAGGGCTAACTTGTAAAGAATAAAAAAAAAAATACCACTACTAGAATAATGCAACTTTACGTAAAATGACGTTTATTGTGTCATTTCGTTGAAAATACAAAGTTAGATGATTGCAATAACGAAAATACGATGAAAAACGATGTAGTGACTGATTACTTGAATGGTACACCGAGTTACATAATAACCCTGCAGGAGCGTGTCATTCTCCCTTAAGTACTAACTACGAGTGCATTCACTCACATAGAATCCAAGTCCACTAAAGATTGTATAACGCGAAAGTATGTTTGGATGTTTGTTACTCTTTAACGCCGCAACTACAGAACCGATTTGGCTAATATTTGGAATGAAAATAGATTTTATTCTAGATTAACACATAGGAAAAATGTTTGGTTCCTGAGGGATTTGTGACAAACTATATTTCACGCGGACGAAGTCGCGGGCGTCCGCTAGTTAGGTCATAATGACATTAGGTGACGATTGACGTCTAATTGTGGCAGTGACCCTTATGGGAACACTTGTCGGCAATTTATAACCTCGGAGGAAAAATCGTTTCGCCATAAATTTTAATTAGCATATCGGGGGGGTTATGATGAATAAATGGCTATTTGAACCCCCCTCTACCCCCCAGATTTCATTCGTTATTAATGTACATGTAGCCTTTTAACTCGCTTTTAACGCGATTGGAAAAGTTTTGTTAATTGTATTTGTGATACAATTTGTAATAATTAAAACTTTCCTAAATGTGAATCCATCGATCTTACATTATACCTACTGATATTATAATTTACGAAGTGTTTATTTGGTATCTACTCAGGCTGATCCAATCTTGACGGATCAATCAAAATATCCTAGATGACATCTTTATTTTATTTAAGAGTCAAGTCATGTCAAGATCATCATCATCATTATTATCAATCCATATTCAGCTCACTGCTGAGCACAAGTATCAGAATGAGAGGATTACGCCAATAGTCTACCACGCTGACCCAATGCGGATTCGCAGACTTCACAGAACCAGAGAATTAAGAAAATTCTCAGGTTTCCTTACGATGTTTTTCCTTCACCGTTTGAGATAGTTTATATTTAATTTCTTAAAATGCACTTAATTAAAAAGTTGGTGGTGCATTTCCTGGGCAGGATTCAAACCCACACCCTCTGGAATCGGAGGCAGAGGTCGTTTTCACTGGGCTATCAATAATAATTAATAATAATACGCTATAGTATAAAATCTCCCCACGCAATAAAAATAAGCTAGCACATTTTTTGTAGTAGAGTCAAACTTTGTGAATTATGTTGTAAAGCGATGTCATCGCACAGATTGCTTTCAGAAATCTTCAGAAGTATCTCAGAAGCTCGCTTCTTGGAGCATTCTAACGCCGAAAATGGAAAAACTTTTGAATGTCGAGGTTTTTTGTCACCTCGAGATTTAGGGCGCGCGGACACTGTCGTCAATTTTGTTTTGAAATACTTTTTTGTTTATTATTGAACGCATTACTTGAAAGAACGAAGTTGTGAAAATATTTTGTAAGCTTAGATAATAAAAAACAAAAAGATGACTGTCATACTCGTATATACAGATTATGTATCAATACAAATATTTTACAGAGGTAAAGCTTGTGGATATCTCTGAATCTTTAACACCGATTTTGAAAATTATTTTACCACTAGAGAGCCACGGTATTTTTGAGTGTAATGGGCTATCCCCGTAGTCCGCGGGGAAACCGCGGGGCATCGGCTTATTATAGATATAATCAGATAGAAGTTTGGCGTTAAATAAGCAAAATGTTTTCCTATCTTTCACGACTCGATTCATTTGCGGATGAGTCAGGTAGACTTACTATTTTCGTCTTTGACGTCCGGGTGTTATCATACCCTAGTAACTTTTCTTTCAAGATTTATCTTGGAAAATAGATCATCATTGAACGCGCTAATCTCAGGAACTACTGGTCCGATTTGAATAATTCTTTCAGTGTTAGATAGCCCATTTATCGAGGAGGCTAGCTATATATTATCCCCGTTTTCCTACGAAAACGGGAATCACGCGGGTAAAACCGGCGGCGTCAGCTAGTTAGTCACATAATATATTTTGTAAAGTACCAAATTGCTACTTTACAACAGAAAAAAAAGATGTTAATGTTAACGAAAGGAATCGCCGAGTAAACGTGCTCTATGACTTATGGGAATATAAAACCATAAACTCCCAAATTCTGAGCTGAGACCTTATATTAAAAAAATCGTGGAAGAAACAAAACCTCAATTTATAGCCCGACGTACTCGAACCCAGTACCTCGTGATCCAAAACCACATAGCTAGCTAATGGACCAACGAGGCATTTACGTATTCTCAGATTAGTTCTTATTAGTTCTCAGACTACCTGCAATCTATTGATAGTACAAATTGAACAGTATCAATCAAAATCACATTGGATCCATATTGGATCGGAACACGATGCAACGTAATGTAATAAAAGCGTAAAGTCCTCATCCATTTGCCGATCCAACAACCCGACAGCGCCGACCTATTCAAAGCAATGTTCGGAAAATGCTCCCGAGGCTTCCGTTTGGAGAACGTTTACACGATACAGATACGATATTTTTAAAGTTATACGTAAAAAATAGTCATCTAAATCTATAGTATTATTATAAAGCAGAAGTGTTTTTATGTTTGTTTGAACGTGCTAATCTCTGGAACTTCCCGTCGCACAGTAATAACTCCTTTTGTATAAGACATGCCAGATACAGGCTATACATACATAAAGAAGTACATGCATAAACTTATTTTTAAGTGGGGAAATAGTTTCTCACTGTACAAAGTCGAGGATGTTTGCTAGTAATATTTTATAAGCGAATGTTGATTGATGATTAGTACATAGATTTGGGTAAAACCGCGGCATTATATCTCATCATCATTATCATCATTATCAACCCATATTCGGCTCACTGCTGAGCTTGAGTCTTCTCTCAGAATGAGTAGAGCCAATAGTCCACCACGCTGACCCAATGCGGATTGGTAGTTTTTATACACGCAGAGAATTAAGAAAATTCTCTGGAAAACCCATACCCTCCGGAATCGGAGGCAGAGATCATATCCACTGGGCTATCATGGCATTATATCTAATATAATAAAATAGTTATAAACACATTTTGGTCGATTGCGATTTGGTGTAAACGTGGTTTTCGGATTATTCCACTAACACGGCTTCGTCAAGATTTCCGGATGCTGCGATTTGAGCCGGCATTTCGGTTTAGTCTGTTATATAGTTATTTCGGGGCTTTGTTTTAAAAATATTCTCCGTCTACCCCCCCTTGACGTTCTGCCTGAGTGTATTGCTTTCTAGTGAACATGTTCACATCGCTATCTTAAAAGCACCTGTCTTAAAAGATAGATGACTTCGTATAAACGGAAAACTCAATTCACTTTATTTTGGCTTACAGATCATATTATTGAAGTGCAGCTAGTTCTATATTTCTATACTAGCGGACGCCCGCGACTTCGTCCGCGTGAAAGTCGTTGTAAACTTTCAACTACCCCTATCGTACCCTAGCCTACCTCTACCCTACCCTATCCCAACTCCTACCCTACCACTACCCTAACCTACCCCTACCCTACCCTACCCTACCCTACCCTACCCCTACCCTACCTTACCCTACCCTACCCCTACCCTACTCATTAAGGCTGCACTTCTTTATTTATTCCCCCCCCCCCCCCCCCCGCGAGTCGCATCGAGCGCGGCAACCGTTACACAAAAATAATCCATATAGCATGAATTAGTATTCACGCGCGATGGCTTAGCGTATTTCTTGTATAACTTTGGTGTTTCTTTACCGATTTTTGTGATTCTTTTTTTATTGAATAGATAATAATGTTAACTTTTTTAGTTAGGGATGAGTGATGAGTGTTATAAGCATAAGAGTAGACAAATATAATTAGAAAGCTCCGAACTGCTAAGCTATCGGGAGTTACACGTGTTATTGTGAGTCAACCATAAAAGATAGACATATATATGCTGTTGTGTTTTTATAGATAATTTTAAGGAGAACATTTCCGTCATACATGATTTCCATGTAGCTTTAACCATTAAGGCTGTACACGCGACGGAAGCTTAAAAAATTGAGTAATTTCTCCCGTTTTCTCAACATTTCTCTTCACGGCTCTGTTCTTATTGATCGTAGCGTAATGAAAAGTATACTATAACCTGCCCAGGAGTATGTAGAATAATTGTGCCAAGTTTCGTTAAAATCCGTCAAGTAGTTTTTGTTTCTATAAAGAACATACAGACAGACAGACAGACAGACAGACAGACAAAAATTTTACTGATTGCATTTTTGGCATCAGTATCGATCACTAATCACCCCCTGATAGTTATTTTGGAAATATATTTCATGTACAGAATTGATTGAATTGAGATTGAGAGAGATTTATTATAAGTATAGATTAGAACGAGTATCCAATGCTGCAGCTCTTATAGGATCTTACCAAATTTGGCTAGGAAGAGAGAACAACACGAGCAGAGAACGGGAAGTGTTGATCAATCGTCAAGGAATTCCTTAACCCTACATCCTGTAGTCACAAGTTCTGGACTCGAAGTCTTTATATCTGCTCGAAGTTTTTCTCTCTACCACGCGATGGACCCGGCACCCGCACGGTGAACCGCACGGTGAACCCGCATGGAATGATATTCGTCTCTCTTTTATTAAAAAATCTTACTTTTACTAAAGATTTTTTGTATAGTAGTCATTGACGAGACAACTACATGGCCTATGTAATGGTTAAAACAATCAATGCCTTTTTTTGGGGTTCTGCCGACTGGTACAGACTAAAATAAAACAACCTCTTCTGACCCCTCGTTCAGCATAGAACTGCCTAGCATTACTTTATGTAGCCCTAGCTTGAGTCATTCCATCCATTCTTTAAAAATAAGAGAAAGAGCAGATTCTCTAAACACTCTCTCGGTTGTTGTTCGCAGCATCTTTGTATCATACGTCTTCACTCATTAACATGCGAGCTTTTGCGTATTCATCTTCTTGCCGTTGTTCTATCATCTACACATCATATGCCGAGAACCGTCCATAATCACAGATGTACCATCTACCTATCAAGTGGCGCCTTTTTAATAACGAAATGGTAGGCTTGTGTGTGTCTTGTGTGTGATCGAATCAGAAATGAGGAGATCCGCAGAAGAACCAAAGTCACCAAAGACATAGCTCAACGAGTTGCGAAGCTGAAGTGGCAATGGGTGGGGCACATAGTTCGAAGAGCCGATGGACGTTGGGGTCCCAAGGTGCTGGAATGGCGACTCCGAACTAGTAAGTGCAGTGTTGGTTGACCCACCTAACCACCACCAGGTGGACTGACGACATCAAGCTAGTCGCAAGGATTCACTGGATGCAGGTGGCTCAGTATCGTGATGTTTGGAAGTCTCTACAAAACGCCTATGTCCTGCAGTGGACGTCCATCGGCTGATATGATGATGATGATGATGATGAGGCTTGTGAAAAAGAAAGATACAACGAACTAACAACCTATAACAAACCTGCTTTCCAGGACGACCTATGTCATTAAAATCTTATGTTTTATCTTCTAAGTTGTTCTCTGATGCTCTGTTATATAATTTATCTTAAACTCAGTCAATCTATCAGTTAGGTCACCCAACAACCATTACTAATACAATATCAGTTGGGGTTTACTTGCAGCTATCATAAATAACTTTTTCAATAACTCTGGTAAATGTAACGCTCTAAACAACAAATGCCCCAATAATTGTAAATATTACACAACAAATTCGACAAAATGTGTGCATTGAACGTGAATTATGCATACAAATCGTCGAGCGTCGCCAAAATGCTTTAAGAATTACCACAACACGTGTTTTTTATCGCCAACTGCCAATGTGGGAGGCAATTTGGCTGTTTTATTGAACGTTAGATTCTGCACGGAATGCGGAGACATCTTTATTGTTATCCTTTCCTGATTTATTTTTTAAATTTAAAGCAAGAATCGCTATTGAAAATCTCAAAGCTTCCTAACTAGTCGAAGAATGGGTTAAAAACCTCCCTTAAACCTACCTCGTTGAAGAAAAGCTATTCGGATAATGTAGCCCTGAGTTTCAATCCTGGGTCAAAGAAAGAAAAAATTGAGTTATCTTTTTAAAAAAAATTCAGTAGAAGTTCAGAGGTTTATCGTGATGACGTGTAACACAGAGATTATTATTAAGTAGTACTTACCAAAGTAAGTAAGAGGACGTGATAGCCCACTGGATATGACCTCTGCCTCCGATTCCGGAGGGTGTGGGTTCGAATCCGGTCCTGGGCATGCACCTCCATCTTTTCAGTTGTGTGCATTTTAAGAAATGAAAATATCACGTGTCTCAAACGGTGATGGAAAAATATCGTGAGGAAACCTGCATACCAGAGAATTTTCATAATTCTCTGCGTGTGTGAAGTCTGCCAATCCGCATTGGGTTAGCGTGGTGGACTATCGGCCTAATCCCTCTCATTCTGAGAGGAGACTCGAGCTCTGCAGTGAGCCGAATATGGGTTGCTAAAGAAGAAGAAAGAAGTACTTACCATAGTGATCCCAACTACGGGGTTAATCTACGTAGTTGCAAATCACGAGGTATAAGAAGTCCTGGATCAGACTTTGAAATACAGAGTTTTTTCTTCGTCTAAGTTTTACTAATAATTTTCAGCTCGGAGTTGGAAAATTAGAGGTTTTAAGAGTTATGTCCAGCTGTCGGTACCGGTATTATCATTAACTTTTGAAAATGATTTTTAAAGAGTAACTTTATCATCCTAATTGCATTGAAGAAGGTGGTTTTAAGCTCCATAAGCTTAATATCGACTCTCGCATAATTAATAAAAAAAAAAATTAAATTCACATGGACTCGGGCGTGCCTTAGTTAGTAATTTTGCTATCGTAGCAAGTAGTTAACATGAGATTACAAATTTCAGGATAAAATTAATTTATACATTTCGGGTAAAGCACACCAAAATTTCATGCAGCAAACAGTCTTGGGCTGTCTCACCTGGAACCTGTGCTTGAAAACGTGTCAAAGTGTGCTGGCAAGAGATTTGTGTATTTTATGAAAATGTCCACGAATTTGCGGAACAGAATCTGCATTGCACCGAACGACATAATTCCTCGGGATTTCAAAGTCTTTGGTGCACGCTGGAAGCATTAGTTTGGTACTATCTTAACTCCCAAAGTAAGAAGTGTTATATCTGTCTGTGCGTCATAGCTCGAATCATAAGAAAGGGGAATGGATACTGGCCTATACAACACCGGCCTAAGGAACCCAGGTATACCCCCGTATAAAATTATACTAGCTGTCGCCACGCGGTTTCACCCGCGTGGTTTCCGTTAACGTAAAAATACGGAGATAATATATAACCTATAGCCTTCCTCGATAAATGGGCTATCTAACACTGAAAGAATTTTTCAAATTGGACCAATAGTTCTTGCGATTAGCGCGTTCAATCAAACAAACAAACAAACTCTTCTGCTTTATAATATTAGTATAGATTATGGAGATGATAATATGATGTATATAAACAAGTATCTTGTTATATAATTGGCTTAATAAAAGTATGTTTCATAAAGAAAAATAATTTTTTTATCAATCTTCTAAGGGAAATAATTGTTTGCCGGTGTCCACCAAAGTGGCGAAGTAGCATTTGAAGCTGTATTATTTTTTTCTGTTACCAACAAACTTAACAAACAAGAAAATCAATCGTAAGTCTTCAAAAAATATAGTAAAACTTTGGCTGTATGGTCAACGATCTTAGCTTGTCCCCATTGTGGGCAAATTAAAGATGAATTAAAAACGTCATAAAACGTTGTAGCAAACTTTTCTTTACATAGTAATGATTTTATTATTTTTCTTATTTCAAATACTTCTTTTCTTTATTTCAAATACTTTTATGATCTTTTTGTTGGTAGTAATACTACTTTCGTTTCGGAAGTGCAGAGAAAAATCGATAAGAAACTCTACAGTAGCTCTTTTCAAAAAATGTTGGTTGTTTTTATTCCACTTGACGTGATTAGCTCAACAGAGAATGAATGAATGGAATGATCATTATTATCAGCCTGTTTGAACGACTAAATGGACCATTATTTTCAACTTACATGAGAGAAAATTTGAAGTTCAGCTGAAAGAGAAAAACTCAATAACTTACCGACCTAGGACCTCGATATTCGAAACCACACAGACTAACTACCAACGAAGCAGTTACATATATGTCGTTGCATGTCTTGTGCCATAAACTTCATCATTGTCAGCCGATATACGTCAACTGCTGGACATAGGCCTCTTGCATGAACCTCAAATAACAACGGTCTCGAGCCCCCAGCATCTAGCGACTTCCTGCAACTCGCTTGATATCCTCGGTCCCCCACTAGGTGGACCATCCACCTATTATACCTTTAAAACAGGGTTGTTTATCGGAAAAACTATATCTATAAATGAGTGTACCAATTTTCTCTCATGTCGAAAGTAAGTGGAAATGAAATTCTGCGCGGAAAAGTCGAGTACCTACAGTTGTACTCGTATATAAAATATTATACTCGAGTATCATTTTAAAATTTTCTCACGTAGCCCCAATAAATATCCGATTACCTGAGAGCATTTATTTAGCGACATATTTTATTTGAAATCGAAACAGGGTAGAGCGAGGGGGTGAATGTGAAGTCATTTCGATTTCGCACCCCCAGAGAGGCATTTCGACCCCTGTTTTATTTACCCGAAAAATATGCGGCGTTGGCGTCAATACACAAGAAAATCTATACGTCATATAAACCTATGGGGTAGTAAAATCGTGGCATTCCTTTATGAATACAGAATTTTTTGAAATAAAAAATGGAATGCCATTCATCTGTTCATACAAAGGTTTGGCTGTAAAAAAGGCGTAAATAAATACAGGTAAAAGTCAATTCAGAGGATTACAAAGAATCCTATTGAGCACAAAGGTAGGAATACAGTTTTTTTAAAAGAAAAATCTCTTTTTTTCAATATTATGCTTCACATCACAATATATTCCAGGACAACACCCTGCGATGTGTGGCATAACCCAGAAAATGGCTCCAGCTCAGCTACATAAATACTTTTAAAAAAAGATAATGCAGCACTAAATTTGAGCTGGATCCAAATCAGCCCCTGTAGCCAAGTGGCATGTCGATTCTATTTCTACAATCGCAGACGTTTCAAAAACTAGAAAAATGTATAGGAATGACATTTGCCATCGACAGGTCATGTGATCAAGATCTGTCATTCCCATACATTTTTTTAGTTTTCGAAGCGATTGCGATCGTAGAAAATACAGGGGCTGGTCTCTTAAAGAACACAGCCAACACAACCTTACCATCTTATTCTAAACTAAGACATACTCTGACAGTAAAAAAAAAACATCTAATAAAAACTAAAACAACCAACAAAAAAATTCAGATTATTCCAATAATAAATGATACCAAAAGAGTTCCTTTTATTAATGCCATAAATCAAATTAATTAAAGATACTATTTCAATATATAATTACTAAAAGTTATTAGCAAACTTAAAGAATACAAAACATCAAAACCCTTATATAGACTTCCGTCGATCTATTGCGTATACTATGATTATAATTATATATTTAATGCATAATATTATTACGTGTAACTTTTAATACTGTTGTCCACGTAATTTCATGCGTTTTTCACAAATCTCGCGGGAGCCATGGATTTTCCTGGGTATATGTTAATCAATAAACTTCTCTATTTCCCAGTGAAATTCTCACTTAAAATTCAATTCAATCAATCGTTTTAGAGTACAGACAAACGTAAATTTTAAAAATTACTTGAGAAATCAGTTTTCACGTTTATTTATATTCCTATTTTATAACCACAGATAGACACTTTCATTTTATTGACATGTATTGTTAATACGATTTATTTAATAGATGGTTTTCGTAATGTAATATCTTAGTTAAAGAATGCCAGTATACACTAAGGCAAGGTTTATAAGGTACTTCACTATGTCTTTAAAGAATTTCTAAACTCATATAGCTACTAGTGTATTAGATTGA
The DNA here is from genome assembly GCF_947172395.1 of Bicyclus anynana. Lineage (NCBI taxonomy): Eukaryota > Metazoa > Arthropoda > Insecta > Lepidoptera > Nymphalidae > Bicyclus > Bicyclus anynana. Next base: position 12,369,878 of record NC_069103.1, on the reverse strand, counting down.
TATCGAAGGATCCTCTCGGTTTTCAGTCTTCAGTTTCAGTGAAACCGCTTTTTGATCAAAATACCCACGAGTGTGTCACATTCAAAATACTTCCTGCGCCAACGTTCAAAGACTCTTTTTACTTTGATTCCAAAAAAAGTAATCTCTCTTTTTTGCCTCCAATATGCGGCATTATAACATTTTCAAAGAAATAAAAAAATAACGCGACTTTTTGCCCCAGAGAAAGGAAGTGTTTCTGCCCTCAAATTACCTCATTTGTAAGAATTTGAATAATTTCTCGACTTAAAAGGATATTCTTGAGTAATTCCCCTTGTCTAGCCGTTGATCAGGGGTAAGACTTTCAATTAGGGATGAAATTTTTCGCCAACAACAAAGATAAATAAAGATTTTCATAAAAATGGGTACAATAAATTACGACAGAAGTGTGTTTGATTAATTTATGAGCTCAATTCTTTTACAAAGATTTTATTGAATGACAAGTTAGCCCTTGACTACAATCTCACCTGATGATAAGTAACGATACTTACCACTTAGGGTTTCTACGCGGCATCGTACCGGAACGCTAAATCACTTGGCGGTTCGTCTTTGCCGTTGCCTGAGGCATCGGCCATGAGACAAACCTAGATAGGCACCTAGACAGACAGACTAGACGTGGCTAGTTACGTACCACCCTCCTGAGCACTACCACACACTACCACAGAGTTTAAAACAAAAATCAAAAGTCAAACCAACAACAAAAATTAACCTAACATCTCAATGCAATTCAATTACTGTGCGACAGTCTGCCTGTCTACTTGATACCTTATAACGGCTAAACCGATATAAGGTAACAAGAACCCATATAAATTTTGGTTTACTGATAAATCGGAGTAAAACACAGGTTAATCTCAGAAAAACCTATGACTTGCTCATGGGTAAAAAAAGTTTGTCTCGCTCCGCTACGATGCGAGACAAAATATTAGCGATGTCCGTCAGATCAATTATAGAAGGACCAGCCCCTGTAGCTAAGTGGCACGTAGATTCTCTTTCTACGATCGCTAACACTTCGAAAACTAGAACAATGTATGGGAATGACATTTGCTATCGACAGGTGACGTGTCAAGATCTGTCATTCCCATACATTTTACTAGTTTTCGAAGCATATGCAATCGTAGAAAGAGAATCGACGTGACTCTTGGCTACGGCTGTATTATACTCAAATTCACGACCAAAAGTTTCTGTCATTTTCTGAAGAAAACGAGTTGAGATTTAGTATATTATATCTTGTACTAAACCTGAAGTTTTTGCCCGTTTGTTACACTATTCAATTACAAAAATGGGTATTTTTACCGATTAGAACTATGAAACATTGATACTAAAGACACCGTTTTTATAATCGCATTAGATAGTTGATTAGATACTTTGACATTAGATACTTTGACAGAAAAGGCAGAAAAGGTCTAGTGAGGCAGGTCCTTACAACAATTGGTCTGAGATGTCTACTACTAGTAGTCAAAGACTGATTAGCATATATAGACATTTACAAACTATTCTCATATTAAATTTTAACTGTAAACTGAAATACACACAAGTCTCGGTCGTTTGTCTGCCCTTTACTTGACCCATCTACCCATCTGTGTCCTTATCAAGGTCTTTGCATTTAACCTTTACAATTAAATAGTTCGCAACAATAAATTCGTTGTGAGAGATTATAAATAAGTGTTTGCTTTGCTGTAAATTTTGTATGTATTGTGAAATTTAAATTTGTTTGGGCGACATGTTTTATTTAGAATTCAATTTTAATCTGCTTTAAGCTTAATTTATTAATGATAAATTATCTAGACCTGGAAGAACACGTCAACTTATCGGTGCCTTTTATTTTATTTTATGACAACAAACTTAATCATTTTGTTTTAAATTTTTACAAGGTAGCCCTTGACCACAATCTCAATTGATAGTAAGCGATGATGCAATCTAAAATGGAAGCAGGCTAACTTGTTAGGAGTATAATGAAAATCCACACCCCTAATCGGTTTCTAGTCTTCAATATATTAATCGTATAGGTAATAAAAAAACGTGATTGACGTAAGGTTTCATTCTACAATTACAGAAGATAAAAGGATAGGCTATTGAATAAATCAACTGTGCTTGTAAATTAAGCTTACTTGAACAAAAACGAGTTTTGTTTTGATGTTATTTGGATTTGAATTCAAAATGGTCAGTCAAATTAAAGCAAGCAAAACACCTAGAGTTAGAGTACCTAAAAGCAAGTGTATCAATACAAATAGAAGGAAACACTGTAACGTTTTCATCCCACCACTCCCCTCTGTTGTCCGGAAGCAGCAATTTCCCGCGTTTCCTCGCGAGTGGCGTTCCGTGTAGTGATCACCATCTATCTACCCTCTTTTGTAAGCGCAGACGTTTTTAATTGCCTCGGAAACCCGCTTCTTATTGCTATCCCCTTTAAATGTTCATTTTGTTAAACGACTTCGAAAAATTAGTAATGTAGTTAGTGATATCAGCTATCCATACCTCTGAGGGTTTTACGCGGAATCATACTCGAACGCTTACGTTACGTCTTTACTCGTAGGTAGATAAAATTTAGCCACGTTAGAAGTCTACCACCAAACCGAAGACTACGCTTTTTTTGACAATCTATTGGGCACAAATTTGCTATACCTATTCGTAATTGCAAATCTGGTAATACAATAAATTGGTACTATGGAGATGATCTGATTATAGAATCAGGTAACGAGCCGTCCAGTATTCTTTATAGGACTAAATAATGCACCACAAACAGGCCTGGCCTCGGTAGTAAAGTTTTACCATTATTGTGTGGCAGAGGAAACACAAAACATTATTAACAGTTACAACACAAAATATTATTGCACAAAATCACTAACGCGACTGGCAGCGTGACGGTGTCTATACTGCCTAACAAACAACGGAGCTCAAGTCATGAAATACCCTGTTATTTATACCGACACTGATACCTGTCCTCTACAATAACATAAATAAGGCGCGTTTGGAATCCTCTTAACTTTCTCTCTCTATCTCTTAACATAACCTGCAGGCTAATTCACTAACTTTGACGAATTAGTTGACATATTTATACAAAATTGTTATTCTATGTAATAAATGTCATCAGCTGGTGCCTAATGACAACCCTTCGTGGATATCATACAGTAGGTAGATTATATTTCTCAGTTGGCTTGATGTTTATTTTAATTGGTTATTAATAAATACTTAATTAATGAATAGGCTAGCTGACATTTCAAAATTGCTGGTAAACTAAACCTAATTGATATTAATGAATTATGACTTTTATGTTCTGTAGTGACGAACCTTCTACGACTTGTTATGTGTGCTATAACCCTTAACCCTGGCTCTTTCATAACATAATACAGCTATTATAAATGGGTATTCACATCGCAAGTGCTTATGCCGCTGAGCAGAAGCTATCCACAAGATAATAGAACTGGCCGGGTTCCAGATAGTTTCACACAGCGCTCACGATGACGTAGGGATTAACCGATGTTGTTTATACACTGTTATACTGTAGTCAACGTTTGCTGACATTATGGGCCCGTGTCGCTTAATAAATCATCATTAGCATACTCTACGGGCCCACTGCAGGGCAGACTTGCTTAATTCTATTAAAAAGGAGATAAGAATAGACCTTACACCTACACTTCTGCTCCAGTACGGATTGACGAAGTAAGGGTTATTTAACTTTGTAACTATATCTGTATTTAACGTGCTTTTCCAAGCAAGAGCTGTTTCACACAGCGCTCACAATGACGTAGGGATTAACCGATGTTGTTTATACACTGTTATATCGTAGTCAACGTTTGCTGACATTACGGGCCCATGTCGCTTAATAAATCATCATTAGCATACTCTACGGGCCCACTGCATAGCAATCTTGCTTAATTCTATTAAATAGGAGATAAGGATAGACCTTTAACCTACGATGCTGCTCCAGTACGGATTGATGAAATAAGGATTATTCAATTATGTAACTATATCTGTATCTAACGTGCTTAGTTTCATTCTTTATTATTTCCAAGTTAGTTCTTGACGCCACCTGATGGTAAGTAATGATGCAATCTAAGTTGGAAGCGAACTAACTTCCCCTTTCTGTTTTACAGGACATCGTTCCAGAAAATCGCTTGGCCTTTGAATGAAAAACCGACGACTGTCTTCAGGTCATGTATTCAGGTATCTTCTGTATTCTGAGGATACCTTGTGGACTTTCTTCTTCTTCAGTAAGTAAGACAAAATATTTGTAAGACAAAATATTAATTTGTACAAACGAAAAGGAGTTCTAAACCCACGTCTTACTAGACACGGGCATAAGTTAGTTATTTCTGCATATCGTCTCCAAAGAGTAAAAAAATCTTTTGTAGGTTTGGGTGTACTCATAACAAGATCCCCAAGATTTTGATGGATCTGCCAATGCATAACTTTAAGCAATGTGTTAAAAAACATTTGCTTAGTCGAGGTTACTACACCATCGATGAGTTCCTTAATGAAAAGTTGCTTGGAGGCCGTTGGATCAGCTTCCACCTTCACACAGGAAGTAAAACTATAAGAAATTGTAATGTTGTCATAAATTGTAATTATAATATTATTGTATGATTTTTTTTAAAAAAGAGCAACTGTTGAGTTTCCTGCCGGTTTGTTCTCAGCAGAATCTGCCTTCCGAACCGGTGGTAGAATCTTTACAAATAGTTAACTGACGCATCAAAAGTGCTTGTATACTGAGCCTACTTGAAATAAATGAATTTTTGATTTTGATTTTGATTTCGTGTTTCTACGTGTCATCATACCGGAATACTAAATCGCTTGGCGGTAGGGTGATGTAGTAGATACTATTAAGTGCCTTATTCCGGACCACTGATAACTAACTCCATCAAGGAAAAAAAATATTTTAACCGTAACAACCATTTCAAAACATTTTTTTTGACTGAATAGGTACAGAATTTTCACCATCAAACTTTAATATGCAACGAGCTATACATATACTCGTAATCCATTCTGATCCACTTTAAAATCCTCGTTAGCTAAATAACCCGTAAAGGAATTAAAAATACGGAAAATGGGAAAGAGATTCCCCAGCTATAATTGCTATACGCTATTAGAATCGTTATTTCACACAAAAATGGAGGAATTGGCTCGGATAAATCATATTTCAGGTGAAATACGATCGCATAAAGCGTTTCCGAAAGCAATTAGTTCCTGTTACGACCGCAGACGAAGGACGTGAAAAAATAAATGCTACGCACTCGATTTGAAATCGCAGCGTCTTTTTAAACGCTTTGTCTATAGAAATTAAGTTTAATGTAACTACAAAATTTATTAAGAATAAACTACCAATTTCAGAAGTTTTCGAATGCGGCATTTTCTTTATTGTAATGAAAGATATTTAACAAAACACTATAATCGCCCTTAGGATTTTTAAAAGTTCCAATTCCCTCAATTTCTCTCACAATTTCAGTTACATGATCACAATGGGACCACCTCAGGAGTATACCCTTTCAAACAAAACAAGAATTATTCAAATCGGTCCAGGCGTCTTCCAGTAATCAGATAAAACTAAGACTCGATTTGAGAACCTCCTCCTTTTGAAGTCGGTTATAAAGAGCAATCTTCAAGGATAGTGCACCAAATTAAAGCTACGATTTTAAATAATAGATACTTAATTAAATAGTAATTGCGAATACACTATGCCATAAATACTACACAATATTACCTATTAACTGTTATATTTTTTCAGTAATTGTTTCATTTTATTTATGCTAGATTAAATTTATATTTTTCTTACCAGTGGCAACGCGTTAATATTATATTTTCGTTAAGATTAAGTTTTTTCTAAATTAGTTCAAATCTGGTAGGCTAACTTGTCAATATAAAAAAAAATATTATGAAGATTTTTGTATTTATGAAAAACGCAGCGTTTACCCACCCAGTGTGTACACAGACTTAATAAAAATAAATATTGTGGCGCACAAACCTTGAAGCTTTACGATATGGCCGCAATAATTGAATGCCGGCGCGCGGATTAGATATTTATTTTAGTTCAATAAAGGTAATTTATCTGTGTTTTGGAAATAGTTTCGCGTAAATGGAACACACTTAGGTACGTGGTAGTGATTTATAAAATAGGTACCTACTTAACACGGACGCTGCGGCACTGATTTTTCTGTACTTTCCCCTGGTGCGGTACGAGGTCAAAAAACCTCGTACCACACCAGGGATGCGCTGTGATGCGGAACGAAGTTTATCAACTTCTTAACTCTTGAAGACGCTAAAATTCTTTGGTATTATTTTTGGTAGTGGTTTGCTGGTACGAGGTCAATTGACCTCGTGCCGCAGCGAACGTGTTAATATTATTATATCCGGGTCACAAGTACCGGGTTTTGCTCAGAGTTTGCTGCTTGGTGCATGAATGTACCTAAGCATTCCAAGATTTCGTTTCTATAAGTTAGTAAAGTGTGTGTTTAGTTGTGTGCATTTAAAGAAATTAAATATCACGTGTCTCAAATGGTGAAGGAAAACATCGTGAGGAAACCAGCACACCAGAGAATTTTCTTAATTTTCTGCGTCTGCCAATTCGCATTGGGCCAGGGTGGTGGACTATGGGCCTAACCCCTCGCATTCTGAGAGGAGAATTGAGCTCAGCAGTGAGCCGTATATGGATTGAGAATGATGAAGTGATGATGATGATGATGATGAAGCTAGTAAAGATGGTGGCTTGTTTGACCGTGCTGTGTACTTTTAATTGTTTCTACTATTCCTTTCTAGAAGTATCTATAGTACGGGAATGGTATGTACACATTGATACATTTTGGAATTTTAAAACAATCCTTATTATGGTGGCGGATTTTGGTCTCAGGAGAGGGTCTCAATTTGCGTATGTTTTTTTTACATAACTTCCTCATTTATTACCCAATTTAAAAAATCGGTTGTCTCTAAAGACGGTTTACTGACGATAGTTGAACGTGACGTCATGAGATGGTTGGTTGGAACTGATGGGATGGTCACATTTTTCAAAAGAAAATGTTCGTTTTTCTAAAATACTGTTTAATAATCTTCATAGACCAGAATTTACTACTTTATTTCTTGTAATAATAAAAATATTGGCAACCCTAGAGCGAGGGAACGACGCATGACGTCATCTTTCTTGAGTGTGCAGCATGCTCCATCGAATTATAAGACGTTGTCACGTCAAAACAAAACATACTAACCAAAGCACGAGGGTAAGAGATCATACTCTAACGATAAAATGCTGATTTTAAGAGCACTTTAAAACATTATAGAACAATTGAGATGCCTTTACAACAAAATTGTCCGTAATGTGAAATTGTTTCGTACAAGTAATATTTTGCATGATATAATTAGCCTTTATAAAGTTACCTCAAAGGGAAGTGTGAGCTAATATAAAATAAAGGTGCTTTCACACTTGATGCAAAGTTACCGACTCGGAACAGGTTACGCAGGTTAATTATTTTCTACATAATATTTAACTTTAAATTACTTAAATACTACTAGTAAAAGCAAACGCCTTCGTCGTAGTCACGTATTTTTTACAAGTTACCCCTTGACTGCAATCACCTGATAGTAAGTGATGATGCAATTTAAGATGGAAGCGGGCAAACTTATTAGGAGGAGGTTGAAAATTCACACCCCTTTTGGTTTCTACACGACATCGTACCGGAACGCTAAATCGCTTGGCAGTACGTCTTTGTCGGTAGGGTGGCAACTACGACCAGCAACAACCTCCTACCAGCCAGATCTGGACTAATTAAGAAAATCTCAATTGGTCCAGCCGGAGATCCAACCCAGGGCCTCCATTTTGTAAATCCACCGCGCATACCACTGCGCCACGGAAACCACAAAAAATTCAAATAAGGATGAAAATTCACACCCCTTTCGGTTTCTATACGACATCGTACCGGGACCCCTTGGCAGTACATCTTTGTCGGTAGGGTGGTAAATATATAAGTATTATTATTAGTACTAGACAATTTTTTTAAATTCTTTTTTAGATTTATTTGACGAATGTAGGATATACTTACACACACATATTACACTATTTATTATGCATTAACGTGACAATTAAATGCAATTAGATGTAGTATTCAGGTATCAGTTAAACAATTTATAATTTTGGGTTGTAACTGAAAATTTTTTGGAAAAAAGGAACTCTCAATATATCACACCCTGACACAGGAATAGAACCCAGGACATGATAATACTGATACTGCGTAAGCTAATTACATGACCGACGAGGCAATTATCGTTATCTGCTTCAAGAATATCGAAGTCTTCAGTATTGATAACCTGATAAAATACTGATTTTACATCATTCAGCGCTATTCTGTAATGACATTATCATAACTCGGAATTGTAAGTTAACAATTCGTTGCCATCTCTTTCTGTAGTATCATGTTAGACAGAGAGCGATACAGATGAATTCTTAACTCGTAGTGTCGAGTTATAAAATATCATTACGGTATACCTAGTGCTACATCCAACATCGTCAGTTTTCGATTCGCTGCCATCTCTTTCTATAGTATCGTGTTAGACAGAGAAGGATATAGACCAATAAAAGTTGTATTATAAAAATGTTGATATAAAATAAGTAGCGTTAAAGGTGTGGACATACTCTTACAGTGAAACTGTCATGTGTTCGTACAGTGAATTAAAATTCGGGCCAGTGGCGGCATGTGTTAGGAATTTTCCAGAAATTCAATAAAGTGCATAGAGCAGCCTGTATAGCGTTGTTGCCGTGGTAAAGGTTGATTATCACATGTAGCGGATAACATAATTATAGCTTGGCAAGTTCGTTTGTGCCACTCCCATGATATGCGGGCGACGGGGGAAAGGACTGGATGGGTATGAAGTCGTGCGTGGGGAGCATCGCTACCCCCCTCCCGGCCCCCGCGAACCATCGGGAGTGTTACAAACTAATTTGCCAAGCTATAGTAGACTGTTTGAACGCATCACTATAACGCCGGGCCTCCTTCAGGAAAAGAGATAAGCTTAGACCTACCACACTGATTAAATGCGTTTTGGCGGGTCTGCCCCCTTCGCCAAGTGGTACGTCGATTCTCTTTCTACGATCGCTATCGCTTCGAAAACTAGAAAGATGGGAATGAGATTAGCTAACGACAGGTCACGTGATCAAGATCATATATATATATCATATCATTCCTATATATTTTTCTAGTTTCCGAAGCGTTTGCGATCGTAGAAAGAGAATCGACGTGCCACTTGGCTACAGGGGCTGTGGAGATAATGTTTCACTCTGTAATTAACGCTAACGACAGCTTAACGCGCTTATCGGAAAAACGGGTTGACACCTGAAGCGGATTTAAAGAGCTAAACAAGATTATTCAATGAAAACCTATCAGGTCTAAAATTTCCCTCTAAGAACGTTACAAATAGGGTTAGGCCAAATGGTCAACCACGCTGACCCTATGCGGATTGGCTTCACACACGCAGAAAATTATGAAAAATCTCAGGTATGCAGGTTTCCTCACGATGTGTTTTCTTCACCGTTTGAGAACATATTTACTATGGTAAAAACTTTAGATGACATAGTACTGAATATAAAATAATGAATTTTTAAAGGCTATTATTAAAGAAGTGGAAATCGCTATCAAAGTGGCCCAACCTCAGAGACCTATTTTAATTAACTGCGCGATACTGAAATTTTTCTTTATTAACCGCCGGAAAAGCGTTGCATGCGAAGGCATTAATTAAGACACGGAAAACTGGATTTTATATTTACCTACGAGCGGAACTATGGTACTAATATTCAGTAGGTTTTACTCTTTCCATTTCAGCCTTCAGGCAACTTGAAGTATTAAATACAGAGAGTAAAATGGAGTCACTAGATAACTGTTCTTGTTAACTTTGGTCGTTTGTATTGTTTTTTTCAGTTACTTTAGATAGTGGTTAGTTAATTAAAATACTTCTTTGTTTAAGTATTACATCTGTGATTTCGGTTGCAGGAGTATATGTTGATTATTTTTATTTTCTGCTGTCAAACAGAATTGACTTTTTTCCGGTCTATAAAGGCGGAATTGTATTTGTCGTGTCAAGACGCATCAGAACAGAATCGGTATCATAATATATTTTGTATGGCAAAGTTTACACTTCTGTTGTTACATGTCGTGATGGCTTCTGATGTGTCGCATACAAAATGTAAGATACCGGTTCTGTTCTGATGCGACACCACACGACACGTCAGACAATTTCCGCCATAAGACTTGACTGAGTATTTACAGCCACATAAGTCTAAATAACACGCCTCAGATTGACAAAAAAAGAGTCATGGTACTGTAAGACGTGTTTCTTGCACGCCTTTTGAAGTGTATTTCTATTTACAGGCAATGATTTTCCACTTAACATCAGTAGGGTTATTATTTATCTCGGTGTACCATTCAAATTTAATCAAGTAATACAGCGTTCCGGTATGATGCCGTGTAGTAGTAGTGAAAATATTAATTTAACGAAAACCGATGAATACGTAATTTTGTTAAAAATAATCATGTTAGATGATCATAAAACAAATCACCGTCACTTGATATTTACATCATCATTTTAATGACGTAGCAAAGATCATTTTGTTGAAATAACTATGTTAGATGATCACAATTCGGAAAATACGATGAAAAACCATGTAGTGACTTACGAGTATTATTTGAATGGTACACATATAAGCCTGATGGGTCATCTGCTAGGTTCGTTAATTATTATCACTATAAAAAATCGCCTTTCATTCGTTAGCTTGAGGGTTCAAACAAACTGCATCAACAATACCTTAAGCAATTATATTGCTTTATTATGAGAAATGGAAAGCAAACATAACATTTTCATCAACTAGGCTTAAAATTTTATTAATGCTGAATTATACGTATTAACAAGACAATATACTAAAAGCTTAATATTCTAAACAAATACTCTTTAACAGCCAACCCAAAATAGATTAACAAATTTACAAAGTCGATCTGTCGTGATTTAGATACGATAGTTTAAGTGATAAGCTAGCAGCGATTTATTTGAAGGGATTTTTCAGTTCATCATCATCATTAGCAACTTGATTCTAATTGTTAGATATAAGGTTTGTTGTGTTACGTTATAATATTAATAATAGTAAAATCCATATCATCATCATCATCATCATATCAGCTGATGGACGTACACTGCAGGACATAGGCCTTTTGTAAAGACTTCCAAACATCGCGATACTGAGCCACCTGCATCCAGCGAATCTCTGCGACTCGCTTGATGTCGTCAGTCCACCTGGTGAGGGGTCGGCCGACACTGCGCTTACTAGCTTTAAATCCATATAACTATTGAATATTTAAATAAAAAATTTTATGGTATGACTAAATTTGTGCATACATATTAAATCGATAACGCAAACCATCAATAAAATCATGAAATTCCCAAACCCAATTACAACATTAGCTTTATGGAGATAGTTCCCAGAAGCAAACCTTCATTTTTCATCCATCAAATATTCGGTGCTTTCGTATGTATACAAACATCGAGATAACTACTTAATTATTTTCAAATTGCCTGAAACACTCGACGTGCGAGTACAACTAGCAATTCCTTAATCGCTTTACGCTTATGCCTCAAACCGCAGCGTGTATAAAGGCAACGTGATAATTTTGTATCAGCTCTGCGCCCAAAATGTACGATTATCCAAGGATTTACCGACGCGCCGTTCGGCTTAATTTGAAAATATGAGAATGACGGCTTAATTGACCACAGAATAGGGACAAAGGCAATAAAATATCTCCGCCGTTATACAGTCCGTGTAATCCATGTGTCTGTGTCCATACAAATGATTTATACTGTTGTTTGGTCTATTTGTTGTTTGTGAGATTAGTGTGGGCTCAGGTGATAAAAATTGGCCAAGTGGTTATGGTGGCCAGTGCGCAGGATTCCGTAGTTGTAAATCACAAATGCCGATTGAAGATAGGCTTCATACATATCGAATGTATTGCATTAAACCATAGATTTAATTAGTCTGAGCAATAAATGTTTTTTTTTTATTTTACGGTAGATTTTTTCTTTACAAGGTAGCCCTTGACAACAATCTCACCTGATAGTAAATGATGATGTAGTCTTAGATAGAAGAGAGCTAACTTGTTAGGAGGAGGATGAAAATCCAGACCCCTTTCGGTTTCTACATAGCATACATAGTACCGGAACACTAAATCGCTTGGCGGTACGTCTTTGCATAGTGTGATAACTAGCCACGGCCAAAGCCTCCCACCAGCTAAAAAGGGAGTTCTGCGATCCGTACGATGCAGATTAGTGGACGCATATGACTTTCTATATAAATCCATTTGATGCGATGCGTCCGATACTTACGATGCGGATAAGTAGACTCCTACTATTAGAATAGTGGTTTTTAGTCGGTTGACTACAAAAATGCCTACTTAGCTGTCATGGATGATCTTTTAATGTCGGTTTTACAGATTTTTTGAGTTTTTTGACGTATCCGTGAAAATCGTTCAGATGGTTTTTTTTTTTTCAAACCAAAAATTATGTTAACTTACCTACAATATTTTAAGACACCTTTCCCCATACCCCATAAATTAATTTCCACTTTTAATATAGGGGAGGTACGTAATATAATATTTACCTAGATTTTACGATTTTTTGGAGTGTTCTATTTACTTAATCGTACATATGTTAAATTACAATTTTCTAGTCTTAATAGTTTCTGAGCTAAACCGCGCACGGTTTATTAATGACTACGGAACCCTAAAAACCAATGCTACCTAGGTTTTTAAAATCAAATTTACGACTACCACATTGGGAGGGCAGTATTTGTTATAACACTGGTATTTTGAACAATAAAAAAGCTAACGGGTCACACTTTGACCCCTCACAAGACCAACCGGGGGCCAATTCTCATTTTATTATGCTGTTTATACTGCGACTTGATTTATACTGTGGCTGTTAACTTACTGCTTAATGCATTGGATGTGACACGGAAGAGGCGGTAACTGGATAGTGCTTCAGAGGAGGTATTTTAAGATAATTTCATTCAACGGTTGTGCAGCGTTCATTTACTTAAGGAAAAATAAAAAATGGAAAATTCAAGCAAATACCTAATTAATATACAGCGGCGTGCACAGAGCTTTGACTCGGAGAAAGGATTTTAGCACTCCTAATTCAGACAGGTGTTATATGATAAAGAACAATGGATGGTTTTGTGTGCTCTGATTTGTAACCACCTATCTCCGGGCTGAGAACTTTTTTTATCGAATATTTCTTCAAAGAAAGAAAAAAATTTCCCGTGGATCACTAGCACACGATCCTGTTGGTTTATTTTACAAATAAATACAAAAACTAATCTTGATTTATAAATATAATTAAGAAGAAATATATTTGATTGTAAAAAATAATATGCCAGCGCCAACTTCGTTCATTCCAAATATTCTGTGTACCTTATAATAAAATGTCTTCGTTTTGTTCCTAACTTCTTGTCACACCGTGATAGTGGACGGACGTATTGCCTACCTTACAAATTAATAATATTTTGGATAATAATATAGTGATCAGTTATATCCATCGAGTTGTTTTAATACTTCAAAACCCTGGTCTGGCTGGTGGGATGCTTAGGCCGAGGCTAGTTACCACCCTACCGGCAAAGACTTACCGCCAAGCGATTTAGCGTTCCGGTACGATGTTGTGTAGGAGTGTGGATTTTCATTCTCCTCCTAACAAATTAGCCCGTTTCCATCTTAGATTGCATCATCACTTACCATCAGGTAAGATTGCAGTCAAGGGCTAACTTGTAAAGAATAAAAAAAAAACCCACTAACCAATAGATCCCACGTTGTGGCAACGTTGTGGTATGGTGGTAACTACCACTCTACCGCCGAATTGCATCGTCACTAAAACATCAGATGAGTTCGGAGTCAATGGTGCTTGTCATTCAATAAAAAAAAATTACAATACTTCACCAATAGGGGTTGGAGATTTTGATGATTAACGGCCACTTTGTGATGTCAATGATAATAATTGGTTGACTCCAACAATATTTAACAAAAATCTTAGAATAAAGAAAAAATATTCCACGTACCTATCCAAATTAATCGACGTACCTATCCAAATTTTTCAACAACATCATAGCTCCTAAAGACGTTCTGACCATAAAACTGAACCCGCTAATTGCTTTACGTCTGTGAATTATCGATCTACACTAAAGATCCACAACAGATAACAATATTAATCATGGTATAGGGAATTTATAATTAATGAATCACCCTGTTGTTGTGAAGTTAATGCCAGTTCAGGCAAAGAGACCTCGCACACTAGTCTAGTTGTAAAGCCAGTTAAAAAAAAAAAATTGTTGAGAATACACACAATATAATAATGCATTCGACCATTTCTGGTGATGGTACAATAATATTTAAGACATTTTAATAAGTATATTTGAGTTATATTTGACATTTAAAATGTAATTTCTAAACATACGATTACAATGATAATTAAGTTTGACTTAATTTAATTGCTATTAACTTTTATTTTAATTACTCGTGTCTTTTTTAAAAATGAAATATAATAACTAAATTAATAAATGTACCACTACTATTTTTATAATATAATACTGATTATAAAATATTCAATATATTGTAATTATATTCAATACTAGCGGACGCCCGCGACTTCGTCCGCGTGAAAGTCGTTGTAAACTTTCAACTACCCCTATCCTACCCTACCCTATCCCAACCCTACCCCTACACTACCCCTACCCTACCCCTACCCTACACTACTCCTACCCTACTCTTTAAGGTTGCACTTCTTTATTAATTTCCCCCCCCCCCCCCCGCGAGTCGCATCGAGCGCGGCAACCGTTACACAAAAATAATCCATATAGCATGAATTAGTATTCACGCGCGATGGCTTAGCGTATTTCTTGTATAACTTTGGTGTTTCTTTACCGATTTTCATGATTCTTTTTTTATTGAATAGGTAATAATGTTAACTTTTTTAGTTAGGGATGAGTGATGAGTGGTATAAACATAAGAGTAGGCAAATACAATTAGAAAGCTCCGAACTGCTAAGCTATCGGGAGTTACACGTGTTATCGTGAGTCAACCATAAAAGATAGATATATATATGCTGTTGTGTTTTTATAGATAATTTTAAGGAAAACATTTCCGTCATACATGATTTCCATGTAGCTTTAACCATTAAGGCTGTACACGCGACGGAAGCTTAAAAAATTGAGTAACTTCTCCCGTTTTCTCAACATTTCTCTTCACTGCTCTGCTCCTATTGATTGTAGCGTAATGAAAAGTATACTATAACCTGCCCAGGAGTATGTTGAATAATTGTACCAAGTTTCGTTAAAATCCTTCCAGTAGTTTTTGTTTCTATAAAGAACATACAGACAGACAGACAGACAGACAGACAGACAGACAGACAAAAATTTTACTGATTGCATTTTTGGCATCAGTATCGATCACTAATCACCCCCTGATAGTTAATTTGGAAATATATTTCATGTACAGAATTGACCTCTCTACAGATTTATTATAAGTATAGATTTTGTGTACTAATATTATAAACAGGGAAAAAAGGTTTGATTGTTTGTTTATCGGCTCACTACTGTATAGATTTGAATTTTTTTTTTACTGTTGGGAAGCTACACTATCCGCGAGCACTATAGGCTATAGTTTATCCCCGTATTCCTACGGGAACGGGAACCACGCGGGTGAAACTGCGCTCCGTCTGTAACTGTTAATAACATTAGTAAAGCATTGTAGATTGATAACCTCTCTGGCAAAGCTGTTAATGCTGTGGTTTTTAATAGAGAGGTCCTGGATTCAATTCAGAATCAGAAGTCACAGGAGCTAAGCTAACTAATACACTAAAACGATCATATTGAAAATTAAAAAAAACTCCCAAATGTCATGAAATTATTAATTACACTCTCGAATAAGTCATAAATATTCTCTTTCAGTGCGCTTTCATTTCATTTATATTTGCAGACACTATTGATTATTCTTCCCCACTTACACCCCCTAGAACTTTTAAACGGCTTAAGCAATTTTCATCAAACATGTCTAAGAACACTCGCACACAAATCACCTTTCATACAAAAAAAAAACTAAATTGAAATCGCTTCATCCGTCCAAAAGCTACACCACAGACAGACAGACACATCAAACTTATAACACCCTCTTTTTGCATCAGTGGTTAACGGATCTAAAAGACTGAAAATTGCTTAAGCCAAGCAATTTTCATCAAACATGTCTAAGAACACTCGCACACAAATCACCTTTCATACAAAAAAAACTAAATTGAAATCGCTTCATCCGTCCAAAAGCTACACCACAGACAGACAGACACATCAAACTTATAACACCCTCTTTTTGCATCAGTGGTTAACGGATCTAAAAGACAGTGGCGTGCACAAAGTTTTTAACTAGGGTATGCACTATAGGTACAAATTGTCCAAAATAGAAAACAATACAGGTTCGTATTAGGTTCTCGGGGTAAGCAAGGCATTTTTGCATCTATGGAGTGCACGCCACAGCTGAAAGAGCATTATGATTAATCATATTCACGTGCGTGTGCGGGGTCACAAGCAATAAATTACACGGTCGACACAATCAATGTCAGCCAGTTAAAACGGTTGGACATATTTTAATCACATTAAAATTTTAATGGATTGAAGATTTACAGTTACGATGACACCATTATCCAGGTAAAGGTGTACGACCACTGGCTATTACGTCATAGTCATAGCTGTAGCATAGTGCTGAGGCAGCGCCCCATTCAGCCGAAGCCTTAGTATTAAGTTAGTATTAATTCTCATGTTTTTTTCTTATTTATGTTATGTTGTTTTTGGCTGAATAAATGTTTTTATTATTATTATAGTTTCCTGTGGAAAAACAAATGATTAAAAAACGTGGGATTTTTGGATAAACTTCAGGCTATTTGTGAAACTCAAGCACATGTTTTAAGGCTTATCACTTCAACCCATATTCGGCTCACTGCTGAGCTCAAGTCTCTTCTCAGAATGATAGGGGTTAGGTCAATGTGCCACCACGCTGGCCCAATGCGGATTGGCAGACTTCACACACGCAGAGAATTAAAAAAGTTCTCAGGTATGCAGGTTTCCTCACGATGTTTTCCCTTCACCGTTTGAGACACGTGATATTTAATTTCTTAAAATGCACGTAACTGAAAAGTTGGAGGTGCATGCCCCGGACTGGATACGAACCCACACCCTCTGGAATTGGAGGCAGATGTCATATCCACTGGGCTATCACGGCAGCACGGCTTTCTGTTAATAACCACAGCCAATGTATGGCACAACACAAACACGCAATGCATGGTAGGTACAGTTGTGCCATAGAGGTCGTCGAAATTTAATAGTACTAATAAAGAACTATTAGACAGTACAGAAGCAAATGCTTTCATTTATACTTTTTAATTTTTTTGGTCAAATGTAACAAAAATAAGGTCATTATAAATGATGATTATGCCGATAAATCAGCCGATATGATGATTATGATGAGCCGAGTGCGTGTTGCCAGTGATGACCTATGGGTTCCGAGACTTGGTCGCTAACTATAAGCCTCATAAGAAGGCTCAGAGTCACACAGCGGGCGATGGAACGAGCTATGTTAGGAGTATCTCTGCGTGATCGAATCAGAAATGTGGAGATCCGCAGAAGAACCAAAGTCACCGACATAGCTCAACGAGTTGCGAAAATAAGGTAATTTGTCATAATTTATTTGACCCCGTCGACGGTCACCTTTATTAAGTAAAATCATTGAACTTAAGTTTCGTCTGTAATTGAATTTTTTAATGGCGCGGTTTTATTGACTTTGCTCTGTTAAAGAAATATTTATGTTGAGCTCTCGTTGATGAAAATATTAATAAAGTAAAGAATAAGATTTTTTTAAAGAATAAATAATTGTGAATTGTATAACATTTTTTAAGTATTTTGCTAGTTAGTTGTAGTTACGAGAGTAAACCTTAGGGCCAGTGCATACTAAATGGGAGTAAGAGTTTTTCACGATATCGTATGTTTTTTTTTATTCTTTACAAGTTAGCCCTTGACTACAATCTCACCTGATGTTAAGTGATGATGCAATCTAAGATTACATTAGAGAACCGTCATCAATCCGCCATTAATACCCATAATAGTGTTGCATTTCTTGGGAGATAATGAATATTATTTCGAAAGAATTAAAGAAAATTCGTAGATTTGTATAATCATAAATAGTTTAAAAAAATATTTTCTTTTATTTCCGCTAGGGTACAGTGACTGGACCTGGGCTCCATACAATTTTGGACCATCTTCTTTAGAAAGCTGACCACCGACCTTCATTAATGGAGACACATTTAAATCTTTTTTTTTTTTTTTTTAAATAAATATACTTAAACAATATACATCACTATCTAGCCCCAAAGTAAGCATACAGAGTAGCTTGTGTTATGGGTGCTAAGATAGTTGATATTATAATATTAATATACAATTATATACTACATGTAAATACTTATATAATGTATAAATACACACAGACACTGGAAAACACCCATGTTCATCACACAAATATTTTCCAGTTGTGGGAATCGAACCCACGGCCGTGGATGCAGAAAGCAGGGTCACTACCCACTGCGCCACGCGGCCGTCAAATCAGAAGAATAGTATTTATAGTATACCTACAGCTCAGCAATAACATTACAACTCCGATCACGATCCCATCATAGTCACACAGGAAAGGTGAACGCCCACAGTCCTCAAATTAACATGTCAAAATTTTATTAATAGACACCATGTAATTACAGGCATAGAGATGTTACAATTGTTGGGCGGTTGGTTATAAACTGTGTGGGAGTGATTTGTTGTCGTAGATTATAGGTTTGCGGCACCAGGTGACGGCTGGCTACCGTATCAACGTGTTGAGTTTAACTGGCTTGAATTAATGGAAATTACACTTACTTACCTGCATTTGAGCGTGGTTTTAGAAAGCGTACAATGGAAGAAAAAGCCCGTCTGAATTACTGTCAATTGTGGGTCGATTTTCGATTTTTAGTTTCGTATTTTATTGTCTACTATTTTATTGTCGGACGTATAATATATATTCGACTAATTTTACATTCACAAATGTGCCTTAAAAACTAAAGAAATTACCATACAAACTTTCTACCCCTAGTTCACCCCTTTTTGATTATATATTTGCGACAAAAAGTATCCTATACCCATTTTTGTATTATGGCATCAAATTGAGCCAAGTTTCATTTGAATTTATTCAGTAGTTTCAGTGTGTTGCCCGGTAATAAAAAAGACGGACTGTCAGACAGATACTAGGTTTGCGGCACCAGGTGACGGCTGGCTACCGTATCAACGTGTTGAGTTTAACTGGCTTGAATTAATGGAAATTACACTCACCTACCTGCATTTGAGCGTGGTTTTAGAAAGCGTAGAATGGAAGAAAAAGCCCGTCTGAATTACTGTCGATTGTGGGTCGATTTTCGCTTTTTACGTACGTTTCTGCTAGCTGACGCCGCGCGGTTTCTCCCGCGTGGTTCTCGTTTATGTAAAAACGTACGGGGATATTATATAGCCTACAGCCTATCTAACACTGAAAGAATTTTTCAAATCGGACCAGTAGTTCCTGAGATTAGCGCGTTCAATCAATCAAACAAAAAAACAAACTCTTCAGCTTTATATATTAATATAGATATAGATTGTAAATAAAAACAATATTTAATTTAGAATTAATACTGCCCCGCGCAGTTCTTTCCCCCCGTCGCCCGCATATCATGGGAGTGTCATCAACGAACTTGCCAATACATACATCTTATCCCCGTATTCTCACGGGGATGGAAACTACGCAGGTGAAACTACGAGGTCTCGGCTAGTGATTAATTATTGACCACACTATTTTCCCACAATTATCTAAATTATCAATCATACAGCAAAAAGTTACGCGCGATCATACATACAAAAAAAATATACACGTAGAGTCCATACCTAACCAATTGTCCATTTTTCGTCGGTTGAAAAAAGTCCAGCTACTAGTTCATAAAACATTACAGAAACGGTAAAAATCTACCTTTGACAAAGTAATTTACACAATGTTGTTTATTAAGTGAAGTTAAGAGCAAAAATTTTGTTCGTAATCGAATATCCGAGAACTTTGACAAAATTTTTATAGATCGTTACAACAAAACTCATCAACAGTGTTGCAATATTAAAAATATCCTCCCCCGCGGAAGGTTATAAATTCACTTTTATAACTTTATTTTATGGAAACTGTTACTGAACTGCACTAGAACGTCATTTGATCCTAAATGCGTCATTTTCCGCTGAAATGAAGTGTAATGAATCTATATTAATATTATAAAGCTGAAGAGTTTGTTTGTTTGATTGAACGCGCTAATCTTAGGAACTACTGCTCCGATTTGAAAAATTCTTTCAGTGTTAGATAGCTTATTTATATAGATTTTTTCGGGATAAAAAGTAGCATATGTGTTAATCCAGAGTAGAATCTATTTCCATGCCAAATTTCAGCCAAATCGCTTCAGTAGTAGCGGCTTTAAAGAGTAACAAACATCCAAATATCCATACAAACTTTCGCGTTTATAATATTAGTAGGATTGTGTCTCTTAGTTAATGCTCGTAGTTAAGATAAATGGTAGAACGTCACAAGCGAAAGAATATAAAATAATATTACCGTCATAAACTGTCCAGTTCTTTTAACACTTTAATTTAACCTGCGAGTCAAGTGAACTAAAGTAATAGTTAAAAATTGCTTGCGACGCAAACTTTGTTATTAATGAGTTTGTAGAACTCGTCCGCGTGAAAATGTAACTTTTAAAAATGACAATGTAAAACTTAGTTAGTGCTTTTATAACTTACCGGATATAACTGTGGGTAATCCTTTATGCGGGTAATGTTTTTATTTTTATACTAGCGGACGCCCGCGACTCCGCGTGAAATTCAGTTTTTCACAAATCCCGCGGGAACTATGGACTTTTCCGGGATGAAAAGTAGCCTATGTGTTAATCCAGAGTAAAATCTATTTCTAATCCAAATTTCAGCCAAATCGCTTTAGTAGCTGCAGCGTAAAAGAGGAACAAACATATTTACACTCTTTCACACTTACATACAAACATTCGCTTTTCTTGTGATGCAAAATGCGTTTCATATATTTTTTTTTATTTTATTCGTTGACTAGCGGACACCTGCGACTTCGTCCGCGTGGAAATCAATGTATACTTTCAAGCCCTATTTCACCACTTTAAAGTTTGAATTTTAAAAATTTTTGAATGTTTCGTATTTTTTTTATGATTTATGAACAAATTTTTAAAACTGTAACTCTAAAAATTAAGGACTTTCAATACAAACTTTTAACTCCTATTTCACCCCCTTCTTATTCTATTTTTGCTATAAAAAGTACCCTAAAACCTTCTTAAACCGTGCTAAGTTTCATTTGAATGAATTCAGTAGTTTCAGCGTGATACCCGAATAACAAAAAAACACGGACAGACAGACAGACAGACAAAAAATTGAAAAAAAATATTTTTAGCTTCAGTATCGATTATATAATGCCCCCTAATTTAAAAAAAAATAATTTTATCAAACGGATCGGATCAAGTTATACTAATTCACCTTTAACAAGTAGTTTATCTGTTTTTTTTTATTCTTTACAAGTTAGCCCTTGACTACAATCTCACCTGACGGTAAGTGATGATGCAGTCTAAGATGGAAGCGGGCTAACTTTTTAGGAAGAGGATGAAAATCCACACCCCTTTCGGTTTCTACACGGCATCGTACCGGAACGCTAAATCGCTTGGCGATACGTCTTTGTCGGTAGCGTGGTAACTAGCCACGGCCAAAGCCTCCCACCAGCCACGGAGGCCGTCAAACATGATTTAGCCAATGTAGATTTCTCTAAAAATTTACCTCATTAGATTTCCTTATATGTTTTGATTTATGACCAATTTTCAGCTTTGAATCATTTGAATTTTTTCGGACCGAGTTTTATGGACACTGGGTTAGTCCTTTGTCAATTTCAGTTAGTGATCGATACAGATGATGACGGATTTTAACGAAACTTGGTACAATTATTCTTCATACTCCTGAGGTCTCAGAAAGGTCACTAATAAAATATTGATTCTCAATGTAAGACAATTTCCACATATACGTCCGTAACACTATTAAAACAATAAATATTCGTTTGATCAATAGCACAAAGCCGGCGGGCCCCACGCCCACTTGATGGTTCAATCCCATAAACTATGTTATTGAATTGTGATATTATCAATACTATGGCGCTCGTTGCTGGTAAATTGTTTGGTAATTTCTTGTTGCCTATACAGCTGAGAGTAAAATAAGCGATTATGTAATGATATTCTGTTTGAAATATTATACAAAACAATTGCCAGTGATGACCTATGGTTCCGAGACTTGGTCGTTAACTATAGGCCTCATAAGAAAGCTCAGAGTTACACAGCGGGCGATGGAACGAGCTGTGTCAGGAGTATCTCTGCGTGATCGAATCAGAAATGAGGAGATCCGCAGAAGAACCAAAGTCACCGACATAGCTCAACGAGCTGAAGTGCCGAGCCGATGAATGTTGGGATCCCAAAGTGCTGGAATGGCGATCCAACACTAGTAAGCGCTGTGTTGGTCGACCCCCTCACCAGGTGGACTGACGACATCCAGGGATTTGCTGGATGCAGGTGGCTCAGAATCGTGATGTTTGGAAGTCCCTACAAAAGATCTATGTCCTGCAGTGGACATCCATCGGCTGATATGATGATGATGATTTAAATGTATTCAGGCTGTTTCCGCCCAAGTAGTTTGAGAGCCTCCATGGCGCAGTGGTATGCGCGGTGGGTTTACAAGACGGAGGTCCTGGGTTCGATGCCCGGCTGGGCCGATTGAGGTTTTCTTCATTGGTCCCGGTCTGGCTGTGGCTAGTTACCACCTTACCGACAAAGACGTACCACCATGTGATCTAGCGTTGCGGTACGATGTCGTGTAGATACCGGAACAAGTTAGCCCGCTTTCATCTTAGATTGCATTATCACTTACTTAGGTGAGATTGTAACTAGCCACGGCCGAAGCCTCCCGCCAGCCAGACATTAAGAAAACCTCAATCTGCCCAGCTAGGGATCGAACCCAGGACCTCCTATTAAGCCGGTATTTTCCTTTATTCGTGTATCATTTTTAATGAAAATACATAAGGGAGCCGGGTTTATAGGCCTTGACTCCCTTCTGAGAGTCAAAATGTTTTATGAAAAATCGTATCTTTTTATTTTTTCATAGCTTCGAGGGATGACTAAGTAAATATTTTATATTAATTTCAACATGATTTCTTGAAAAAGGTCCACGAACGAATTTAAGTTTCATTTACTTAGTACGTACCTGTTTTTTAGGTAGTGTGTGTCTTTTGAGGTGTATATTTAAAAGGTACCCCCGTTATTATAATTGAAGGGTTATTTTTTTATTTTATTTTTTATTTATTATTATTTTGTCGTCATTATCATTATCAGCCGATGGACATCCACTATTGGACATACTCCTCGTGTATAGACTTTTACATTAGAGTTGACGGAGGTGACGGCCTCCGTGGCGCAGTGGTATGCGCGGTGGATTTATAAGACGGAGGTCCTGGGTTCGAACCCCTGCTGGGCCGATTGAGATTTTCTTAATTGGTTCAGGTCTGGCTGGTGGGAGGCTTCCGCCGTGGCTAGTTACCGTCCCGTCGAAAGGGGTGTGGATTTTCATCCTCCTCCTAATAAGTTAGCCCGCTTCCATCTTAGATTTCATCATCACTTACCATCAGGTGAGATTGTAGTCAAGGGCTAACTTTAAAGAATAAAAAAAAAGAGTCTCGAGCCTCCAGCATTCAGAAGCTCCCTGCAACCCCCTTGATGTCGCCTTTCCCGCACCTTTGAACCCCATCGTCCATCGGCTCTTTGAACTATATGCCTATTGCTACTTCAACTTCACGACTCACTGAGCTATGACTTCTGCGGATATCCTCATTTCTGATTCGATCACGCAGACAAACTCCATCGCCCGCTGAATGACTCTGAGCCTTCTTAGGAGGACAATAGTTAACGGTTAAGTTCCAAAAGTAAGTCATCACTGGCAACGGGCACTGTTTGAAGTCTTTCGTATTCAGATCTAGTTCATTATCAACCCATATTCGGCTCACTGCTGAGCTCGAGTCTTCTCTAAATAATAATAATAATAATAATAAATATATATACTTAAACAATACACATCATTATCTAGCCCCAAAGTAAGCATACAGAGTAGCTTGTGTTATGGGTGCTAAGATAGTTGATATTATAATATTAATATACAATTATATACTACATATAAATACTTATATAATGTATAAATACACTCAGACACTGGAGAACACCCATGCTCATCACACAAATATTTTCCAGTTGTGGGAATCGAACCCACGGCCGTGGATGCAGAAAGCAGGGTCACTACCCACTGCGCTACGCGGCCGTCAAATGAGAGGGGTTAGGCCAATAGTCCACCACGCTGGCCCAATGCGGATAAGCAAACTTCACATACGCAGAGAATTGAGAACATTCTCTGTTATGCAGGTTTCCTCACGATGTTTTCCTTTACCGTTGAGACACGTGATATTTAATTTCTTAACCAGCCTTCCGAACCGGTGGTAGAATCATTACAAATAGTCAACTGACGTATCAAAAGTGCTTGTAAACAGAGCCTACTTGAAATAAATGAATTTTGAATTATTTAAATGCACACAACTGAAAAGTTGGAGTTGCATGCCTCGGACCGGATTAGAACCCACACCATCCGGAATCGGAGGCAGAGGTCATATCCACTGGGCTATCGCTCTATTCAAATATAGTATTCGTATGGATTAACATCGATACATACAGCGAAGAATAGAGCGAAATGTTTACAACAACGGAAGTTATATAAGTAGTACTTAGCTCGGAGTTGTAGCGACTCGAGACGGAGCGAAGTCCATTCCAATTTCATTTGATACAAATATTGGCCAACAAATAACTGGTAAAAGGATTTCCAATTGCCTTGCATTTGTTGCAAATGGGTCAACGGTATTCGATGTAGATCTTTTATGAGTTTGTTAGGTGCTTTATTATCCCAGAATGAGAGGCAGGAAGACTTTGTTTAGATAGTCGGATTCTTTACAAATTATAATTTTGTAAAGAGTCTTCTCTTTCGAAAAGAAGAAAAAATACATTTTTAATTAGATTTGCAAATAAACTAAATGAAAATATTGGATAGAAGCAGGCGTTACTTTGCGGAAGTTCATCATGATTATATAATGATTTATTTATTTTGCTATCATCCGCGAAAATTCGGCGAACCCATGCGACAACGTCACCCAGGTCCGACAAAATACTCTCTACGCACGTTTCACCCCGAAACCGGAGCATCCTCAGGAGATGTTGACTCTACAACGTGCAATTGCAAACGTACGTAGAGAGTATTTTGTCGGACCTGGGTGACGTTGTCGCATGGGTTCGCCGAATTTTCGCGGATGATAGCAAAATAAATAAATCATTATATAATTAAATGAAAATAAGCAGCAAATATGTGTTACAATTTAAAAATTAAACTAATGAAACTACAGTTATAATGTGATACTAGTATGTAATGAAAAACGACAATGTAATTTAGAATTGTATGCATTTATTATTGCATAAATATACATATGATGCGGATATATGGACGTATTTTCTTAATAAATTCATAATTCATTGATAAAAATATAATTATTTATTTAGTAAACCTATGGCACAAAGTATGCAGTTGAAAATAAAGAAAGCGTATGTAAAAAGTATTTTCCTTTTCCGAGACATAAGTGGCTTATTTCAACCCCAATGAAACACTGTAAGATAATCCGTTGAGCCTGAAACTAGATCATACGTAAGAACCATTAGCTTGTAAGCCTTTAGGTCCAAATGTTCGTAAAATCTAATTTCGCCCGAATCCCAGCAGCGTATAAATAACTTAGAGCCTTGAATTTTGCATTCGTTTCAAAACGACCCCCGACAAGATTTTTCCATATTTCGCTGTATGAATTTTTTATACTACACTTACTGGGACTTGGGTGCTTCACATGGTTAGTGCAGACGGACTAACTTATTCAATAGGGTAGTTGATTCATATCAAATTTAATATAAACGATATTAATTTCGCATAGTACATGGAATTTTTGACGGCCTCCGCGGCGCAGTGGTATGCGCGGTGAATTTACAAGACGGAGATCCTGGGTTCGATCCCCGGCTGGGCAGATTGAGATTTTCTTAATTTGTCCAGGTCTGGCTGGTGGGAGGCTTCGGCCGTGGCTAGTTACCACCCTACCGGCAAAGACGTACCGCCAAGCGATTTAGCGTTCCGGTACGATGTCGTGTAGAAACCGAAAGGGGTGTGGATTTTCATCCTCCTCCTAACAAGTTAGTCCGCTTCCACCTTAGACTGCATCATCACTTACCATCAGGTGAGATTGTAGTCAAGGGCTAACTTGTAAGTAATAAAAAAAAAAAAAGAATGAGGGTCCGAAATATATCGATATTCAATAATAAAAATTAAGGATTTCTTACAAAACTTAATTTGAAAATCACGTATTTTTTCCAATTTCAACGCGGCATCGTACCGGAACGCTACGGAATATATAACTAGGCAACTCATGTGCAATTGTCAATGTGAATATTTTGTATAATTTATTTTTTATCCCAATTAAATAACAGATGAGGGTATAATTATATTTCTTATGGATCTTGTACTATCTGTAATGATTGTACTGTTTAGATCACTGTTTACGGTTGAGATTGTGTACTGGCTTTGACGACCTCCGTGGCGCAATGGTATGCGCGGTGGATTTACAAGACGGAGGTCCTGGGTTCGATCTCTGGCTGGCTGATTGAGATTGTCTTAATTGGTCCAGATCTGGCTGGTAGGCACCCTACCGGGAAAGACGTACCGCCAAGCGATTCAGCGTTCCGGCACAATGTAGTGTAGAAACCGAAAACGGTTGTGGATTTTTATC
This sequence comes from Bicyclus anynana, assembly GCF_947172395.1. Lineage (NCBI taxonomy): Eukaryota > Metazoa > Arthropoda > Insecta > Lepidoptera > Nymphalidae > Bicyclus > Bicyclus anynana. Next base: position 12,342,807 of record NC_069103.1, on the reverse strand, counting down.
CTCCTCCTAACAAGTTAGCTCGCTTCCATCTTAGACTGCATCATCACTTACCATCAGGTGAGATTGTAGTCAAGGGCTAACTTGTAAAGATTAAAAAAAATTGAAGTCCGTTAAAAAAACGCCCGTTTGCAACATTATTTGCGGAAATTTCAGACTCTTACAATGACAAGAAGACAGCATACGTGTTTCACAGCTCTGTATTGATGTCTTGCTACATATGAGTAGCACACCCCGCTTAAGCGTAGCTTAAGTTCTGTCAGCATACCTATATGATTTCAATGTATGTGTAGTTCAAAGACTCGTATATTTTTTTATTTTTTATTTTCATATGTGTATTCGTGGATAGTATCGTTGTTTACATGTTTAAATTACTTTTACGTTTATTTTTAGATTTAAGAAATAATATGTAAATATTAACTATCCCTAAGAAATAAAAATAAAAATAAAAATAAAAAATATTGATATTAGCAGCCTATATAGTAATCAAAAGTCAAATCAATTGACTTTGTAAATCACCATTGAGAGCCGTGATAGCCCAGTGGATGACAATGACCTCTGCCTCCGATTCCGGAGCGTGTGGGTACGAATCCGGTTCGGGGCATGCACCTCCAACTTTTCAGCTGTGTACATTTTATGAAATAAAATATCACGTGTCTCAAACGGTGAAGGAAAAACATCGTAAGGAAACCTGCATACCTGAGAATTAAGAAAACTCTCTGCGTGTGTGAAGTCTGCCAATCCGCATTAGGCCGACGTGGTGGTTTAGTAGTCCCCTCATTCTGAGAGAAGACTCGAGCTCATCAATGAGCCGAATATGGGTTAATGATGATGAAATCAATGTGTGATTAATAGAGATAAAGACGGGGCCGACGACTTTGTGCCCACGGAGGACTTTTTTAGACTTATTTTTAAACTAGCGGACACCCGCGACTTCGTCCGCGTGAAACCCTAGTACTACCCTGCCCTACTCCTACTCTACAGCTACCCTATCATACAGGGGATGAGTAGGGGCTCAATCCTACTTTACCCTACCCCTAACCTACCCCTACCCTACCCCTACCGTACCGTAGCGTATCAGTATGGATCACTAATCAACCCCTGATAGTTATTTTGGAAATATATTTCATGTACAGAATTGACCTCTCTACAGATTTATTTTGAGTAGGTATCAGATATTAAATGAATATTTTTGAAAAAGAAAAATTACCTTAGAAAATACCTGTCGGATTCGCTGGTTTTGAAAAAAGTTAAAAAAGGTTATGTATTACACTATTTGTTTCTTATTAAATGTACTTTGTGGACACTTCAGAACATCTGTGGCTTACTGTCTTGCGATTTAACTAGAGATGGGAAAGATGTATTAAAAGTTATAGATAAATGTTTTTTTTTGACAACCTCTGGCACAGTTGGTAGTGCCGTGGTCCTGGATTCGATTCTTACCTCAGGTCGGCTTACGATTTTGATCATCACCATCATCATTAGCAGCCAATGGACGTCCACTGCTGGATATGCTCTTGCTGGACTTCCAAACACAACGGTCTCGAGCCGCCAGCATCCAGCGGCTCCCTGCAACTTGATGTCTTCGGTCCACCTAGAGGATGGTCGGCTATCATTGCATTTTCCGGTGCGGGGTTGCTATTCCAGCACCTTGGTTTCGAAACAAATAATAAAAAAAAGTGGTAAAATGTCGCCTATGACACTCGATTTATTTTAATTTATATAAATTTAATTTTATCTAGTAGTTTAGTGATAGAAGAATGTTCAAAATCGGTTTAGAAGATCCAGAGATTACTCCCTACAATACCACAAACTTTATAATATTAGTATAGATAGGCTGGCACTTGGGCACTTGCTTTTAGTACCTTCCTTTGGCTAGGCAATTTAGTTCATAACACTCCCGATGGTCCGCGCAGGCCGGGGGGCGTGAAGCGATGAATGAAACCCACGACTGATGCACCTCACTTCCCCGCACGCACCATTAACACCCGCCCAGTCTTTCCCCCCGTCGCCCGCATATCACGGTTATCAATGAACTTGCCAGACTATAGTAATTTACATCCAAATTTTTGGCAGTACTTTAGACCCTTATTTTTCTATAATAATTAATATGTTCTCCGAGAATCTTAAACAAAAACAAAGGTTACTCGTTTATAATACACGTCAGTATATAGCCAATTAACGTCATTATCTATTAAATATAGATCTTTTATAGTGGCTGTATTGTAACCTATGACACCTTCCATAATAATTTTATGAAAGTTAACTATTACGTATGATATTTTATGACGTCATAAACAGGGTGTCAGCTCAAGGGAAATTAAATGAGAGTTTACTGCGTCGTTCAAACTTGGTGGCCGTTAAACGCTCTTAAATATGGATGGAGGCAAAATGACGTTTAACATTCAGCAGCAAAATAAAAAGAAGGAATTATTAAGTGTTGGTATGGTAGACTAGGTAAAGACAGCAGGAAGAAAAAGGAGACGCGGCAGGCCATTCAGAAGATGGGAAGATGACAGTAGGAACACTTTGGAAAAGGAAAGTTTGTAATCGCACGGCATGGAAGATTTTGAGGTAGGCCAATGCCGAAATGCCGATGGAGTAACTTCTCTCGTTTTCTTAACATTTCCCTTCACTGCTCTGCTCCTATTGATTGTAGCGTGATGAAAAGTATACTGTAACCTGCCCAGAAGTATGAAAAATAATTGTGCCAAGTTTTGTTAAAATCCGTCAAGTAGTTTTTGTTTCTATAACGAACATACCACGCGACGGAAGCTTAAAAAATTGAGTAACTTCTCTCGTTTTCTCAACATTCTCTTCTCTACAGATTTATTATAGGTATAGATTTATTCGGTCCACCAGTGTCTGTTGCAGCATTTACACAAAAAAAAACACAAACACAAGGCTCTGCACAATCAAATGAAGGTAGACACGGCATGCACATTTCCGTAATATTAAAATAAATTAACGATTACATAAATGACTTTTTAATTACACTGTTCATAGGATGAGAGGGTGATTTGAAGATGACAGCAGGAACACTTTAGAAAAGGATAGTTCATGATCGCAAGGTATGGAAGATATTGGGGCAGGCCCTGTTCCTATTTTATTATTATATTTTACGCTGCTAAAGCTACTGAAGCGATTTGGCTGCTATCATCTCAGTCAAGCTTTAACTTGTCAATTGTTTGACGGCCTCCGTGGCGTAGGGGTGCGCGCGGTGGATTTACAAGGCGGAGGTCCTGGGTTTGATCCCCGGCTGAGCCGATTGAGGTTTTCTTAATCGATTAAGGACTGGCTGGTGAGAGCTTTCGGCCGTGGCTAGTTACCACCCTACAAAAACGTACCACCAAGCGATTTAGCATCCCGGTACGATGTCGTGTAGAAACCAGGTGGATTTTCATTTTACTCCTAACAAGTTAGTCCGCTTCCATATTATATTGCATCATCACTTACCATTACGTGAGATAAGTAAGAGTAGTCAATGGCTAACTTGTAAAAAATAAAAAAAATAATATATTTAGAAATAAGTTTTAGTGATGTATCGATATAATGTAAGCACATCCCTACGTACAGCGGTTGCAGGTTTGCGAGGCTACGTGAGCTGACATCGGACGATATTATTCATGTAACGCGCCATTAGCGACGTATTTGCTCTGAGCAATCCTTCGAGTGGTAAAACCAAAGATATATCTAAAAATACAAATTGAAAATATACTCAGTAGTTTCACACTGCTACGTTGATAGTTACTGTGTGGCTTTGAATTAAACGAGATCTTGGGTTTTAGTCTTGGGTATTGTAATGGATATCAGTCAGGTCCTTACCATGAGCATCTGATTGTATACAGGATGTCCCTTAATTATTGGATAGCACGCAAATGTTAGAATACCAAATTATCTAAAAATAGCATTATTCTACATTTGTAATTTAACCCGTAATGTTTAACAAAAACCAGATCTTTAAAATCTTAAATACAGCAGCTACAACGATTGAAGATAGAAAAATCCGAAAAAAAAAAATAACTTTGTCACCCTAGGTATTTTTTCAAGACTATTCAAATTAGTTTTAGATAATCCTCCTAAACTTTTCTTTAAGCTTGGTGATGTAAGATTAATATGTACCTATTATTACTAATCGTATATTATTTTATATAATTTTATTATTTTATAACTATTGTTAGCGACGCCGCAAAAGTATGTCCGATCGGTCCGTGAGCTCACCCTGGGGTCATGCATGAAAATCAGCACTACAGCTCTCAACTGTAGTATCGAGCTGAGGCAGCGCCCTTTTCAGCTGAATTTCTTTATTATATTATTATACTAAGTACAGACAGAGGAACTTTGTAATTTAAGTAGGTATCTTTAAGTAGTTTGTAAGCTCTGTTAGTATTAGTTTGTAATTTCTTCTTTTTTAATTTGTATTTTTTAGCTGAATAAAGGATTTTATTATTATTATTATTATTATAATAGTTGGTGGTGTATCGACCATTTGCGTTTTATCCATTAATTACGGAACACCCTGTATAAATTGTATTTTCTGTAACGATCACAATCAGATGTTCGTGGTAAATACCGGTCTGATTTCATAAACTAATCGAAGACTAGATCCAGGATCTGGTATCATTCAAAGCTAGCATTAACTACGGGACAGCCTGTATAATATAAAATTCAAAATTAACACAAGTGGCAATTAAACTCAACCTTTTTGGAGACCACAATTAACTGTGCCAAAGAGCTCATTATTCTATCAAATTTTCAAGCTTATAATGGAATCAGCTTAATTTAAACTTTTGCTAAAAAGCGAGTTAAAGGATAGAAGGCGTCGAAATCTCCCATCCAATTCAGGCTAGGTTTCAGCCTAGAATGAATTCAATGTCCGCGTTACAAATAAAAGGATGTGGATTGGCGTTTCGTTTGGCCCTGGGAAATCTGCTTTTGTAAATGGACATTCGGAGTCTGTCATTGATTGCCTACACGAAATGGATCGCATCTCAAATGATTTGGATTGAAATTACTATTTCACGTTTTTCAAAGAAAGATTTCATAATATTCAGTGTCTTTTTTTAAAGCAAAATGAACAGGTTAAATTAAATCCTACTTTAACCTGTTAATTTTGCTTAAAAAAAAGATTTGTAAAAACAACTCGTATATTACTAATATACGAGTTAATTTTGCTTTAAGAAGACACTGAATATTATGAAATCTTTCTTTGAAAACGTGCATTTAAATTAAAGCTAAGCATCCATATCGGACTAGAATCCAGATGATTTCTATACTAATATTATAAAGCTCATATGTTTGTTTGTCTGTCTGTCTGGCTGTCTGGCTGTCTGGCTGGCTGGCAGGCAGGCAGGCAGACAGACAGTTTGTTTGTTTGTTTGAACGCGTTAATCTCAAGAACTACTGGTTTGATTTTTAAATAAATCTTTTAGTGTTAGATAGCCTATTTATCAAAAATGGCGCGGTTTCAACCGCCCTGTTCCCGTAGGAATTCGGGGATAATATATAGCCTATAGCCTTCCTCGATAAATGAGCTATCTAACACTGAAAGAATTTTTCAAATCGCACGAGTAGTTCCTGAGATTAGCGCGTTCAAAGAAACAAACTCTTCAGCTTTATAATATTAGTATAGATTTTTTATTTTCGAATCGTTAGCGTTTGTAGAAAGAGAATTGACGTGCCACATGGCTACAAGCCAATGTAATTACAGTATCAGGCTGATTTTGAAAGTTGGTAAATACTTAAGTTAATAATATATAGTAGGTATATACAACGATGGATCCTACACAGTTCTGCGAAGAAACCCACGTCAAATTAAGCCGGTTACGCCAATTTAGCTGGAAAATGGTATTACTATTTAAATCGGATTAACTTCATTATTATATTATCTATAGAACCGATTGTTATCGTCCCAGTTAGACCAGTGAAACCTAAACCGCTAGATTCCAGAACTTTATCAATTAGCAAGTTACGAGAAATCCTCTGAGGCACTTGTATAAATTAATACTATAGTAGTTATTAAAATCTAATAATAAGTATTAACTGGCGTATTGAATGTAATTGGTGTTTGTATTCATCATTTCAGCCTATGGACGTCCACTGCAGGACATAGGCCTTTTGTAGGGACTTCCAAACATCACGATACTGAGCCACCTGCATCTAGCGAATCCCTGCGACTCGCTTGATGTGGGGTCGGCTTGGTGGGGAGTCGGCCAACACTGCGCTTACTAGTGCGGGGTCGCCATTCCAGCACTTTGGGACCCCAACGTCCATCGGCTCTTCGAACTATGTGCCCCGCCCATTGCCAGCTTCAGCTTCGCAACTTTTGAGCTATGACGGTGACTTTGGTTCTTCTGCGGATCTCCTCATTTCTGATTCGATCACGCAGAGATATTCCTAACATAGCCCGTTCCATCGCCCGTTGTGTGACTCTGAGCCTTCTTATGAGGCCCATAGTTAGCGACCATGTCTCGGAACCATAGGTCATCACTGCCAACACGCACTGTTCGAAGACTTTTGTCTTCAGGCACTGAGGAATTTCGGACGAAAAGATTTCTATTATAGTTACCAATTTCAAATGATTAGCATTATGTTTTTTTGAGGGCTCCGTGAAGGACAAACAGAATCCTTGATCTATTTGTTATCTGTCTGTTTGTCTAGACCTTTTATTTCGGATGTTATCAAGTTGAAAACGTTAACCGTATGCGCAGGTACTATAAAATTGTAAATAATTCTCTCCTAAGGGAATCAAAAGTCATAGAGCACTTCCCGTTGCCGTAACTGACATTGGACACGTTTGATAGTAAATTCATTCTATGTATTATCAAGACCGGGAGCCGCAGCAGAAAAAGCTGAAACCGGTAAGTGGCTCAAGTATGCCTCTCTGACAGAGTTACATATTTGTACCTTTTGCCGTGGAGACCCTTGGACCATGGAGTCGTAGTGCCAAAAAATTTTACCGAATCATTCCGGTACGATGTCGTGTAGAAACCGAAAGGGGTGTGGATTTTCATCCTCCTCTTAACTAGTTAGCCCGCTTCCATCTTAGATTGCATCATCACTTACCATCAGGTGAGATTGTAGATCAAGGGCTGACTTGTAACAAATAAAAAAAAAATTAAGCAGATCTACACAAGGTTGGTTTTTCTGAAAATTGGCCCCATATGATTTTCTTCATGTTCTAATTTATAGTTTGTTTTTTTGGGCCCGAGTGTATATCATAGAGACTAGGTTTCTCCTTTGCTCTCGTTCTACAGTATTTTATACCAGAGACAATTTTCAGTACCATTATTTTCGTGGTGCTCAAACTGTAAATGAATAAAAATTTTATAATTATTTTAAAAATACATGTTCTATAAAATTGTTGTTTTTGCAAAAATATTTGCATTCGATAATTTGCCCGCAGTGTATTCAAGTAATCAAGTTACTAGCACAGTGCTAACGAGCCGGTTCACTTTGTAGCAAATTGCAAATAAAATGACATTTTGAATATTAAACAGGCTTTTTCGCGACTATTGGATTAATAGGCTATTGCGGTTGCTTCATTTAGTAGTGGGTAACTTGTTTATAATAACTTAATAGTCCAATCATCTCATCATTAACAACCCATATTCGGTTCACTGTTGAGCACAGGTCTCCTCTCAGAACAAGAGGGGTTAGGCCTTAGTCCACCACGCTGGCCCAATGCTGATTGGCAGACTTCACACACGTATAGAGAATCAGGATTTTTTTTGTTGTATCTTAATTCTTTGAAATACGTAATATTTAATTTCATATAACTGAAATGTTGGTGGTGCATGACCGGATTCAAACCTAGGCCTTCTGAATCGAAGGCAGAGGTCATACCCACTGGGCTATCACGTCTCTTATCCAATCATCCAAACAAATGGTCAACTCCGACATAAACCTTTATTTCGTCATGTTATGGGACGACCTCTTCGGTGCAGCTGGTAGGACTGTGGTTCTCAACAGAGAGTTCTGGTTTCGATTCTCAGGTCCAGTCAGTTTAGGATTTCATATTTTCTAGGATCAGGTTTGGTCTGGTCTAGTCTAGACAGACACAGATCCCTCCTTCCTCGTGCAATCGGGCACAAAATGTTTTTCTACATAAAGACGGCCTCCGTCGCCCTGTGGTATGCGCAGTGGATTTTTTTACAAGACGGAGGTCCTGGATTCGAGTCCCGGCTGGGCCGATTGAGATTTTCTTAATTGGTCTAGGTCTGGCTGGTGGGAGGCTTCCGCCGTGGCTAGTTACCACCCTACCGGCAAAGACGTATCGCCAAGCGATTTAGCGTTCCGGTACGATGCCGTGTGGAAACCGAAAGGGGTGTGGATTTTCATCCTCCTCCTAACAAGTTAGCCCGCTTTCATCTTAGATTGCATCACTTACCATCAGGTGAGATTGTAGTCAAGGGTTAACTTGTAAAGAATAAAAAAAAAAAAAGAAATTCTTCTTTTCATCATTTAAATGTTTCTACAAAGCTTCTTCTTATCAATGTTTAAATATATACCTACGTAAACCATTCACAAGAAAACACGTCTATAAAGCATTTAAAGACCGTTCCTACGAATGCAAAGCTCACTGTCGATGTGACAGCAAAGGAAATTTAATACGGCGTCTGTCCATCCGAGTCGAGTGGCTCAGTTAAAACGAAATATTGGAAATAATAATTGAATTCCACTTCTTTGACTTATTGCCCGCTTTTGTTGCCGGGAGTTCCCCTCGAACTCATTTTTGTGTCAAATCGAGCGTGCTCTTTATTTGCAATGTAGATCGAGTCTGCGATTGCCAGATATACTTCATTTATTAATTTTCAATGTTTGTCAGCTTCTGTAATAGGTAAATATAAATAATATCGGCTGGGCTGCATTCTGGAATCTTTTCATCCGAAATTTCTCAGTGCCTGAAGACGTGAGCGTAAAACCTGTGTTAAGAGTGCTAAGATAGCCGATTTATAATATACACAATGAATACTTAAAATATGTATAATGAATTACTAAGGGATAGAATAGTGTCATCAGTGATAGAATCTTCCAAATCCCTTTTTGCATATTTGGGTATAAAATATAACTTTTTGAAATATTCTAGCATTAGAGATTCATGATTGTCTCTAGTCGCTAGACTCTTAGCAAGACACCCTTAAATATTGATTCTAACGGTGTTTTAATTCCAGTTATTACTTAATAATCAAGCAATGTCATATATTTCTAAGATTTTCGAGTAGGTAAGTAAGATCGACGACTGAAGTCATGATTACACTTAAATAGTTAAGGTAAAAAAAATACGCTTTACGTTATATATGTATAGGTTATCTGGACCTTTCAAACCCGCTACCATCTATACCCACCATCGTCCAAACTTAATAATTGGTTATAGTACTTACCAATGTTAGAAGCATAGACAATCTCTATTATAAAAATTCAAAATTCATTTATTTCAAGTAGGCTCAGTTTACAAGCACTTTAGATACGTCAGTTGACTATTTGTAAAGATTCTACTACCGGTTCGGAATGCTGGTTCTGCTAAGAAGAAACCGGCAAGAAACTCAACAGTTGCTCTTTTTAAAACAAATCATACAGTTTTATAATATACAATTGAAGACAACATTACAATTTCTTATAGTTTTACTTCCTGTGTGAAGGTGGAAGCTGATCCAATGGCCTCCAAGCGGATTTATATTTAAGGAACTCATCAATGGTGTAGTAACCTCAACTTAGAAAATGTTTTTTAACACATTGCTTAAAGCTATGCATTTGAATAATATAATAAAATGAAGTATGCCTGGCCACCGCAGGCTTAGTCCAATGTAATTGGTAATTTCGATACCGGCACCGGGACACGATATTACTGATGTAATTGGTAATTTGGACTCTTTTGAATGTATTTACGCGTTTTTGAATGTGGTATTCCTTTGATATGTACGGTTGTGGCGAATGAATGCAAAATGAATGAATGTGTCTTCATTTTGTGAAACCACGCCTTATGCGTGTTGATGAATAATTTGAATACAGTGGGTTGTGATTGCATTTTGGGGGACCGTTTCATAAGAGAGGTTTTCATTTGGTTTTGCAAAATTAAATTAACATCTCATAATATAAAAAAATTATGTATACCTATCTATATTTATATCACTGAGTTAGTGAGTAAATAAAGTATTATTATGACCAACAAAAAATAACTGTATTAAAAATATAGTTTAGCACGAATTATACAAAAATGGTTAAAATATCACATATATTTTTGAAAAAAATCTCACTCCACTTGAACGCTCGTGATATCTACCAGGTAAATACACAAACGCCCCGATAACTCCGCCCCCTAAAAATCCTCAAAAATTACCAAAATTTGACAGATGCCGACCTACTAAAATCGTTACGACGACTTAAGTATCGCACGTATTTGAAAATAAAGTACCACGTCGTGCAGGGGAGAATATAGAAAATAACTTTACCGTTGTATTTAAACCGCCAAAAAATATCTACTTTTAATAAAAAATATTAATCTTTGTTTTATTTTTTTTTATAAACTTATAAACTTTTTCAAAATTAATTAAACTTATCTTACACAAAAATAAGATATTTATACACCAGATTAAAGTACGCATTTTCTAAAACAAACAAACATAAAAACAACTATAAGAAGGAAGATATCATATTGATAATAATTTATTTTTAGTTCTAAAATATACATTGCCTAACCAAAGTGCAATATTTTACAGTGGGATTGATTGCGTTTTGTGAGCACTGTCTCATAACAACTTCCATTTCAGTTTTTTCCATTCAGGTTAGGCATTTTTAAATTTAAAAACGAAAAATACCAACATACAGGAAATTATTTTTATTTCTGTTGAATAAAGAATTATTGTCCACTTTGCAGTCGATAGCTTACAAACCTCAACACCCCTCCAGCCCGGGCGAAGATGCGTATCATTGATATATACGACGAACCGTTCCTACGCTCACGTTTGCACCGCTATATTTATGAACACTTTGCTCTGTGCAATGCATTGCTCTTACTATACGGGCACCGTAACCTATTGGAGATAGGACTCGATACGTTTTTCGTGATTTCATCCTTTTTACAGGACTTTTTTTAAATTTTGTTTGATTTCAGACTTATACAGGATATTTTTAAATTTTGTACAATTTTTTTAACTAAGCTATGGAGATAATCGTGATGAGATGTGTGCGAGTGTCACGAATGAATAAATCTTCATTTAATCAAAATAAATATTCAATAAAATTCATTAAATTATCTTCATTTTGTGAATCCACGGATTATCATGTGTGTTGATATAACTTGAATGCAGTGAGATGTGATTTGATTGCGTTTTGGAACGACTGTCTCACAGTGGTTTTCATTTCTATTTTTGAAAAGTTAAGCTAGATAGGAAGCTAGCTAGGAAAATATTCATTTGACTCCTAAATGGACGACTGGTCGCGCATTGTATCCGTTACGTGACATGTAAAAAAATAGGCAATAGGCAATGGGCAAAAGGCGAGCACAGTATCATGCTCCGCGCGATAGAGGAATATAAAGATTTTTTAAATGGCTCACAACGGTAGATTAAAACCGCATTCCCTGACTGTCGGCTTCTTCAACGCAGACGGGCTCACTTTGTAGTCGATAACTTAAAAACCTCACCATCTCTCCAGTACGGGTGTTGCGTATCATTGATATATACGACGAACCGTTCCTACGCTCATGTTTGCACCGCTACATTTATGAACACTTTGCTCTGTGCAATGCATTGCTCTTATACTAAAGGGGTAGGGTAACATATTGGAAATAGATGCTGATATGTTTTTTCGAGGTTTAACCTTTTTAAAGTACACGAATTTTTAAAGTACCTTATTAAGAATAATCATTTTGGCCAGACCTCGTTATAAGTGAGGGGAAATGGGACTTAGACCTACCACGCTGCTCCAATGCGGCTTAGAAAGCTTAGGATAATATTATATTCATTTAAGACCACTATCAGATGATATGATGACACTGATCACTGTCTTTAAGTGAACGGGGTCGACGGTTCTACAATAGTATTTATTTGTAAAATTAAAATTTTAATAAAACATTTCAACACGAAAAACTTCACCAAGTTTTACCTACAACAAAAATCTTATCTGACCCATTTCTGAACGAATAGGATTCTAAATTCAAATGCAAGTGTAGCGGAAATGAATCCGCGGCATCTGTGATATGGATCTGATGGAGCCTCGTTCGACTTCCGGTCGCTTCGCGCCTTTATGGCTTCCAATTTCAAACTCGTGGCGTCCAAGAGCTCTTTCGAATCGTCATTTTAAAAGGACAACTTTTGTATGAGCGTCATAACGTTAATTTCTTTTGCACTGTGTTCTTGTGTATTATTGTCTATGAATGACGCAGGATGGTCATTAGATCATATGTTTAATGTCATAGAAACTTACCAAGCACCGTTAAAATATGATGACGTTCATTTTTTTGTACACAAACAAAAAATTCCAAACTTGAGTTGAGAATTTCTCATGGGGAAGGGATAAAAAAATAAAATATTTATTTATAAATTAATTTAGAAAAAAGTCTTTAAATCCGATAAGCATATCTACATAAATGATACAATAAAATTGTGAATCTGAAGCTATGCAGAGACCCACATGACATAAAGAAAGAAGATACGCTTGAGACTTAAAATGTATGTAAAATGACGTAAAATGCATACATACATACACACACAAATATTATATTTGGAACTAAGTTTTTGTATGCGGTTTACAGTGAACCTGCAGTAGTAGTAATGGTACCAGGCTAACATAGACCATTAGGAAGTTGATATAACATCCACTTACTACCTCACTGCAACGTTTTTTAGTTTATTGTTTTATAAATGTTAAAATATTTACTAAGCCTGAAGTACCAGGGTAATATAATTTGTTAGCAGTTTGGTCAATTAGTCTGCTTTACACGCACATCGCACTTGTCCTGTTATTTTTTTAATTTATTGATATCCCTCCAGCAATTCGGTATTTGATTTTATTTATTTATAGGTAGACAAGAAAGGATACTTTATATAACAAACAGCGGCCTAAACATCTATCGGCTACCTGTGGCAGTATTTTTCGGGAGCGCAAGGTTTACGGTGAAAGCGCGCTGTATTTATGTGCAATATCGCCCACTTGATGGCCAGCTCCGTGTTAGCTGCAAGGCTGATATGGAGATGGAATCTATAATATCTTCTCTCTTTTTAATCGACTTCAAAAAGGAGGAGGTTCTCAATCATAAAACTACAAATAATGTATTGAAAATAGTATATAACAATATATGAAACTTTATTATCCAGGGAAGGTTAGAGAGAAAATGAAGCCCTGGTCGTAGACATCTTGGCTCAAGAACTTACGCCAATGGTTCAATCACTATTTCGGGCAGCAGTGAATAAAGTAAAATTAGCCTTAATGATTGCTAACCTCCGGAGATGGCAGTATCAGAAGAAGAATATTTCATTTACGTGAAAAACTGATGGTCTATTTCGGAAACATATATATATATTTTTACAGGACATTATTTAAAAAAATGGGTCATCTAAATGACCGAATTAAACTGCATTATTCTACAAAACAAATACATATAATAATATTGGTAAAAATATAAAACTTTTTATACGTTGATGATTTAATACGAAATATTTAATAAAATATTCTATAATAAGTTATTAAAAACCTTAATTATTGCACCTGAATCATTGAATATAAATTGGTCACCCTACGAAAATTTTTAAAACTAATCAAATTACTTTTAGATATATATAATGGATGTATCTTCCACTTGGGTTTGATCGATTAAATAAAGGATATCTTGTATCTAAAAATAGCATTACAAGGTAATTTTAGATACAAGTAAACATACAATATAATGCGAGTAAACAGTTGTATAATAAAAAGTCTTTCTCCATAATTCCGCAACCAATATTTAAGTTCCCTATCAAATCTTATTTATGAAGACTGTGTGATTTTGCCGTCGGCCGCTACTTTTACCTCCAAACAGGGAAACAATATAGGTTAAAAATATATCGATAGGCAATGCTATACCTATTTACGACCCTCTATTTATTGCTAACAAGGTTTCCACATTATGTGCCGTTCGTGTATTGACTTAGTAAGCCTCCTTGGCTTAAGCCTAGCGCACACTGATGCTTGTCTCGTGCTTTTATAGTTCTGTACTAGGTTTTACCATTATAAGGCTACTATCACATTCCTCGCCTTCTTTTTTATAATAATATGACCTTGTGCTTTTTTATTTTAAAAACCTTTAGACTCTTTGAAAACAAGTCAATAAATAAAACCCAACTGCCAAACCTGCTCACACCTAGATATCCGCCTCGCGTATTTTGTATGTATCTTTGATTATAATATATACGTCTATATAATCAAAGAGTGATTTATAATTAACGTTTTTCTTATTGTAGATTTTTTTTAATACGGCCTATACTAGGTATTTGGAAATCCTCTTGATGAGCCCTCAACTTTGATACCCATATCACTATATTAAAAAAAAAAATTCACCTGAAGTGTATACCGTCTCACAGTCTTCGTGTTGTTTCTTTTAAAATTCACCTATCTAAGAACATTTGGGTAATTAAAACAAATCTAATGATATCCTAATTACGTTATTCCGTTCAACGGTTTGGAAGATACGAGGTAATTAAGAATATTACATGCATACAGCATACATACATACATACTTATAAGATACGCGCGAAAATTCAATTCAGTTCAATTGAAGAACTTGAGAGGAACCTGTTTTATGTTAATGTGAAAATATTAAATTGCAATAAAGAATGCTTTTTATCACGTTTTCAAAACAATATATTTACAAAGAAGTTACCTGTATAGTAAAATAGAGAGAAACTTGCAATCAACAACCTGTAAAAATATAAAAAAATTATTGTTAATGTAATTAGTATTACTGGCCTTAATGTGTATTTTGTAACATCAACCAGTTAGCTTTTTTTTAAAAAAAAAAAGAATATTTGCCATACATTTTAAATGATGACCCTTCCCCTCCAACTAGTCGGAAAAGACTGTATGACAATAGACCAACGGGCCGAGGATCGAACCATCACCCCTTCGGTGATGATTCCAGCTCTTACCGTTGAGCTATTGAGGCTTAAGTTTACCAAATAAAGGGAAAGATATAACATCTCTTTTACGTTCTGCCTCGATTATATATAAATTCAAACACCGTCCTACAGCCGCAACGTAAACAAAAAAAAGCCTCAAAAATGTTTGTCAGTCACAAATAACCGTCGGTGCCAGCAGAGCGAATGATGCTGTCTACCTGTCAGTCTTGTAATTCGACTCGACAATTGCGTTTCTAATGTATGACGTGACGGTATCTTCGTATCGCGGGGTGCGGTCGAGTTAGATCGGGCATCGATCA